>NC_090709.1:52165692-52471280 GCF_040954835.1 Lepisosteus oculatus | reverse complement strand
ACCGTTTCATAAAACTTTCATGCTTAAAATGTTTAGGGAGAAATGGAAAACTGGTGTGTATTTTTTCTTTAAACTATCAAGACCAGCCATACACAGTACAGTTTATGTACATACAGTAATGTTTATGTTCCTAAATTAATATCGTTTATGACCTTCAGATGCATTATGCTCCTCTTCTTTTTATGCTCAGCTACTAAAATTTCCCTTTAGTGGTAAAATTCCATATAAATATTCAAAACTAAGCGGATTGAAACGTGCACAGTAAAGACATAAAATGATTAAATCTTTTCACTACCAACCAATGCACCACGAGTGCCCCTGTCGGTCATTTTGGCTAGCCAATCACTTACCGCGGTGCCCTACGTTGCCCTGCGGGTTGGTTACTGAACCGCGGGTTTTTAACGCTCATTTTGAATGGCTGCATCTGTATTTCACTTCAGCCTTTCACTCTTGCTTCCTTCCAATGAGGACGAAGCTGCGGGAGAAAGGGCGCTATAGACGATCGCTGTGGAGAGCTGCTGCTGTGCTTTGACATCTGAGCTCTGTGGAAAACGATCTCAATACAATTCTGAAAAACGCAACACCAGAACGCCAGCCGAACAAGTCTTGAAGTGGAAATCTAATAAGTAAATTGATTCTTAAAATGTAGAAAGCTTTGCAAAAAATATATTGGTGCTTTAAGATAATATATTTCAAGGATGTAAATGCTGTGCTACAGTACGTACAGAATTTTAGAAAACAGTGCATCAACAAAGTACACTGTTTAGGTTACTTTAGAAGACAAGGTACCAAAACAATATATGCTGTCTGGGTCGTTAGAATTAGCTGAAAGTAACTGATTAGCTTTGAATAACAAAATATAGTGCTTCTTCTCTCGCTTTTTGATGTAATCTGTTTTCTCTTAGGGAAAGGGGAACTTTTAGAAGGGACAAAGCGCTGAGCTTTTTTACAGCGCAACATCTTTTAAAAACCCTGTACTGCTTGTAACAAATTGAGTCTCTGGTTGCACTTTGCGAAGTGGCAGAAGGGCTTGCAATATTGAAATAAAGACCTTACTCAGGTGAGAACTCTCTCTTGTGACTTCCTTGATAGTTCCATGACAATTTGAGGGCTCGTCCGGGATCAGAAACCTGAACGCGAACGGCTGCTAAAACTCCATCCGGACCCTGACAATTTTAGCAAAATTGGACGAACCTCGGAGGATAAATTGTTTATCCTTCCAGAGACGCGTCTGGAGAATTGGCAGCTGTCTGACGCCATTAAATGATCCTTAAAAATTAATAGTTTGAGAAGCGAGCCACAGGGGTGTTCTCACGCGGGTTTGATGAGTCTGGGACTCATATAAAGAACTTATCTTAACACAGACGTGTGGTTTTTGCTCTGCGGAGTAGTTGATGTGATAAGGTTCTAAGTAAGGCACCGATCAGTAAAAATGGGAAATTAAAATTCAAAGATGAAAATGGGACCGAGCAGTCCAGCAAAAGTACATGTACGACAAATTCAGAGAAACAATTATAGCCTGGGTTAGAGTAAAAAAAAAAATGTTTTATGTTCATGAACTTTAAAGCTACGGTAATAGGTGTAAGGGAACTTGCACATAATTTATATATGATAATTAGGGGCCCATAACTATGAAGGATCTTTGTAAGCGAATCAGAATGGACAGAGGAAAGTTGAATTAGGAAAAAGAAGTTTCCTGAAGAAGGGGAAACTTAGAAGAGAAGGAGAAGAAAGGAAAGAAAGTGAATTGGAAAACTTATGTAATGGAAAGAGGAATCACAGAAATAATGGGAAGCTTCAAAAAAGACTAGTCTTGAAACTAAAGAACAGCAAGCTGCAGCTAAAGTCATGGCCATGCCTTCTAAAAAGAAAAAGTCTCCACCGAAACTAGAAAGCGGTCCGGAGCCAAAGCCTTTTCACTTGTTCGTGAAATGCTAATGTGCACTTTTACAGGTCCAGAAGGAACTCCAGCATATGTACATTGACATTGGTCTCCTAGTGAATTATTTGCATTAATTAAGTCTTTTCCTAAATTGCCTGATGACCGTAAAGAATTTCGAAGAAAGGCAAGCCTTGTTCTTGATTGTCTTAAGCCTAATTACAGTGACATAACCTTGTTGCTAGATTATATTGTTCCTAAAGGTTTACAACGTCGTCTAAAAAGGAGGAGGCAGATTGGCGGATACGTGACCCAAATGATGAAGAAGTATCCATCTAAATTAAACCACACGGACATGGAGAGGAAAAGTTAGGCGGCCGCTTCTAAAAAGAGGTAAGGACTCCTCTTTTCTAAAAAGTCCCTTGTCCTCTCCATGTTGCTGTGGTGCTGAAGCAAGTACAACAGAAAAATGAGTTAATGGTGTATGTGTTTTTAGATGCCTGTATTGTGAAGGTGGGGTAGAAAAAAAGAGATAGCTGAAGGAATAGCGTCTCGCCCTGCCCGTGCGAAACAATCCAGGTGTTGCATCCTGGTACACGACTGCAGTACGGCTGAAGGTAGTAACTAGAACTGTACTCGCAGAAGAGCCGAAAATGGTAACTCGATTCAACTGTGTGTTTAAAGCCAGGATTTGGAACCTGGTCCGTGTTCCCGAATTGTGATAGTTTGTCAGTTTGTCTCGACTGGGGGGTTCCGCGGGGCGCGTGGGAGACATGTAAATGGTTTGGTGTGAAGAAAAAAAAAAGTTTGATTAATCCAAAGTGAAACTTAAAAGAAATATGTCAGACGGAATTTAGGCTGAACAGGAATGTAGAAAAGTGTATGAACATTTGGATAAAAATAAACAATATTTAGAGGAATATTTGAGAATTCAACAGAATATCATAGATGAGACGCAAAAATCTCTGATGGAAAAGCTAAAAGCAATGGCTGAACGAAACGAAGTTATATATGCAGAAAAAGAAACAGCAAAAGAAGAAATAGAACGCCTTAAGAGAGAATCTAGGAGAAGGGTGGGAATTAGTGATGATGTTGCCAAGAATGTACAACTATGCTTTCCTGATATTACGGACAGCGGAGACAGATTTGATTTAATAACTCGCGAAGCATGCATGCAGAAGTGCGAGCGCTGCAAATGGGAGGTAAAAAGACTCCCAAAGAGGAGAAAAGGGTGCCGCCAGTTTGTCCAAATTATTGTGCGACTTTAATGTTATACCGAGATATAAAACCCCAAAGACAAAACTACTAATAAGCTAATAGTGCAGTTACTAAAAAAAAGGTGTTTTGGGGAGAAATTGTAAGAAAGAGGCTTGATTTCACAATTAAAGAACATGTCAGAAGCTGAAACGAGAGCCGTGCGTGAACTAACAGTTTTAATCTAGTAAACCCCTCTGTAGCCTTCCTGAATTTATCTCAGGATTTAAATAAAAGTGAAATAATCTTACAGTGTGCAGTAACTGGGGGACACAGGAGCACAGCTGTCCTGTTTTTAGACTAAAACAGCATAAAGATGTGATATAAAGTTTTCTAACGGGTAACAGGAGGCTACAGGAGAAGGGGTGCAAGGGTTGTGTTTAAAGCAAATATAAGCTGTCACAGTCTGCTTGGGAAAAGATGTACAGTTTCAACTACTGATGTGGGTGGGGGACACCCCAGACCTATTTTAGGCCCAGACCGCAGCATTTTATAAGGAATTACTGCATGAAATAGCATTTATGTAAACTAACTCAATAGAGTTATGTGATATTGTGATTGTTTTACCTAATTACGGAATCCATAAGGCCGGGCTACTCCAAGTATTGGATCTAAAGAGGAAAAAAAGGAGTATAAAACCAACTACATGATAAAGCCAGGGTGAATGCCTTCTCAGAACGAGCTTGTCCAGTGACGTATTGGTTTAAGGGGGGTAGTGCAGTCTAAAGACAAAATTGCCTTGACCCCTGCAGCACAAACTGTTTTTTATGTTTTGAAACAAGCTTTCTTGCAGACACTGGCCCTGGACTGTATTCCCTCAGACTGATCATCTGCATGTAATCTGTCTGTAAGTGAAAGAAATGGGTTGTGAGCCGTTGTGCTGGTGCAGGAGCATGGAGATAGGCATCGTCTGGTGGGTTATTATTATTCAGGACCCCTTGATGCGGTGGCCAAGGGGCCGTGTTTATGTGTTGTGCAGGCTACCTGCCTGGCTGTATAAACTGTGAATAATCTGGTGTAGAACTAGCAGACCGAATGAAAATATTTAATTGAAACTTGTAAATATGCTAAATGGAAAATTGTAGCAATTTATATAGACTGTATATATACATTTGGTGTATGCCACAATTTTGGATGGCAGTGAAGGAATAGGGATTTCCCCAACATGGAAGGGACTCCAATCAAGAATGCTGGGTTTGTCTCTGAACTGTTAGAAGCTTTGCAGCTACTGACTGAAGTAGCTGTGGTAAAGTATAAATCACATAATAAAGAAATGTTTCCAGTAACTCGAGGGAACAACTTTGCAGATGTAGCTGTCAGGTGCACAGTCCTGGTAGAACAGGAGTCTGAGACCCCTGTGAGACCTCTGTTGGTGAAAAGGGGACAGCTACAGGATATTCAGGCTGAGGCCTCTAAAGCAGAGAAAAGGACATGGTTAGAAAAGAGTGTGGTGCTGCCAGCACACTGGACGCTCTGCATGCCCTCACAGCCTAATGCCCTTTGTAGCTCGACTAATGCACTGTGTCGGACACCTGGGTGTGAGTCAAATGGTGTGCTGGTTACCCAAACCTGGGTGGGGACCGTGTTTGAAGCAGTAGCCACTTATGTGGCATCTCAATGTGATGCTTATCAAAGGAACTCAACTACAGTTCAGGTGCAGGTGCTACAGCTCAAAAGGCCTGCTCCTGAGAAACCTTTCATGCAGTACCAAATGTTTACAACCTTGGCTCTTATAATCTGTTTTCCCAGTGGGTTGCTGTCACTGCCTCTGTGTCTACCAAACACTTGATGATGGAGATAAGCCCTTGGTGGGCACTGCCCTACCGCATGTATTATGATCAAGGGACAGGCTGTGGCTGGATTATTCGGGGTGAGATGGACTGAGATCACCCTCAGTCTGCTAGAACAGTGGAATGAAGGAACAGAAAAGATTGACTAGACATCAGACTGAAGGAACACCATGGGATGCGGGCTGGATCAAACAGAACTGTGTAATAGAGCCTGTTTGATATCATCACAGGCCAATCAACGAAACTTCCTAGAGGGATGAATTTGGCTAATGGATTGTTGAATTTGCTAATTCTCTATTGTAGTTTTGTAGGTTGTTAAAAGCATGGGGCTGGTGAATAGGTGCTGGACGCTTGGAGACCTCCAGTAGAGGGAAGACACGACCTGATACCTGGCGAGTGGGTGTGGTGAGGAAGATATACCCTGCCAGATGTTGCAACCCTGCTGGGAAGGACCATATCAAGTGCAACTGACTACCGACTCTGCCATCTGAGTGACAGAATGAGATCGCTGGATCTACGCATTGCGCTGACACCGAACCACTGCACCAGAGACTGAGTGAACATTAATTATTATATTGTCACTGTTTCTGTGTTTGTTGAGCTTCCTGAGGGGGGGCGACAGTGTACCTGTTAAGTGTAAGGAGCTTTACTTTGATAAAATGGGGATATGGAATCAATACTTTATCAGTCAGCCACAAATAATAACCAGAGCTCATGTTGGGATTGTATTGCTATAAAAGATGCTCATGGGAGTAATCCCCTTTGATAGAGGTGATTATTTAGGTTTACTGGCATGGGTAAATAGCCCTGCTTTTAGTCTGAGTGTAACTCAGATGTATTAGAATGGAAATAACTGTATGCTCCTTGCTATAATCACAGTTTTAGGCCATTCTCTATTAGTGTGATAGACAGCTGTTTAGGTGAGCAAAGACTAAACAGTACTTGTATTCTAGACAATTATTAGCAAATTAATGACTTAGCAAAGCACATCTATGATGAAGAAAAATATATATCATAATTATAATCCAGATGATTGGGGCATTGGTGCATGGCTACAGTCTGTGCTAGGAACCTGGAGAGGGTCTCTGGTTTAATACATATTTGTGTGTCTGGTATTATTCATTATGATCATACTGTTAATATCCTGCTTGAAAAACATGTGGACTAAAGCTGCTGCTTCTGTGCTAATTGTACGCCCTGAAGGGATCATGAAGGTCAAAAAATGATTTCATGGGAAAGGTTCTCTTATCTAGTGGCAGAACCTGATGGGTAGAACAATATAGTTTTAAGGGGGGTTACCCTTGGGAGTGATTCCCCTAGATGCAAATTATTATTATGGTTCATAATAATATTGTTCATAATAAGATGTTTTGCAGGAACGGACCAAAGAGAAATTTTACAACTTCAGCTGGAATTGTTCTGCAAAACGGCACAGCTGAGGCAGTGGAACAATGTGTAGATTTTTCTAAGAGTTATTACCCAGCTGTTGACCAATCTTGTAAAAAAAAACCCTAAGAAAAATGCTGGGCTCCAGCGCACAGGGATTTACCTGTGCTGTAAGAACTAAAGCGTGAATAAGGAGACTGGATTCTGGTGAAAGACAGGAAAAAGAAGTGGTGTTCGCTCAGGTGGAGGGGAACGTACCAAGGCTGCTGATCACTGCGACTACTGTGAAAGTCACGGAAAGGGTGCCCTGAATTCATGCTTCCCACTGTAAAAAGGTCACAAACGAACTGAGCAAGGCACAGGAGTGATGTCTCCACAGGGATAGATGGGGATCACATGCTTGGGACTGATGTGCCCAGCCCTTTTCCTTTTTATGTGGAAGCCTGTCACCACCCAGAAAGAGGAAGAATCTAAACGCGAAGCCTCTTTGTATACAAACTGGCTGAATGAAACTGATAATGAGGGGGATATGAGTAATTTGTGGTATAAACTTATAAATCATACTGTAAAATTAAAGAAATGTAATGCATCTTGTTATGTATGTGCTTTAATGCCTCATTCTACAGCCTCACCCATTTCTCTCCTGGTTAGAATCACTGTTTGGGCCAGGGGGAATGTTTTTCTTTAAGTTACTAACACCGATTATAGTAGCTGTGATACTTGTCTTCCTGTTTTTGTGTTGCTGTACGACATATATTTTTCCAATGCTTTGAAATATGGTAATGAATATGTTTGCGCATCAGTATGTTCTGATAAGAACGCAAGAATCCGAAGTATGGGAGCCTCCTGGGAGTCCATATTGTAACACCCTCGCCTGGTGGTGAGGAGGAAGCGCCCCTAGGCGCTCGTAGTACAGCTGGGCATGCTGGGAGTGGTAGCCGGGGAGAGTCTGAGGGTCAGCACGATGACCAGCGGCTGACCCTACCTGTGTAAATAATGGCCTAGTAATTCTAGTGCCCTGTGTAGTCCTGTAAAAGTATAGTGTGTTGTTAGGTAATTACCACCCTAAATATGTGTACGTGTTCCATCAGTCTCGTCATGTGTGTGTAGATCCTGTGTTTGGTTTTGTGTGGTTGTAAACGAATAAAGTTAATGCTTGTTTGTTAATCGCGTCTCCACTCGTCCTTGTTCTGAAAAGAACCTGCAAACGCTACATTGGTGTCAGAAGCGGGCAGAATGGACAACTCGTGGCAGACACTACCCGATTCTGTTAAGCACCGGCTGACGCTGGAAGAAACAGAACCCATTGGCAGCGCACATAGGGAGCCTGAGCAACTCCTGGGTGCGATAGGTGGCCACAGCCCTTACCAGGGCTATTCAATAGTGGTTCTGCCGGTAGAATTGGGGCAACTGGCCGCTACTCCTGGTCAGCGGGCACCCCAGAGGATACTCTCCCTGCCGGAGCCGATCAGAGATTCCCACACCCATCAGCGCGGGTGCGACCAGGTCGCTACAATGGGGAAGCGCCCTGGGAAATCTACGAGGTGCAGTTCCAGCTCGCGGCCCGGACGAATGGCTGGAGCCGGGCGGAGATGGAAGGAGTGGCCTGCCAGGTGCTCCTGGACGTCCCGGAGGAGGACAGAGGCGAATACACGGCGCTGGCGGCGGCTCTCCAGCTGCGTTTCGGTGTAGAGGAGGCACCGGACTTGATGCGGGAGAGGCTGGCCCTGCGGCGGCGCCGACCAGGAGAGCGACTGGGCCCTGTTGCCGCTGATGTCGCGTTCCTCGCCCGCCGAGGATACCCAACTTTCCCCCGGGAGGCGCAGTGGGAGATGGCTTTCCAGGCTTTTCTCAAGGCCCTCTCACCCGAGGAGCTGTGGCGCCACGTGCAGCTGGCCGGGCCAACATCGCTGGAGCAGGCCTTGGCCCTTGCTACACGGGCTGAGGCCGTGTTCGGGTTGACTGGAAGTGCCAGCAGACGCAGTGCACCCTGCCGGATGACCGAGACGGCGACGGAGGAATCCAGCGAGGGGGAAGAGGAGCCAGCCCGGGCAGCGACCCCCGCAGAACAGCCCCGCACGCTGATTTGCAACCGCTGCGGGAAGAGAGGACACCGAGCCCGGTTCTGCCGGGCACCCGAACCTCGCACTCCCCGATCGGCGTAGGGAAACGGGAATGGGGCGACTCAGCGTGGGGAAGGCCGCCCCTCGAACACCTCAACCCCCGCTCCGGAGAGCGCTGTTAAGACCAGCGCCCCTCACGCCACCGTGGGGCGAGTCGGCTGTAGCCGGGGCCTGTACCTCCACTGCAAAATCGAGGACCAACCCTGCCTGGCCCTACTCGACACCGGTTCATCAGTAACCCTACTCCGGCCGGGCGTCCTCCCCGACACCGAGGGCACCAACCCCCCAGGATGGGAGGCCTCCAACCTGCGGCTAAGGACCGTGACGGGACAGCTCGCTGCAGTCCGGGGGAAACAGGTGCTTGCCTTCCGTCTAGGTGCAGCGATGGTGCGCCACCCCTGCTACCTCGCACCCATCCAGGAGGACTGCATTCTGGGGCTGGATGCACTGCAGCGAGTGGGGGCCAGTTTGGACTTGAGCCGGCAGGAGTTGGTGTGGCAGGGGGAGCGACTTCACCTGGTGGAGGGCAGGCCCGGCGAAGGCCGAGGGACGCGGGCTTGCCGGAGCCGGGAGAAAAAGAGGCAGTGGCGGCGGCAGCAATCGCCGGGGCAGACCAGGCCTGTGAGCCGGGGAGCGAGCGTGCTGGATCCTGCTCCCGAGTCAGCCGGGGGGCCAGACAAGGCGGCAGCGGCGGGAGCCGAGCGTTGCGTGGAAGCGAGGCGCGCCGTTGAGGATCTCTACCAGCGGAGCTGCGAGGGGCTCGATCAGGACCAGCGGCAGCGGCTCCAGGCGCTACTCGCCCAGAACGAGGATCTCTTTGCGGCGATAGATGAGGACTGCACCCGCACTGCCCTGGTCCAACACGAGATCAACACCGGCGACACTCGGCCCATCTGCATCCCACCGGGACGCATGGTTCACGCCAAGTGGACCGCTGCCGAGGAAAAGATCCAGGAGATGGCCGCAGCGGGGGTGATTGAGCCCTCCGCGAGCCCGTGGTCGGCGCCAGCTGTACTGGTCAAAAAAAAAGACGGCTCGTGGAGGTTCTGCGTCAACTACCGCAAGCTGAACGAGGTCACCCGAAAAGATTCCTACCCCCTGCCGAGGATAGATGACGCCCTAGACTACATCACCGGGTCGACCTGGTTCAGCTCCCTGGACCTCCGCTGCGGCTACTGGCAGGTACCGCTCGCTCATGATGCTCGACCAAAGACGGCCTTTTCCATCGGCCAGGGCCTCTGGCAGTTTACTGTCATGCCCTTTGGCCTGTGCAATGCCCCGGCAACTTTCGAGAGGCTGATGGAGAGGGTGCTGGCATCGGTCCCGCGGAACCAGTGTGTGCTGTACCTGGACGATCTGCTGGTTCATGCCCTGGGCTTCGACCAGGCCTTGACAAACCTCCAGGCGGTGCTGGCCTGCATCCGCCGTGCTGGCCTGAGGCTCAACCCCCGCAAGTGCGAGCTCCTGCTGCAGGAGGTGAGCTTCCTGGGACATGTTGTTGGACCGCGAGGGGTGGCTACGGACCCAGGTAAGGTCGCCGCAGTGAGGGGCTGGCCGACTCCACGCACCGTCGCGGAGCTCCGCAGCTTTCTGGGGTTGGCCTCGTACTACCCGGAGGTTCGTCCGGGACTTTGCCAGCATCGCTGCCCCGCTGCACCGCCTCACCGACAAGGGCCGCCGTTTTGACTGGGACTCGGGCTGTGAGACTGCCTTCGGCCGGTTAAGTGAAGCTCTGGTGGGGGCCCCCGTGCTGGCCTACCCCGACCCGCGGTTGCCGTATGTTCTCGACACCGACGCGAGTGACTCGGGGGTGGGTGCGGTGTTGGCGCAGGAGGGGCCGGATGGGGAGCGCGTAGTGGCCTACTATAGTCTCTGACTAGGCCTGAGCGGAACTACTGCGTGACCCGTCGCGAGCTGCTGGCGGTGATGGCGGCGGTCCACCACTTCAGGCCGTACCTGTTCGGGACCCGGTTCCGGTTGAGGACCGACCATGCGTCCCTCACCTGGCTGCTCCACTTTAAGGAGCCAGAGGGGCAGATGGCGCGATGGATAGAGATCCTGCAGGAGTACGACTTCACTGTCGTGCACCGTGCGGTGTCTCGCCATCTCAATGCCGACGCTCCCTCGCGGCGCCCCTGCGAGGCCGCGGACTGCCATCACTGCGCCCGGCGGGAGCAGCGTGAGGAGGCTGTCCGCACCGTGGCGGGGGTGAGCACCGCGGCCACGGCCCGGGAGGGGCCACTGGGGGTGGGTCTGCCAGACCTGGCGCAGCGTCAGGCAGCTGATCCTGACGTGGGGCCGGTACTCCGCTGGAGGGCAGCAGGAGTGCGGCCTACGTGAGAGGAGCTCGCCCCACACCCGAAGTCCGTCAAGGCCCTCTGCGCCCTGTGGGAGGCCTTGGAGGTAAAGGACGGGGTGCTGCGCCGGGGGTGGCGGGTACCCTCCAGTGGCGAGGTACGGTGGCAGCTGGTGGTGCCTCGGTCGCTCCGCGGCGCGGTGCTCCGAGCGGTGCACGGCCAGCCGGGTGTGGGGCACTTCGGCGGTAAAAAAACCCTGCAGGGGTCTTTGCCACCGGGACGTGGAGCGGTACTGCCGAACGTGTGCGGTGTGCATGGCGCAGAAGGGTCCCCCCGAGCGCTCTCGGGCCCCCCTCCAACAACACCAGGTGGGGGCTCCTATGGAGCGGGTGGGAGTGGACGTTTTGGGCCCGTTTCCGCGCACCGAGGCCAGAAACCACTATATCCTGGTAGCAATGGACTATTTCACGAAGTGGCCGGAGGCCTATGCCATCCCGGACCAGAGTGCCCCCACGGTGGCCGATGCACTACTGAAGGGGATGTTTGCCAGGCTGGGGGTGCCGGAGGAGTTACTCAGTGACCAGGGGCGTAACTTCAAGTCCCAGGTCTTCGCCAGAGTGTGCCAGCGCCTGGGGATCTCTAAGACTCAGACCACCCCGCTGCATCCCCAGAGCGACGGGTCTGTGGAGCGGTTTAATCGGATTCTCGCCACCCAGCGGGCCTCCCTGGTGTCCTGGCACCAACAGGACTGGGACCGCCACCTCCCCCTCGAGCTCTGGGCTTATCGGACCACAGTCCAGGAATCTACCCGGTGTACCCTGGCCTCACTCATGCTGGGCCGGGAAATGCGAACCCTGGTGGACCTGGTCTTCGGCCCGCCTCCCGGAGACGAGTCGGCACCACCAGCTGGACCGGACTACGAGTAGGACCTGCAGCAGCGGATGCGGCGGGTGCACAGCTTTACTCGGACCCATCTGACTCAGGCGGGAGTCCGGCAGAACTACGACCTGCGCTGCAGGGGGCCTGCCTTCCAGCCCTGGGACTTGGTTTGGGTGTACAGCCCGCACCGCCGCAAAGGCCTCAGCCCTAAGCTGGCGCCTTTGTGGGAGGGGGCCGCTGAGGTCCTCGGGGTGGTAGGCAAGGTCTGCCACCGGGGGAGAGTGATGGTTCTGCACCGAGACCGCCTGGCCCCCTACTGGGACCGGGAGGAGGAGCCCCGCGGGGAGGCTCCAGAGGGGCCGCCGGCCACCACCGCTTCGTAACAGCCGCTCACGCAGAGATCCACAGCTTTTAGCAGAGTATGAGTATAGCCTGAGTGGGGTGTTCGATGTCGGCGGGACGCCAGACGCTTCAGGTGGGGACAGTGTAACCCCCCTGGCCCGGTGGTGAGGAGGAAGCGCACCCAGGCACTCATGGTACCACGGAGCAGGCTGGGAGTTGTAGCCGGGGAGAGTTTGAGGGTCAGCTCGATGACCAGCAGCTAACCCTGCATATGTAAATAGTGTTATAGTAGATTTAATGTCCTGTGTAGCCTTATAAGTGTATAGCCTGTTGTTAAGTAATTACCACCCTAACGATGTGAACGTGTTCCATCAGTCTCCTCATGTGTCTGTATGTCCTGTGTTTGGTTTTGTGTGGTTTCGATAAAAGAATAAAGCTGTCTTTTGGTTTACTATCACGTCGCCACTTGACCTTTTCCTGAGGAAACCTGAAAACAGTACAATATTATAGCATGAACCCCTGACGATTTTCTTGATACGTTATATGTGCTCTTGTTTGTATTGTATGTAGTTTTGTTGTTCAAATAAAACGTAAAAGACACAACTTTCCGGATGCGTCTGCTGTAAAAATAAAATGACATCAAGGGTGCTGAACGCAGAGGTCTGAAACCTGCTCCACAGAAGATCTTTATCCAGAGGTGTTAAGGAAGTCGAGATCTCGCCATGAGAGGGGAAGCATCTCAGAAAAAGCAGGTGCAGTCGGTTCCACGGTCATAACGCCACTAAGTCGGGCGACAAGAGCAAAACCCACCCGGCTTCCTCCGGGCAAGTAATGAGACAAAGAAACAGTACACAGTGGGTAGCGTGGCCGAGTGGTCTAAGGCGCTGGATTAAGGCTCCAGTCTCTTTGGGGGCGTGGGTTCGAATCCCACCGCTGCTAGGTGCTTCTGTCGAGACCCCCTTTCAGCTGGCTTCAGACAAAAGGGAGGGAACTGCTTTTTGGCAGTCTCTCGAGAAACTAAGCAAAGTGTTTAAAGATACTTTCTCAGCTTGACATCAAGGCACAAAACAAAAACCTTCTTGCGTTCTCTCAACCCAAAAGCACTTTGCCACTTTTTGCGTTATGCAGGGAACGACGTCTGCCCAGATCACTTTTGTGTCAATGCAAATCGTAGTGTGCCCTCCGTTTTAATGTTGGCTGTGCTGGCGTGCTGCTTCTGTCTGTGAAACTTGAATGTTCTGCTTCTTCACACCGAATCGTCGCGGGGGTTGAGCTTGTTAAATCTTTGCGCATAGCGCTCCTTTGGAAGTACTTTGTCCAAGTTCAAAAGCGATCGTGGGATTTACTTCATGCGTTCAAAAAGCATGCCTCGCACGACAGATTTAAATGGGGAATGGAGCCTGCTTCTTGCTGATTTTCCTTTGGTTGCAGTTACAAAGTTGAAAAGTCATCTGTAGAGTGTTTTTTTCCATTCCCATGGCAGTCTTTTAAAGCTGGTAGTAATGGCGGCAAAGGTAATTTTTTATCCTCTTTAAAAGAATAAGGACGGGCTGGGGTGAGCTCCATTTACCACTCTTTCAGCTAACCGCCGAACTCGCGAACTGATTACACTGCAGAGCCACAGGCGCCTCGCTTTTCTCCATTCTATGAGTCAGGGTGAAAAAAAACTTTGCTGGTATTAGCTGGCCTGCTGGGAGCACCTCTTCTTCACTGATTTGTGTTTCATCTTTCGCAAGCTGTATAGATTTATTTCAAAACAAGTTGTTCCAGAAAGGAAACGAACACTTGCATTCACCTGAATTAAAAGGCATGGGATTTGCCCATAAGGATAAATTATGTACAGTAAGACAGGAAGAATGGCACCGCTGGGAATCGGACCCAGGATATCCTGTTTACTAGACAGGCGCTTTAGCCAACTCAGTCACGGCACCGGCAAAGTGTTGTCCTTTGACAGCCACTTGGACACGTCTCAACTGCTCTGAGACATCTGCGTTCGGTGTGCACCGAGCCTGCTCGCCTTGCAAGTTGCCTCATTTACATGCCATAGCTCCACCACTAAGAGAAAGGATGAGAAATGGCTTTTATCTGGCATTTTATCTGGATGCGTCTGCTGTAAAAATAAAATGACATCAAGGGTGCTGTATGCAGAGGTCTGAAACCTGCTCCACAGAAGATCTTTATCCAGAGGTGTTAAAGAAGTCGAGATCTCGCCATGAGAGGGGAAGCATCTCAGAAAAAGCAGGTGCAGTCGGTTCCACTGTCATAACGCCACTAATTCGGGCGACAAGAGCAAAACCCACCCGGCTTCCTCCGGGCAAGTAATGAGACAAAGAGACAGCACACAGCGGGTAGCGTGGCCGAGCGGTCTAAGGTGCTGGATTAAGGCTCCAGTCTCTTTTGGGGTGTGGGCTTGAATCCCACTGATGCTAAGAGTTTTTGTGTTACAACCACCAAATGGAGCAATGTGTTAAAAGCTACTTTATCAGCTTAACATCAAAGCAGGGAGAAAAAAGTGTTTCTTCTTCTCAACACAAATTATCGTTTCCACCTTCAGCAGGGAAGTTTGTCTACCAAGATCACTTTTGAGTCAGTGCAAATCACAGTGCGCCCTCAATTTTAATGTCGGTTGTGCTCCTTTTTTCTGTGAAACGTTAATGTTCTGCATTTTCAAGTCGAGTCATCCTCAGGGGTAGAGCTGATTATGTCTTTCCGCATAGCGCTCCATCAGAAATAACTTGTCTAAGTTCAAAAGAGATTGTGGGTTTCACTTCAAGCAATCACAAAGCATACCTCACATGTCAGATCTAAATGGGGAATTTGTTGGTTACGAAGCTGAACGTTTTTCCATGTTCTGCTAAAGTATCAACTGGCTTGCCTTTATAAGCAGTCTTGGAAAGATAAGCTGTGCTTCATCTCAGGAAAAATCATCAGTACTGTCATTTTATTCTGTGTGTATGGCCGTTATTTAAAGTATATAAAAATCACGAGTTCATAGACTTATCCAAATATCAACGGCACCTTGTAAACCTGTCATAAGAATTCCTTCAATCCAATAGTTTCACTCCAGGGAAAAGGCAGGGAAACATAGGGAGTTCTTATTTAAAGACAACATCCGTATTGGATTGCATGTAAGCAGGCACCACTCAAAATTCCTAATATGATTTTGAATTCAGTTTTGCAGTGCTTTAGTGCTTTACTACTTTCAGAGAGTCCTTTATTGACCTTGCTGAAGCAGAGAAGCGACATAATCACAATTGTGACCAGTTTTTCTGCATTTCTGGTTAATAATGATTATTATTTTGAATTTTGATTAGTATTTTTCGTAGCATTCCTCCTCAGCTTTTAAGATATTTGGTGAGCAAGAACCACTGAGAATGAGCCTGAATTAATCAAGAACACATATGGTACTATTAGATAGAATCTCTATTAGATAGAATCTCTATTCTATCTAATTGCATCTCTGACATAAAAATTTGGATGACTCAAAACTTCCTTCATCTTAACTGTGACAGACTGAAGTCATGCTTATTGGTACCCCCCATCAACTTCGTAAAGCCAGTCCTGTAACCCTGTCTGTAGATGGCTCTGTACTAGAGCTTCAATCAAAATTGAAAAACCTTGGGGTTATATTCGATTCTGGCTTAACATTCGACCCACATGTACAGCATACTGTCAAAACATCTTTTTTTCACCTTAGAAATATCGCAAGACTACGCCCTATGCTATCATTAACTGTGGCTGAATAGCTGATCAACATATTTGTATTCTCCCGAATTGACTACTGCAATGCTCTGCTCCCTGGTGTATCTAAATCTACTCTGAACAAGCTGCAGTATGTCCAAAATTCAGCAGCCAGAATCCTGACCAGGTCTAGTACAAGTGTTCACATTACTCCTATCCTGGAGTCCTTGCACTGGCTTCCGGTCAAATTCCGCGTAGACTTTAAAATCCTCATGCTCACCTACAAGGCTTTACATGGCTTGGCACCTCAATACCTGTCTGAACTTTTATCGCCCTACTCCCCACCTCGCAACCTCCGCTCTTCAAATTCTGCCCTCCTTACTGTCCCCCAAGCCCGTCTACATTGTATGGGCGACAGGGCCTTCTCCTGCTATGCCCCCAAGCTCTGGAACTCTTTGCCCAAGGATATTAGAGAGTCACCTTCTCTAAACTCCTTCAAATCCAGACTCAAAACCTTCTTCTTCAGAAAAGCCTTTACTTAACTGGTTCCATTCTTCACCCCTCTGCTCTTCTTAATACCATCTTCCACGGTCTCCTCTATTTTTATTGTTGTATTGTTGTAATTATAATTGTGTCCTCTTGTGAAATTGTCTTATTTATTGTTGTAGTCTTCTTATTTATTGTTATTGTCATCCTGTAAAGCGCTTTGAGAAGCCACCTTTAAAGGCGCTATATAAAATAAAGTTTATTATTATTATTATTATATTACTGCTGTCCTGTGTACAACTGCTTCGTCCTAATTGAGCTTTTCAGTGTTGAAGAAGACGTTTCCAATTTCGATTGCTTGTTTCAGAGGATGTGCTACAAGATCACAGATTCTATTGAAAAGATTTGGAGATGCATTGGCTGGGATTCAAACCTGGCTCAATTGCATGAAGGCACCTATACTCAGCAACGAGAGGAAAGGAGATGGGGCCAGAGGTAGTGTGGCTGAATGGTCTAATATGCTGGATTTTAGGCTCCACTCTCTCAGGGGTGTGGGTTTAAATCCCACTACTGCCCAATGTTTTAAGACCTTACTTCCTGTGATTTGTAATATGGTCAGTAAAAGCACTTTATGTAAGTATTTCTTTTGTCAGCGCTACAAGTCACTTACTGCTCCACAGGTCCGGGGTTCAATCCCTGGCATCTTCAGGTGTTTTATATTACTGTACTCACATCGCAATCTTCTGTTGAGTGAGAACTCTTTGATCGTGTTCATAGAGAGCCTTCTGAATCTCTTCCGGGATTTCCTGAGAGATCATTCAGCGAGCGAGTCCTCCCTCTGGACTCGGCACTGAGCTGAAAGCTGCATGAATTCCTCACTGTGTGTCCTGTACTGTTACAGGTGGTCCAGCGTAAATGTGCAGCACAGTGACATGAACACCTTGAACTTTTTCTGTATGTGAAGGAAAATGCAAAAGAATATGAAAAGTATTGATTGTATAAAATATCCATGGTATAACTCGAGAAAAAACTGAAGCCCAAAACAACGACTTTTGATGATTACAAGAAATTCAAGAAACACAACCGTCCGCAGATGGATTTGGACCCTGAACTCTTAAGTTAAAAGAACAAAAGCGAAGTAAACTCTCTTCATTGTCTTATAGTTTGTGAAATAAAACAATTTCTTACTTTCTTAATAATTTCTTACGATTTATATAATTTTAACAGAATCGCAATTACAAACATTTGGGGTTAAACTGTTATTCACATACTCTAACGAAGAGAAACGTTATTGTCTTCCAGTGTGTGAGCCCATTTCTCAAAAAATAAAAAAATAAGTTATATAAATTGAATTTTTCTATTTTTTAGGCTTGCATAGTCTTATTCATATTTCAGTTAAACCTTTTCTTCTGTAGTAATTTCATTTAATATTAAAATTAGTCCTGATTTACAATTTTTGGACATGGTTCATCTTAAAGAATTTTGTAATAAGTTTCAGTTTAGGAAAATCGTGCCCAGAAGCTACCAAAACTGGTAATGTTCACATAATGTGTAATGCAAAAGCAGCAGTTGGGGTGGGAAACAAAAGGCATTTCTTGGTATGAATCCTAAAACTTCATAGATGGCGTTCTAGGACTTCTCGCTTCAGATGAAGCTGTCAATACATCATAGATTTCTACTCAATCAATATCAGCAGTGTTATCACTACCGAATGCTAAATATAGATCCTGGCAATACTTCATGAGTTGTTCGTTAGAAAATTGTTTATATTTTTTTAACATATTTTCAATACCAGACAAAAAGTCGAAAGTTTCAATTTCATGCAACTGATGAAATCTCTCTTCGATGGAAGTTATAAGTACAGTACATCCAAAATACTGCGGAATCAATCAAATTTACATGTTTCTTGTGGATCCAGAAGATCATTTTGAGACTCAAAACATGCCTGTCTTTTCTTTTTTCGAGGACGAAGGAGTAGCAGCAGGAGTAGCAGTTATGGCAAGAACGTGTTTAGAGTTCAGGACTTCTCATTTCTAATGCAGAGCCATCGACTCGGAAAGCACCGCCCGCGATAAAAGAAATTGCAGAATTGGTCTGTTCATGCTGCCTACACGCTTTGAATTGCTGGCATTTTCTGCAAGCGTTCCTTTTTGAGGGTTCATGAAATTCCTCACATTTGAGCCAACACTAAAATATTTCATTCGGGGTCGCCTAATTCATAGTGCAAACCGAATCTACAGGGGAATGCTGTGGCACATGAAGCCGTTTGTTATTCTGTTGTGAGGTGTGAGGGGCGGAATGCAAATCGAGTTGGTGAATAGAAAATGAAACAGGAGTCACTTCTTGAGCTACGAATTCCAAAAAGTATGAAAACCTGTGCATTTTAACAGTGCAGAATACTCACAAATTGCACTGAGTTGCTTGCTTTCTTCTGCTGCTTTTATATTTCAGTCATTCACTGTCAGCTAGCACTGGAACAATTCAAGAGAGGTAAAAACAGACGCTGTCAGGAGTGGGATTTGAACCCACGCCTCCATTTGGAGACCAGAACACCCAAGCCAGCTGGAAAGACACATGTCTTTGAGTCTGGAGCCTTAGACCACTCGGCCACCCTGACAAGCGAAAGCAAGTGGTGTGCTGAATGCACCAGTAGTTGACTAAACTGAGGTTCTTCCCTGAAATTATTTGCTTGCGAAGACCCAAGTTGCCTTGAATGGATCTTGGAAATCAAATATACGGATGGATTGTTATTCGGTTGTGAGTTTTGAGGGGCGTATTATAAATTGAGTTGGTGAAAAGGCGCTTTTTGTTAGTCTGTCGGGAGGCTGCACAAGGTGTTTAGAGGGAGAACTTCTAAAAGGCAGGCTCTCTATGTTTAACATCAAGAAAGATTTTTTTTTTTCTCAATGGAAATGCTCTTTGGCGCTACGTTAAGTAGGGAACAACGTCTGCCGAGACCACTTTTGAGCCAGTGCAAATGGTAATGTGCCGCCAAGTACATTTAATATTGGCTATGGTAGCGAGCTGCTTTTGTTTGTGAAGCTTTTACTTCTTTATGCTGAATCATCGGCAGGAGTAGCTTATTAAATCTTTGCTCATTGCGCTCCATCAGAAATACCTTGTCCATGTTCAAAAGAGATCAGGGGATTAACTTCATGCTTTCACATGGCATACCTTACACGAAAGATTTAAATGGGGAATTGACTGTGCTTCTTGATGTTGTTCCTGTGGTTGCCTTGGTTACAATGGTGAACGTTCTTCCACGTTCTGCTAGAGTATCCACTGGGTGGGCTTTATCAATTGGCTCGGATAGGCCATCAGTGCTCCGTCTCCAGAAAAATAATCAGCACTGTCTTTTTTCTGTGCGCATGACCGTCTTTTAAAACATATAAAATCAAGAGTTCATTGATTTCTCCAAATAACAACAATACATTTTAACCCTTCAATCCAATAGTTTTACTCCAAGTAAAAAGCAGCGCAATATATAGAGAGATGATATTCAAAGATTTCAACGTTCTTATTGGATTGCCTGTATGCAGATATCGCTCAGAATTGCTAATATGATTTTAATTCAGTTTTTCTCTACTACTTTCAGAGTCTTTTATTGACCTTGCTGAAGCAGAGAAGTGACAATCACAAATGCGACCAGTTGTGCAGCTGTTTCTGGTTAATAATAATTAATGCAAAATAAAAAACAGCTCCTTGCATTAAGAGCAAGAGCAACCAACGCGCTCGCTTGTTGAGTTGGGTATTTTCCGAGCTACTCTTCCTTAGCTGTGTAGAGGTTTGATGGGTTTACTGAGACAATTATTAATTGTAGCAGTAATCACGAGGTGGTTCGTTGTGGCTTTTAGAAAATCAATCGTCAGAACAACTAACAACGCACACACACGGGTTCAATACACGAGATACAGTGATTAATATAAATTTTGCTCCAAAAATATACCAGTCTGCCTGGATACAAGCGGCAGACCTTACTGTGAGGGTTATCAATATACAAGGTATATAATCTCGAAGAGATGCAAACACAAAGAGATACACAACAGAGAATATATGTCAATATATATCGTTCAGTTACCAAATCGCTAATTAGTGTTATTACCCACTGTTACTCTAAACTCGGAAGTAAATGCAATACTCATGAATTAAATTGATAACAACTTGTGTTGAGGTACAATTGAATTCTCGAGACGCAATGTAGAACATGGAGTTTACTTATCCACTGTGTATAGATTTGGAATTTCCCGGCACGAACACCAAACCAGCTGACAGGCTCTGTTGCAGCCTCGGTTCCAGCGGTTGTCCAATGGGCGTTGTCCCAGCGTCCTCTGGCTACCGGCCAACCAGTCGAGGTGCAGCTCGGAGTTGGACGGACGGAGGAATCTAACCGCGGCGTGCAGGGCAGTTGTTGCTCCGAGGGGATCTACCAGCAGTCCGGCTGGCTAGTAGAAAGTATCTATGCACAGAGTGTGACCGCAAGTCCTCAGAAGTCACTCTTTTGCCCGGGAAGAAGCTGGTTCGTTCCCGGTCCAGCGCTGCTTCTGAATAAGCTATTCAGGTTGTCGACGAGGGTCCAACTGTGGGCTGCCGTTGATCAAGCGGAGCGTTCACGTTGGTAGAATTCTGAGTACGTACAGGATCCTCGGCCCCGCGCTTAGAACAAAGTCCAAGTCCCTTTGCAGACAACAGCCTTTGTCACGTGATTGTCTCTGAGGATGCGCGAAAATGGCCAAGGAGAGCCCTGATCTGAGCTTGCGCTCCCTTTTTGACCAAGACACAGATGTGTTCTGATTGGTTGAGAGTTTGGCGGGCATTGGAGACCAACATGGTATTACCTGACCCTGCCAGTCCCTGATTGGTTGATCAAGGTGAGATACGAGTCACATACTCCTGACACTTAGGAATGCAGTCCAGATGTCCATTTGGCACTCCCTAGACAGATAGGCGCCAATGGATGACCATTGATCATGATAGCCAGGCTTATCTAAGTGCATCCCCGTTTGGGAGCTGTCCCTTATCAAAAGAAAACATCTTAAATCAGCCTGCATGAATACTTTCTCTGTGGCTGAACCACAGAGATGGAGAGTGAGATGGGGCCTCATTAAGGAAAGCACAGCAACGCTTAATTCTGTCTTATTACCAAGCATTGCTGCTACAACTGCTTAAATTCAAACTAAACAGGACTATGGGAATGAGATTTGATTTCGAACTGGGTTTTAAATAAATAGGACCGCTGCACTACATTGTGCTTTATGTAAGACAAAAGGTGGGCTTCCTGTGTTTTCGATAACTCAGTTGTAAGAGCGGAGGAATATAGTGGAAACAGCTGGGAACTCTTTGTTCTCTGGTTTGAATTTGGCTGGAAGAAAGGTGTTTTTTATGTTCTTTAATCAAAAAGTGAAAATTTGTCGTTCACTTAGTTGTCTTATTTTCTAGGCTTGTAGACTCCTCACTCTTCCTAAAAGAAAGTGCTGCAGATAAAGATACAGTAGTTGTCGGAAGTTTGTTCAGTGGTAGAGCACATACAGGCTGTATGTGGTTGTTTTCAATCGCTGGCGTCTCCACTCTGGATTTCTTCCTGGGCGCAATATCTTTCCTTACTTGTGTGTGAATTTCAGCGCGACACATAAACCCTTTGTCTGTTTTATACAGATTATATTTTAAATCAGTTAAAACAAAAAAGTACCAATTACATACACGTAGAAAACACATGTATCTAATTTGAAAATTTGGGCAATGTATTACTAGTAGTGGAGCTGAGCTCACAGAAGAGCAGTTGAATTTGTTAAACCACGTATTATTTTTAAATGACGCTACTAAGCACTGGCACGGTGTTTGTGCAGTCCTACCCAAGCTTTCTATCGACTGGATGAGTCTCCTGTTCCATCTCCAATTCTTTCCGCACATTTCGCCTGTTTCACCACCATTATCATTAGACTATAGCCACTAATACGAGAATACTGTTCTGAAAGACTGTCTTAAATAATAATGTTGAAAAGGGTAATGATAAGAGTTTTTTTCATTAAGGTAACCATACATTTGCCTGTATAGTACAACTTATTATCTGTATCCGCAAATCCCCAATATTAATGCTGTCTCCTGAGAAACACAAGTGTAGAGTCAAATAATATTACAACAAATCTATTCAATTAACACCCCTATGTGACAGAACACATTTAAGACTTACACCCCTTTTAAATATGTATTTCCTTCACTTCAGTTCTCTCCCCGGGATACCTGAAAATTGATTATAGTATAATAAAGTCTGTGCATGCATTACCTGTAATACAGCTACTAATAAAGATAACATTAAAGTTGATTATTAAGATATTACACTTTTATTAATAAAATATGTATTGATAAAATTCCTTGTGAATAATTGTAGTGTCTGGAAAGCAATTGTTCATTACTTAATGACGATATTATTTCCACTACATTCAGGACAGTCCCAATGTAATCTTTTGTTCCACTTCGTCTGCTTAGTCTCCTACTTTAGAAACATCTAATGGGGAGCAGCTGTTATTTTAGGTTTGTTGCAATTGAGAACAGGTTTGCTACAGAGCTGCTGACAGATTTCAGCAGCCAGTTTGTTGCAACTGACCCATTGTAGCTACCAATCAGAAAAAAAAAACAAACGCAACAACTTCAAAAGAGAAAGAACATTAAAAACAAATCTGGGGAACAACATAAACACAGAATCTAATGCGAGAGCTTTATCAAATCTTCAGTGCTCCTCTCGTCTCAGTAGACCTCTCTCATATATTTGTGTACAGGTCAACTGGAGGTACATAGCTGATAGTAATTTAAGTAGGGAGCTGCATCACAGCATGCGTGGGCTGCAAATGGAAAAGTATAGGTTTATTCCATGCTGAAAATGGAAGTAAACACAACGTTTCAGCTGTGGAGCCTTCTTTGATTGTGAATCGAAATAAATCTTTACTTGTTCGTTTGATGTTAATTTATCTCCATCAAATACCTAACAGTATCTAAACTCGACAGTTGCTCTCAGTAGCTAAAGACACTGCTCCAGGTGAAGCACAAACTCACAGCCTCGGTATAACTCCGCTGTGCACTGTTGTATAAGTACCGCGTGCTGACCAATTGCACCACTGGAGCTGTGCAAGGTGTGAAGAAACATAGGGTGAAAACGGTTTCGGTTGTGGATCCATCTATACATGGGGAACACTAAAATAGCAAGGAAAATACAAGAAAAGAAACTGAAAGAATTGTGCTAACAGCAAAGGGGAACTGAGGGAGGTGGTCAGACAAGTAAATCAGCCTGGCAGATTATTTGTATTGACATTTTTTGAGTCAATCAGCAAACAGATTTCTCTTCATGTGCCTTAAACTGTGCAGTTTGTATCTTCGCTGTAGATAGGTTTCTTCAGAAGTCCAGTAAACTGACAATAATGGAGAACTAGCTGACGCACCCCGTCGTGAAGACCCTCTGTAAGGTGATTACACGTTTCAATTTCAAGTCGCCTCCTTTACACTCAATTGCAGCCCCGAAACTGAGAGAAAGCATGAGAAATGGCTTCAATTTCAATGTGAAAGTGCAGTACAGGCTCGATGGCTTCACATCTCCCATCAATCAAATAAAATTGCAGTAAAGCGATCTAAATATGACTCTTAAGTACTTGGAAAGATGATTATTTTGAGCGTGCCTCCAAGGGTCTGCTACGAGGCTTAAATTGGCTTCTTATTCGCCAGCTTCTTATGCGTGTTTTTCGTTCCACCTTAAATGGTGCTGCTGTGATGTTATGTCGCCTTTCGCCTGTAGATGGCTCTCTTCGATCAGTACTAATCCGGCTGGAATACTGTAGACATCTTCACTGAACGGGAATATCCAAATAAATAGCGACTGTCCAATTTATATTTTTGTATGGAATATATTTCAGAAAATCGCAAACCAATTTTAAAAACTCACCACAACAGGGACTTACACTGGGAAAAGGTAACTGCACTTTCTGCTTATTGCTACGGCCTTCCCCCCGATTATGAAAATGTCTCACAGTTCTGACGTGTGAAAGACAATGTAACAGACTATCAAAATCCTGAAGTACAAGAAATTTTAATGCACCAGTTTTTTAAATATGACCCTCTGATCCTGGCATGTCAGTATACATTTCGAAAAAGTATGGCACCAATCGCACGAATTGCAATGGCACAAATTGTTGAGAATATCACTGACCTTGCCGATATTTGCAGGGGATACGAATGTTTTGCACATGTTGAACTACAACACGTAAAAATTGAGCTTCTTAGTCAATATCATCGGGAATGTCCAATAATGACGAACATCAGTAGCTTCAAGGAAACTTTGACTCGCACATGGAGTTTTATCTTCAAATGGAGGGTGGGAGAATTTATTTGTACTCTCGTTGCTCATTAGCTAAACTATTTTAAAAATATGACACAGATTTGTTCGAGAAACTTGTAATCGCCTTAAAGAGAGTCTTCTTGAAGATGTGCACCAGCTAGCTCTCCACTATCAATTGACAGGACTTTAGGAGAAACTGTTCTCATACAACCAACATACAAATTACACATCTTAAGGAACATGAAGAGAAATCCGTGTACTAAATAACATAAAATTGTCGCTGCAAATTATCACCAAGCTGTTTCATGTGTCTGACCACCTCTTTCCTACTTTGCAGCGAGCACAAATCTTTCTGTTTCTTCATCGCAATTTTACTGTCTTTTTCCCCCATGTGGAGATGGATCCACAGCTGAAACTTTAGGTCAGTTCCTGTTACTCTGTCCGATTGAAAGAGCTGTATTAAAGGCACTCCCATCTCTGCAGGAAAGTTATTGCTGCTCTCAACACAATATACTGCAGCCAAATATAGCAATACTGTCACTGCCTGTGGGCCACGTGTTCCTGCTGGCAGTCTATTATGTCATGTTCATCCACAACCAGAAACATTACTTCATCCCTATTTTACTGTCCCCCATGTGGAGATGGATCCACAGCCGAAACTTTAGGTCAGTTCCTGTTACTCTGTCCGATTGAAAGAGTTGTATTAAAGGCACTCCCATCTCTGCAGGAAAGTTAATGCTGCTCTCAACACAATAGACTGCAGCCAAATATAGCGATACTGTCACTGCCTGTGGGCCACGTCTTCCTGCTGTCAGTCTATAATGTCATGTTCATCCACACCCAGAAACATTACTGCTGGAGCACAAGAGTTATATAGGCGCAGTCCATAGAGCAAGATCTCTTAATCTCAGAACTGTGGGTTCAGCCCCCACATTGGGTCCCTCTGTGTCAATTTGATCCCCCCAATCCTCCTAGCATGACCTGATGGCATAACAGTGATACCCAGTACCCAGCGTAATTCAGCTTTCTTTCCACTTGATTCAGATTTTGATCTGAAATCATCAGCCGAACAAGAGTTTGTCTAAAACGAGGGAGATCTGCTCACAAGCAAGTATTAAACACTTCAGCATTTTCTGTTCGAATACCACACTTTGTCAAAACACTGCCGTTTCTTAAGCTATAAGTAACGGTTTTTGAGCACGCATTGTATTGTTAATGCTTATATTAAAAAAGCATAGTGGAATTCACATAGTGGAATTTGGACTGAACAAAGTAGTCCAGCCCTTTTACAACATTACATACCCACTGATTAAAGCTTAAAACTACAGCAGCAGGAGTAACAATAATGGCAACAACATGTTTGGAGCTCGGCATTTCATTTATTCTGCGGAAACGTATCGGAATGAACTGCCCGAGATAAAAGAGTAATTGCGGCTTCAGATCGTTTTTACAGAGCATTGCGTTGTTCTGTTTATGCTGACTACACGCATTACATTTGTCATTTACTGCAAGCGTTGCTTTTCCAGGTTTTTCTGAAATTCCTCGCATTTGAGCCAGCACTAAAATATTTCATTCCCGTCGCTGAATACATCGTGGAAACGGTATTTGGAACGGAATGCTGTCACTCATGAAACCTCTTTGTTATTCGGTTCTGAAGTTTGAAAATGAAAATAAAACGGGGGTCACTTCATAGGCTTGAAAGAAGTCCAAGCAGCATAAAAACCCGCAAATTCTCACAAAGGCTGCACCTTTCTTCTGCTGCTGTTATAAATCAGCCTTAAACATTTGAATACATACCTTACTGCTGCTAATCACATTCACGTGTTTACGAAGCTTTTTTCTGTCCGTTATGTTTTTGCTAAGCAGTTTCTCCGTTTTCCTCGTACTGTGATTGTCAGCGAGCACAACAAGACTGAAACAGTGTAAAGGCAGGTAAAAAAGACAGGGTAAAACGCCTGATTGTCGGGAGTGGGATTTGAACCCGTGCCTCTATTTGGAGAGTGAAACACAAAACTTAAAAGACACGAAACTGTGAATTTACTGTTTTAAACCGCTCGACTATCCTGAAGAAATAGGTGCTGCCTGCACCAGTCGCATCCGATTTTCCGTAATTTTAGGACGATTGATACGACTGGACTAACAATTTGTGGCGTTTAGTCTGACATGGAAAACGGTACCGGAGCATTCGGGTCCGGACTACTAGACTCAGAAACAGTTTTTACCCCCGCACTATCAAACTATTAAACTCCCAGCCTCTCTCACTCTCTCCTCACCTCTCACCTATGATCTGAACCTCACAGTGCCTTCTTTCTTACCAAAAACCCAAACACACATTGAAAATCTGCCTCTACCATACATGTCAAAAGCTCACTCCCCATCATTTCTATCCCTTTATTTCATTCTTTTGATGCGTGTTTTTGCACATAACCTGTTACCTTTTTGTTGTTTTGCACGCTGCCTGTTGTTTTTTTTGACATCGGCTGTTGTCTCTGTCTTTCTTTTGTTATACAATTGTATTGTTGTTGTGTTTTTTTCTTTGTACTACTTATGTCCGAGAGCTAGCTAAATAGCATTTCGTTATACCATATACCTGTGTATGAGTATAATGACAATAAACTTGAACTTTAAACTTGAACTTGAACTTGACATAGTCTTGCAGGCAGTATATTATTTTATCGTTTACTCGTTTAAAAAAACATGGTCTTCTTGTTCCTAAGTCAGATTTTTAGTGCTTTCGAACGTTACTTCCAACCTGACTGACAGCTCACCCGATCTGTTTGTGATCAGACCATGGAGTCGGGGGCTGTACCAAGCGCACGTTCCTTCCCAATGCTGAGGCGATCATTCGGAAGATGGGTGTGAAGAGAAACAAGCTTTGTCGACTAAAAAAACAAGGCAGGATATGCAAGAATACTAATCACTGGCGACAGTTATGTTCTCTTACTATTGAGATGCCTACATTGCGAGTTTTTTTAAGACTTTGAAACTAAAGGAAAGCGATGACAAGTGAAACTGGCACGGGTGGGGCTTGAACCCACGCTCTTCGGTTTACGAGACCGACGCCTTACCACTTGGCCACCGCGCCTTCAAATAAGCATGGGAATAAGGTTGTTCAAATTATTTTTTTCTGAATCTGGTTTACATCGCCAAATGTAAACCGGAGGCAGCAACAGCAATAAAAGGGATACTTGTCCTTAAACTCGGACGTGATGTTCTGCAGACATGTGCACAATGTCCTGTTTTCTTGCAGTATAGACATTTTGCTGTTCACGCTCCGCATTCATCTGCTTTGTGCATTGTTAGTCCGCACCTGTAACATGTAATGTCAGCCGTCCCCTGTTCTTCTATTTCTCTAGCATGACTGCGTCCTGCTGCTCGGCTTTTGTTTGTAAAGTTTGAGCGAGCGCCCCGTTCAGTGTCACTTTGTCACTGTGGTCAGAAAGCATTCTTGATTCTGCTTGAGCTGCTTCATGAATTCTAGCGACTGTAAGAGCTCTTTCTAAAGTCAGCCCTTCCTCCTGCAGCAATTTATAGTCTCTTATGTGCACATTTTTCCACAAGTTGATCTCTTAACATGTCAGTTTCCAATACTCCAAAGTCACACGATTTAGCCAGTTCTCTTAGTTCAGTCACAAAAGCATCAACAGATTCGTCCTGAGACTAAGTTCTCTGGCTAAATTTATGCCGTTCCTAAACCACATTTCTCCGCGGTGTAAAGGAAGCGTCTAAAGCAGCTACAGTCTTTTTCTCCAGGGAGGTTGGCGAAAATCCGCTGCATGGGAGCCCCGATACAGTGCAGTAATGTAGCACGTCTCACGGCATCCTGAGCTTCTGTAGATCCACTGGCTATTTAAAAAAAATCTGTACGACTCCATCCATATCTTGTATTCCGTATACAAATCCGGGGCTCCGAGGTTCAGTAGAAGCGGTGGAAAAAGCTGGGCATAAGCAAAGCTTCTCGGCGCGGCTACCATATCTTCCATGGCGCAAGCTAAACGAAAAGTCCGAAAATTCAGAAGTTCGTTTCTACCAGCAAGAGAACTAAAATCTGCACTGCACTCGCTTTGAGTCCGTCAAGCACTCATCTCTCGTCGCCTTCAATGTTGTGTATCTTAATAAAGAGACGTTTTTATATTATTTTAACAACTACACAGATCACGTCCTTACACCATATATTCCTGCCTTCTACTCTCTCGTTCTGTTGTCTCGCGATGTCTACTCACTATACTACATTTAGCATGACTTCTTGTTGCAGTTGAGCTCAAAGCTGGAGATGATCTCCATATTCTACCGCACTATCTAGTCCGAAACGTCGTACACAGTACATACTTTTTTAAGTGAAGTCAGGTTGTTAAAAAATTAAACCAGCGCCCTGTCACAGAAACGTACCCCAGTCTCCCGCGCAACAAGCGGGGGTACTCAGCACTATACTAACGAGGAGCGCTTGTCTGCAGCTGAGCGTCAGTTCTGTTTACTGTCAGCAGTCATTGCCTCATTTCCAAAGACTTTTTCACCTGCTCTCAGCTTTTAAAGACAGTCATAAACGCTCAAGAAGTAATTCATGTCAGTTGGAAGTCTGTTTCTGTTGTCTCAGCTCTTGATAAAGAAAAGCCGTGCGTGGGAGACTCCCTCTCTGAAGAAGTTTGCCGTCACCCTGCGAGGGAGAAGAGCCATCAATCACCGAGGCAACCACTGAGACAGTTAACATTAAACACGTGAAATGCGAGATGTTGTGATTTTTTCCCCGCTTAAGGCTTCTATTGTTTCTACTCTAACGAGAAAGACCTCTTTATTAGAAGTGAGATTTTAACAAACGTCTCCAGGCTTAACTGCGACCTGAACGCAACGCCTTAGACCACCAGCCATCTTGCCTGTGGTACTTAGAGCAGCGCTCAATAAAAATGATCAGAAACCGAAAGCGCTTCTTATGCGGATCAGTATATTCCGATTCCACTGGTTCTGCAGAAGAAATAAGAAAAGCCGAACTCAAAGCACTGTGTTTCCATTACGGGTACTCTGCAGCTGCTTTAAGATCTACTCACACCGTGTTGCCAATAAGGCTACCTAGTTAAAAAAAAACGTATCGTCATCTTTTTGAACGTGATTATTAGACACCCGTTAAATCTCCACCGAGGTTTCTTGAGAGATCTTCAGCGAGCGAGTATTAAAAAACGACGTCGCTTCCAACCTCTGCTGTCACTGTAAACTCGGACGTGATGTTCTGCAGAGTTGCAGTGTGCCTTTCCTCTTGTCGTATTCAAGAGTACTCACTGTGTGAGCTCCTCACTGCGTGTTCTGTACTCTACTGTGATTTAATTTAGATGATTAGGTGGAGTAGAGTGACAAGATCTACTTGAACATTTTCGGTTTGTGAAATGAAACACTAAATACACTACTGTAAATACAAGTAATGGACATTTAAAATAACCACAGTACAGCTAGAAGAGTGAAAGATAAAAGACTATTTAGAATGACATTCACAATAGACTTAGGAACAGCACAACCACCCGTACAGGGACTTGAACCCTGGGCCCTCAGATTAAAAGTCTGATGCTCCACCGACTGAGCTATCCGGGCTCTGAAAGAAAGCTAACACTGTCGGGATCCTCGCAAGTCACGTGTCTCTTGTGCCGAAGAGCAGTCATACCTGACCCGTCTGGAATGACCACTGACAGACTTTATCCAGAAGCGACGGCACCACTCCCAGTAGAGTGAGAAATACAGCATGACATGGGTAGTTAAGGTGCTCCCATAATCCATCTTTCCTCACATTACTGATTTTTTTCACATTCAGATTTTTTTTCACATTTAATAAAATCTTTTAATCAACAACATTAAAAAGAAAACAAATGGAACATTTTTTGGAACAATAATTAAAACAATCTTTCAATGCCTTGGTTGTATACGTGTGCACACCCTTTATAAAGGGAGTTGCAACAGTGCTGAAATTTAAAGAGCATTTCTGTAGAGAAAACAGCCTTGATGTTAAGCTTAGGGAGCCTGAAATTCTATTTCTTAACACCTTGCACAGCCTCCCGAGAGACTAACAAATATTTTTTGGAGAAATTGGCTCACACACCGGAAGACACTAACGTTTATTTACGTTAGAGTAAGTGAATAACAGTTTAACCGAAAAAGTTTGTAATTGTGATTTTGTTAAAATTCAATAAATCGTCTATCAACAGTTAGAATTTATTAAGAAATTGTTTTATTTCATAAACTATAAGACAATTAAGAGAGTTTATAGGTCATATCCGTCGCTTATGTTCTTTTAACTCTATCGTTCAGGATCCAAACCCAGGTGCGGACGGTTGTGTTTCTTGAATCTGTTGTAATCATCAAAAGTCGATGTGTAGTCCTTCAGTACTTTCTCGAGTTGTGCCATGGATATTTTATACGTTCAATACTTGTCATGCTCTTTTGCATTTTCCTTAACAAACGGAAAAAGCTTAAAGTGTGTTTATGGCAGTGTTTCACATCTACAGATGTGAGAGCACTCGTAACAGTACAGGACACGCAGTGAGGAGTTCGTGAACCTTTCAGTTTAGTGCGGAGTTCAGAAGGAGGATTCGCTCGCTGAACGATCTCTCAAGAAATCCCGGGGGTGATTCAACAGGTGTTTTCTGCAACAGCCACGGCAAGTGTGAAGCAATCTCTGGATTTCCTGAATTTGAACTAATTATTAGTTCAAATAATTTAGGATTTAACAGAACTAAATGAGGTACATTTAAAACAGCAGCGCAATTCTGCAGCACGTCGAGTGTGCCTGCATTTAGTTGTGTAAACCTGGCTCTCTCTGAACACAAGCAATGAGTTCTCACTCAAAAGAAGATTGCGATGTGAGTACTGTAATATAAAACACCTGCAGATGCCAGGGACTGAAGCAGGGACCTCATACAGAGAAAGCATGCGCGCTACCACTGAGATACATCCCCGATGGAAACGGTAATGGAACAGACTTGTCCAGATGCTCACTGATCACAATCCACCACTCACGAAGAATGCCTGCAGTTTCCCACTTTCACGTTTCCTCTACTACAGAGTAAATTCATGGGAATGAAGAAATAAGGAAGGAAAAATAATCGCATTGAAGCTTCAAGAGACTGGACACAAATTAATCTATTATTTTTGTATCCAGTCACACGTGCGACGGTGGTTAATTCCCAGACGGGGGAGTGCTTTTTTTCTACCTTCTTACTCGACTGTCTTTCAATTTTGTTTTATTTTAAAGCTTTTTGCATCTTTTAAGTGGTCTTGATTAAACTATGCATAGAAAAACAGCACTACTGATGATTTTCATGGACCGATGCACACTTGTTCTGTACAACTCGAGTGATAAAGCCCTGTCTGCAAATATTGTAGAAGAAAATAAAAGGGTGAAACAACGCCCCAACCACAGGTTGGTAACAGGAAGGATCGTGTTCTTATTTGATAAGTCCTTTTGAGATGTCTTGTCAATGCACACAGGCGTTAGAGCTGAATAATTTACTTTTAGTGGTGTTTTTAAACAAAGATGGAACATGTTATTTCTATACCAGGAAGAAAGGAGCAGATTTTAACTTTAAGAGGCAAAAACGACACCTTATCAAAGCTAAAATTAATTAAAATGACATCACAACAAAAGAGTGGAGCCTTGAGTGAATAAGATTAGTTTTCATTGGACGTCTGTGTCTCCATAACTTTGTAGGTGAGAGAGAGGGTTGTGACAATTTGCAGGTGCTTCTCGGAAGTGCGTTGGTGGTACAGGCGCCATCCAAATAATTGAGTCGGGTTTGAATCCCAGCCAGTACAAACCCAAATCTTTTCAAGATAATTTGTGGTCCGCTAACACATCTTTTGAAACACTACAACAGGTAACTCCCCGTGTGAAACATCATGAACATCTGTTAAAGCCTGAGTTTTACATACTCTAACGTAAATAAACGTTAGTGTCTTCCGGTGTGTGAGCCAATTTCTCCAAAAAAATATTTGTTAGTCTGCCGGGAGGCTGTGCAAGGTGTTATAAAATAGAATTTCTAAAAGACAGGCTCCCTAAGCTTAACATCAAGGCAGAAAAAATGCTGTTTTCTCTACAGAAATGCTCTTTACATTTCAGCACTGTTGCAACTCCCTTTATAAAGGGTGTGCACACGTATACAACCAAGGCATTGAAAGTTTTTTTTTTTAATTATTGTTCAAAAAAATGTTCCATTTGTTTTCTTTTTAATGTTGTTGATTAAAAGATTTTATTAAATGTGAAAAAAATCTGAATGTGAAAAAAGGTCAAAATGCTATTGAAAAAAATCAGTAATGTGAGGAAAGATGGATTGTGGGAGCCCCTTAACTACCCATGTCATGCTGTATTTCTCACTCATTCTACTGGGAGTGGTGCCGTCGCTTCTGGATAAAGTCTGTCAGTGGTTATTCCAGACGGGTCAGGTATGACTGCTCTTCGGCACAAGAGACACGTGACTCGCGAGGATCCAGACAGTGTCGCCTTTCTTCAGAGCCCGGATAGCTCAGTCGGTAGAGCATCAGACTTTTAATCTGAGGGCCCAGGGTTCAAGTCCCTGTTCGGGCGGGTGTGCTGTTCTTAAGTCTGTTGTGAAAGTCATTCTAAATAGTCTTTTATCTTTCACTCTTCTAGCTGTACTGTGGTTATTTTAAATGTCCATTACTTGTATTTACAGTAGTGCATTTAGTGTTTCATTTCACAAACCGAAAATATTCAAGTAGATCTTGTCACTCTACTCCACGTGGTTTTATGAGGCGTGGAAACGACCGCAACTTCATTTCTGAGATGCTTTCTCTCACGTGGTGAAATCTCGACCTCTTTGGCATCTCTGGCTATAGTTCTTCTGTAGAGCACCTCTGCTTATAGTGCCCTTGAAGTCATTTTATTTTTACAGGAAGACGCATTCCCTAACAATCTCTCCTGTTTTAGAAATGCTTCATAAGGCGTGTTTGATTCAAGGGACAAACAGTATACTAATTGTACAATGCAGATCTATGCAGCATTCGTACTGGATTTGACTGGGATTCTGAAATACTTCTTGAAAAGGTATTCAGATTTTTTTGAACCTATAATAAAAACACAGACCTGAAACTCCCTAGCTTCCAATCTCTGATGTTGCTGTCCTTAAAATCGGACGTGATGTTCTGCAGACGTGCAGTGTGCCTTTACTCTCGTAGTTTTCAAAACGACCTCCGTTGTTGGGCGCAGTTAAAGTGGAACTGGCCTGACTGCACAGGAAAGTATGGAATGATAAAATGTTTCTATGGCTCAAAATGTCCCTTTAGACCCTCGGCATGTCTCTGCTAGGAACGGGCAGGTAGAGAGGTTTAACAGATGCTCATGATGTTTCACACGGGGTGTTACCTGTTGTAGTGTTTCAAAAGATGTGTTAGCGGACCACAGATTATCTTGAAAAGATTTGGGTTTGCACTGGCTGGGATTCAAACCTGACTCAATTATTTGGAAGGCGCCTGTACCACCAACGCACTTCCGAGAAGCACCTGCAAATTATCACACTCCTCTCTCTCACCTACAAAGTTATGGAGACACAGACGTCCAATGAAAGCTCAAGGCTCCACTCAAGGCTTTATTCACTCAAGGCTCCACTCTTTTGTTGTGATGTCATTTTAATAATATTAGCTTTGACAAGGTGTCATTTTTGCCTCTTAAAGTTAAAGTCTGCTCCTTTCTTCCTGGTATAGAAAGAAGTAAAAGTAAATTATTCAACTCTACCGCCTGTGTGCATTGACAAGACATCTCAAAAGGACATATTAAATAAGAACACGATCCTTCCTGTTACCATTCCTGTGGTTGGGGCGTTGTTTCACCCTTTTACGTTAAATCATCAGTACTGCTGTTTTTCTATGCATAGTTTAATCAAGAGCACTTAAAAGATGCAAATAGCTTTCAAATAAAATAGAACTGAAAGACAGTCGAGTAAGGAGGTAGAAAAAAAGCACTCCCCCGTCTGGGAATCAACCACCGTCGCCCATGTAACTGGATACAAAAATAACAGATTAATTTGTGCCCAGTCTCTTTAAGCTTCGATGCGATTATTTTTCCTTCCTTATTTCTTCATTCCTATGAATTTACTCTGTAGTAGAAGAAACGTGAAAGTGGGAAACTGCAGGCATTTTTCGTGAGTGGTGTGATCAGTGAGCATTTGCACATCTCTAAGTCTGTTCCATAGCCTTTTACATCGGGGATGTAGCTCAGTGGTAGAGCGCATGCTTTGCATGTATGAAGTCCCGGGTTCAATCCCTGGCATCTCCAGGTGCATTATATTACACTACTCACATCGCAGTCTTCTGTTGAGTGAGAACTCTTTGCTCGTGTTCAGAGAGAGCCAGGTTTTCACAATTAAATGCAGTTTACACAATTAAACTCGACGTGCTGCAGGGTTGCGCTGCTGTTCTAAATGTACCTCATTTAGTTCTGTTAAATCCTAAATTTCAGGAAATCCAGAGATTGCTTCACACTTGTCGTGGCTGTTGCAGAAAACACCTGTTGAATCTCACCCGGGATTTCCTGAGAGATTATTCAGCGAGCGAATCCTCCTTCTGAACTCCGCACTAAACTGAAAGCTTCACGAACTCCTCACTGCGTGTCCTGTACTGCTCTCGTGTAGATGTGAAGCACAGCCATAAACACACTTTAAACTTTTTCCGTTTGTTAATGAAAATGCAAAAGAGCATGACAAGTATTAATCGTATAAAATATCCATGGCACAACTCGAGAAAGTACTGAAGGACTACACATCGACTTTTGATGATTACAAGAGATTCAAGAAACACAATCGTCCGCAGCTGGGTTTGGATCCTGAACTCCAGAGTTAAAAGAACATAAGCGACGGATATGACCTATAAACTCTCTGAATTGTCTTATAGTTTATGAAATAAAACAATTTCTTAATAAATTCTAACTGTTGATAGACGATTTATTGAATTTTAACAAAATCACAATTACAAACTTTTTCGGTTAAAGTGTTATTCACATACTCTCACGTAAATAAACGTTAGTGTCTTCCGGTGTGTGAGCCAATTTCTCCAAAAAATATTTGTTAGTCTGTCGGGAGGCTGTGCAAGGTGTTAAGAAATAGAATTTCGAAAAGACAGGCTCCCTAAGCTAAACATCAAGGCTGTTTTCTCTACAGAAATGCTCTTTAAATTTCAGCACTGTTGCAACTCCCTTTATAAAGGATGTGCACACATATACAATCAAGGCATTGAAATATTTTTTTTAATCATTGTTCCAAAAAACATTCCATTTGTTTTCTTTTTAATGTTGTTGATTAAAAGATTTTATTAAATGAGAAAAACATCTGAATGTGAAAAAAGGTCAAAATGCTATTGAAAAAAAAGTAATGTGAGGAAAGATGGATTGTGGGAGCCCCTTAACTACCCATGTCATGCTGTATTTCTCACTCATTCTACTGGGAGTGGTGCCGTCGCTTCTGGATAAAGTCTGTCAGTGGTCATTCCAGACGGGTCAGGTATGACTGCTCTTCGGCACAAGAGACACGTGACTTGCGAGGATCCCGACAGTGTCGATCTTCTTTCAGAGCCCGGATAGCTCAGTCGGTAGAGCATCAGACTTTTAATCTGAGGGCCCAGGGTTCAAGTCCCTGTTCGGGCGGTTGTGCTGTTCTTTAGTCTATTGTGAATGTCATTCTAAATAGTCTTTTATCTTTCACTCTTCTAGCTGTACTGTGGTATTTTAAATGTCCATTACTTGTATTTACAGTAGTGTATTTAGTGTTTCATTTCACAAACCGAAAATGTTCAAGTAGATCTTGTCACTCTACTCCACGTAATCATCTAAATTAAATCACAGTAGAGTACAGCTCACACAGTGAGTACTCTTGAATACGACAAGAGGAAAGGCACACTGCACATCATCACGTCCGAGTTTACAGTGACAGCAGAGGTTGGAAGCGAAGTAGTTTTTTTATTACTCGCTCGCTGAACGATCTCTCAAGAAACCTCGGTTGAGATTTAATGGGTGTCTAATAATCACGTTCAAAAAGGTGACGATAAGTTTTTTTTTTTAACTAGGTAGCCTTAATGGCAACACGGTGTGAGTAGATCTCAAAGCAGCTGCAGACAGAGTACCCGTAATGGCAACACATTTCTGCTTTGAGTTCGGCTTTTCTTATTTCTTCTGCAGAACCAGTGGTATCGGAATATACTGATCCGCATAAGAAGCGCTTTCGGGTTCTGATCATTTTAGAGCGCTGCTCTAAATTTTACATTTGCTCGGGCTAGTTTTCCCCATGGAAAAAAAAGACATATCCCTAATTACATGATTTCACTTTTTTTCTTATCAACGAGTAGAAAGAAATAAAATATATACTTCATTATAAGTACCACAGGCAAGATGGCTGGTGGTCTAAGGCGTTGCGTTCAGATCGCAGTTAACCCTGGAGACGTTTGTTAAAATCTCACTTCTATTAAAGAGGTCTTTCTCGTTAGAGTAGAAACGATAGAAGCCTTAAGCGGGAAAAAAATCACAACATCTCGCATTTCACGTGTTTAATGTTAACCGTCTCAGTAGTTGCCTCGGTGATTGATGGCTCTTCTCCCTCGCAGGGTGACGGCAAACTTCTTCAGAGAGGGAGTCCCCTACGCACGGCTTTTCTTTATCAAGAGCTGAGACAACAGAAACAGACTTCAAACTGACATGAATTACTTTTTGAGCGTTTATGACCGTCTTTAAAAGCTGAGAGCAGGTGAAAAAGTCTTTGGAAATGAGGAAATGATTGCTGACAGTAAACAGAGCTGACGCTCAGCTGCAGACAAGCGCTCCTCGTTAGTATAGTGTTGAGTACCCCCGCTTGTTGCGCGGGAGACCGGGGTTTGTTTCTGTGACAGGGCGCTGGTTTAATTTTTTAACAACCTGACTTCACTTAAAAAGTGTGTACTATGTACTACGTTTCGGGCTAGTTACTGCGGTAGAATATGGGCGTGATCTGTGTAGTTAACAACATAGTTAAAATAATATAAAAACGTCTCTTTATTAAAATACACAACATTTATAGCGACGAGAGATGAGTGGTTGACGGACTCAAAGCGAGCAGAACACTGCAGATTTTAGTTCTCTTGCTGGTAGAAACGAACTTCTGAATTTTAGGACTTTTCGTTTTGCTTGCGCCATGGAAGATATGGCAGCCGCGCCGAGAAGCTTTGCTTATGCCCAGCTTTTTCCACCGCTTCTTCTGAACCTCGCAGCTCCGGATTTGTATACGGAATACAAGATATGGATGGAGTCGTACAGAGTTTATTAAATAGCCAGTGGATAGACAGAAGCTCAGGATGCCGTGAGACGGGCTACATTACTGCACTGTATCGGGGCTTCCGTGCAGCGGATTTTCGCCAACCTCCCTGGAGAAAAAGACTGTAGCTGCCTTAAACGCTTCCTTTACACCGCGGAGAAATGTGGTTTTGGAACGGCATAAATTTAGGCAGAGAACTTAGTCTCAGGACGAATCTGTTGATGCTTTTGTGAGCCGAGCAAAAAAAAAAAAAGCCGAGCAGTAGGACGCAGTCATGCTAGAGAAATAGAAAAACAGGGGACTGCTGACATTACATGTTACAGGTGCGGACTAACAACGCACAAAGCAGATGAATGCGGAGCGTGAACAGGAAAATGTCTATACTGCAAGAAAACAGGACATTGTGCACACGTCTGCAGAACATCACGTCCGAGTTTAAGGACAAGTATCCCTTTTATTGTTGTTGCTGCCTCCAGTTTACATTTGGCCAAGTGGTAAGGCGTCGGTCTCGTAAACCGAAGAGCGTGGGTTCAAGCCCCACCCGTGCCTGTTTCATTTGTCACCGCTTTCCTTCAGTTTCAAAGTCTTAAAAAAACTCGCAATGTAGGGATCTCAATAGTAAGAGAACATAACTGTCGCCATTGATTAGTATTCTTGCATATCCTGCCTTGTTTTTTAGTCGACAAAGCTTATCTCTCTACACACCCATCTTCCGAATGATCGCCTTAGCATTGGGAAGGAACGTGCGCTTGGTACAGCCCCCGACTCCATGGTCTAATCACAAACAGATCGGGTGAGCTGTCAGTCCAGGTTGGAAGTAACGTTCGAAAGCACTAAAAATCTGACTTAGGAACGAGAAGACCATGCTTTTTTATACGAGTAAACGATAAAATAATATACTGCCTGCAAGACTATGTCAAGTTCAAGTTCAAGTTTATTGTCATTATACTCATACACAGGTATATGGTATAACGAAATGCTATTTAGCTAGCTCTCGGACATAAGTAGTACAAAGAAAAAAACACAACAACAATACAATTTTATAACAAAAGAAAGACAGAGACAACAGCCGATGTGCAAAAAACAACAACAGGCAGTGTGCAAAACAACAAAAATGTAACAGGTTATGTGCAAAAACATGCATCAAAAGAATGAAATAAAGGGATAGAAATGATGGGGAGTGAGTTTTTGACATGTATGGTAGAGATAGATTTTCAATGTGTGTTTGGGTTTTTGGTAAGAAAGAAGGCACTGTGAGGTTCAGATCATAGGTGAGAGGTGAGGAGAGAGTGAGAGAGGCTGGGAGTTTAATAGTTTGATAGTGCGGGGGTAAAATTATTTTCGAGTCTGGTAGTCCGAACCCGAATGCTCCGGTACCGTTTTCCATGTCATGCTAAACGCCACAAATTGTGTTCGTCCAGTCGTATCTATCGCCCTAAAGTTACGGAAAATCGCATGCGACTGGTGCAATCAGCATCCATTTTTTCAGGATAGTCGAGCAGTTTAAAACAGCAAATTCACAATTTCTTATAAGCTTTGTGTTTCGCTCTCCGAATAGAGGCATGGGTTCAAATCCCACTCCCGACAGTCAGGCGTTTTACCCTGTCTTTTTTACCTGCCTTTACACTGTTTCAGTCTTGTTGTGCTCGCTGACAATCACAGTACGAGGAAAACTGAGAAACTGCTTAGCAAAAACATAACGGACAGAAAAAAGCTTCGTAAGCACGTGAATGTGATTAGCAGCAGTAAGGTACGCATTCAAATGTTTAAGGCTTATTTATAACAGCAGCAGAAGAAAGGTGCAGCCTTTGTGAGAATTCGCGGGTTTTTATGCTGCTTGGACTTCTTTCAAGCCTATGAGGTGACCCCCGTTTTATTTTCATTTTCAAACTTCAGAACCGAATAACAAAGAGGTTTCATGGGTGACAGCATTCCGTTCCAAATACCGTTTCCACGATGTATTCAGCGATGGGAATGAAATATTTTAGTGCTGGCTCAAATGCGAGGAATTTCAGAAAAACCTGGAAAAGCAACGCTTGCAGTAAACGACAAATTTAAAGCGTGGAGTCAGCATGAACAGAACAACGCAATGCTCTGTAAAAACGATCTGAAGCCGCAATTACTCTTTTATCTCGGGCAGTTCATTCCGATACGATGTTTCCGCAGAATAAATGAAATGCCGAACTCCAAACATGTTGTTGCCATTATTATTACTCCTGCTACTGTAGTTTTAAGCTTTAATCAGAGGGTATTTAATGTTGTAAAGGGGCTGGACTACTATGTTCAGTCCAAATTCCATTATGTGAATTTATGCTTCTTTAATATAAGCATTAACAATACAATGCGTGCTCAAAAATCGTTACTTATTAGCTTAAGAAGCGGCAGTGTTTTGACAAAGTGTGGTATTCGAACAGTAAATGCTGAAGTGTTTAATACTTGCTTGTGAGCAGATCTCCCTCGATTTAGACAAACTCTTGTTCGGCCGATGATTTCAGATCAAAATCTGAATCAAGTGGAAAGAAAGCTGAATTACGCTGGGTACTGGGTATCACTGTTACGCCATCAGGTCATGTTAGGAGGATTGGGGGGATGAAATTGACACAGAGGGACCCAATGTGGGGGCTGAACCCACAGTTCTGAGATTAAGAGATTCTTGCTCTATGGACTGCGCCTATATAACTCTTGTGCTACAGCAGTAATGTTTCTGGGTGTGGATGAACATGACATAATAGACTGACAGCAGGAACACGTGGCCCACAGGCAGTGACAGTATCGCTATATTTGGTTGCAGTATATTGTGTTGAGAGCAGCAATAACTTTCCTGCAGAGATGGGAGTGCCTTTAATACAGCTCTTTCAATCAGACAGAGTAACAGGAACTGACCTAAAGTTTCGGCTGTGGGTCCATCTCCACATGGGGGAAAGAGACAGTAAAATAGCGATGAAGAAACAGAAAGCTTTGTGCTTGCTGCAAAGTAGGAAAGAGGTGGTCAGACACATAAAACAGCTTGGTGATAATTTGCAGCGACAGTTTTATGTTATTTAGTACACGGATTTCTCTTCATGTTCCTTAAGATGTGTAATTTGTATGTTGGTTGTATGAGAACAGTTTCTTCTCAAGTCCTGTCAATTGATAGTGGAGAGCTAGCTGGTGCACATCTTCAAGAAGACTCTCTTTAAGGCAATTACAATTTTCTCGAACAAATCTGTGTCATATATTTTTTAAATAGTTTAGCTAATGAGCAACGAGAGTATAAATGAATTCTCCCAACCTCCATTCGAAGATAAAACTCCATGTGCGAGTCTAAGTTTCCTTGAAGCTACTGATGTTCGTCATTATTGGACATTCCCGGTGAAATTGACTAAGGAGCTCAATTTTGACGTGTCGTAGTTCAACATGTGCAAAACACTCGTATCCCCTGCAGATATCGGCAAGGTCAGTGGTATTCTCAACAATTTGTGCCATTGCAATTCGTGCAATTCGTGCCATACTTTTTCAAAATGTATTCTGACATGCCAGGATCAGAGCGTCATATTTAAAAAACTGGTGCATTAAAATGTCTTGTACTTCAGGATTTTGATAGTCTGTTACATTGTCTTTCACACGTCGGTGTTAGAACTGTGAGACATTTTCATAATCGGGGGGAAGGCCGTAGCAATAAGCAGAAAGTGCAATCACCTTTTCCCAGTGTAAGTCCGTGTTGTGGTGAGTTTTTAAAATTGGTTTGCGATTTTCTGAAATATATTCCATACAAAAATATAATTTGGACAGTCGCTATTTGGATATTCCCTTTCAGTGAAGATGTCTACAGTATTCCAGCCGGATTAGTACTGATTGAAGAGAGACGAAGAGAGACAAACCAGCGGACAAAGGAGGTGCTGTTGTGGTGTGGCGTAAAGATCTATATATCTTTGAAGCCTCTAGACAACTAACTGACACTTCTGCCTACCTCCCTCTCCAACAGGACCCTACCACTGACTACCAAAAGGAAGTGGTATCCACCATTTCCCTTCTTATCAGCAGCAATGAGCTCCCCCAGGAGGCGAACCGGCTCATCATGGAACACCCACAGGTATCTCAATTTTACCTCCTCCCCAAAATCCACAAACCGGACACCCCTGGACGCCCCATCGTATCAGCATGTAACTGTCCAACTACTTACATCTCAGCCTTTCTCGACAGCCTCATGAGACCGCTGGTTGAAGATCTTCCCTCATACATCAAAGACACCAACCACGCGCTCCAACTTTTCAATGATTTCCAATTTCAGGGTACCGAATGCCACATTTTTACCATGGACATCACATCTCTGTACACCGTCATTCCCCATAATGACGGCCTTACAGCCCTCAAGCACACGCTGGACAAACGCACAGTGCTTGATCCACCCACCCACACCCTGGTACGCCTTGCAGAATTGGTCCTCACACTGAACGCATTCTCTTTCAATAATCTTTTTTACCAACAGGTCAGTGGAGTTGCCATGGGCACCAGAATGGGACCCAGCTATGCCAACATTTTTGTCGGCTGGGTAGAAGAACGCTTCTTCACTTCCTACACTGGCTATGTCCCTGACCTCTACAAACGATATATTGATGACTGCGTCGGTGCCGCCACATGCTTCAACGATCAGCTTGAATTCTTCCTGCACCATTTCACCAACTTCCACCTGTCCCTCAAATATACGGTTAACATTTCTTCCACCACTCTTCCGTTTCTAGACATCCACTTGTCTATCAACTACCCCCGACTGTCCACTTCAGTTTATTACAAACCCACGGATTCACACAGCTACCTCCTGTACAGCTCATTTCACCCCAACCACACTAAAAACTCTCTTCCTTTTTCACAGTTCCTTAGGTTACGACGATTATGCAGCGACGACATCGACTTCGAAAACCAAGCCCTCGAAATGTACTCATTTTTTATCAACAGAGGATACCCCAGCAGTGTGATTGACAGGGCCCTTGCCCGAGCCAAAAACACCCCCCGGACCATCAACCCGATCAGGAACTCCCGCCGTAACAACCGCATTCCTTTGGTGCTTCCTTACCACCCTAACACACTTCCTATCCCCAGGACCATTAACCAGAACTTTTCCATCCTACAGGATGATCGATCCATTGGGGCCCTCTTTTCTGATCGCCCTATCATCTCATATCGCCGACCACCTAATCTGCGTAACCTCCTTGTCCACAGCTCCCTTGACCGCCCTCAGCAACCATCCACACCAGGCACTTTCCCTTGCAAAAGAGCTCGCTGTATCACCTGCAAGTACACAGCCACCACCACACTCATTCAAGGCCCCTCAGGACAATTCCGGATCACCCAGACAGCATCTTGTACCTCCAGCAACCTTATTTACTGTATCTCTTGCAGTAAATGCCCAGCCATCTACATTGGGGAAACAGGAAGGAGACTCGGAGACCGCTTCAGAGAACACGTCAGGGCTGTGAAGATTAAAGATCTCTCCAAGCCCATTGTTTCTCATTTCACCTCTGACGGCCACGACCACTCTAATCTCTCCGTCTGTGTTCTCAAAGACGGTTTTCTGAACTCATACATCAGAAAGACCACCGAAACTAAAATTATTCTGCAGCTAGGATCACACATTCTCCCTTCCCTTAACGACAGATTACTGTTCTTTTAAATTTTCTCCATTCATTGGAAGTTTCATTTCACACCTCTCTGCACCCATTCTGACTTCACACCTCTTGATTGGCCTCTCTTTCTGTCCCCTGCTCCCGCCTCTCACTCCTCCTCCCTCTCAACCTTTGTTCTCCCGCTACTTTACCTTTGCCTACTGCCCTGTCTCTCTCACACCTGAAGAAGGCTCCACGGCCGAAACGTTGTGTTCTCTTTCTTCTTTTTTTCAGCATGGAATAAACCTATTACTTGTTCCTGACTGAAGAGAGCCATCTACAGGCGAAAGGTGACATAACATCACAGCAGCACCATTTAAGGTGGTACGAAAAACACGCATAAGAAGCTGGTGAATTAGAAGCTACTGTAACTTCAGCCTCGTAGCAGACCCTGGGAGGCACGCTCAAAATAATCATCTTTCCCAGTACTTCAGAGTCATATTTAGATCGCTTTACTGCAATTTTATTTGATTGATGGGAGATGTGAAGCCATCGAGCCTGTACTGCGCTTTCACATTGAAAATGAAGCCATATCTCCTGCTTTCTCTCAGTGTCCGGGCTGCAATTGCGTGTAAAGGAGGCGACTTGAAAATGAAACGTGTAATCACCTTACAGAGGGTCTTCACGACGGGGTGCGTCAGCTAGTTCTCCATTATTGTCAGTTTACTGGACTTCTGAAGAAACCTATCTACAACGAAGATACAAACTGCACAGTTTAAGGCACATGAAGAGAAATCTGTTTGCTGATTGACTCAAAAAATGTCGATACAAATAATCTGCCAGGCTGATTTACTTGTCCGACCACCTCCCTCCGTCCCCCTTTGCTGTTAGCACAATTCTTTCAGTTTCTTTTCTTGTATTTTCCTTGCTATTTTAGTGTTCCCCATGTATAGATAGATCCACAACCGAAAACGGTTTCACCCTGTGTTTCTGCATACGTTGCACAGTTCCAGTGGCGCAATCGGTCAGCGTGCGGTACTTATACAGTAGTAGACAGCGGAGTCATGCCGAGGTTGTGAGGTCAAGCCTCACCTAGTGTCTTTAGCTACTGAAAGCAACTGTTAAGTTTAGATACTATCAGGTATCTGATGAAGATAAATTAACATCAAACGAAGAAGTAAAGGTTTACTTCGAGTCACAATCAAATAAGGCTCCGCAGCTGAAACATTGTGTTTCCTTCTCTTTTCAGCATGGAATAAACCTTGACTTTTTCCTTTGAAGCCCATGCATGCTGACGCAGCTCCCTACTTAAATTACCATCAGCTGTGTATCTCCAGCTGACCTGTACACAAATATATGAGAGAGGTCTACTGAGACGAGAGTAGCACTGAAGACTTGAAAAAGCTCTCGCATTAGACTCTGTGTTTTTGTTGTTCCCCAGATTTGTTTTTAATGTTCTTTTTCTTTTGATGTTGTTGCTTTTGGTTTTTTTTTTCGTAGTTGTTAGACAACTACCGGGATTTACCTAGGTTCCTGGAAGACTTCTTGTTTTGTGTTTGTTGTATTTTCGGGTTACAACAATTGTTTTTTTCTATTGATAGGACCCCACGCATTACTATGGGAGTAGTTAACATTAGTTCTTACATTGTACAGTACCTGAAATTACCACATAAACTACTACTCTGTTTCCTTTTTTTTGACAGGCACAAGTGAAGTTTGTTTTTCCTTGCTGCTGATTGGTAGCTACAATGGGTCAATTGCAATAAACTTATATTCAATAAACTCCGCTGAAATTTGTCAGCAACTCTGTACTAAACCTGTTCTCAATTGCAACAAACCTAAAATAACAGCTGCTGCCCGTTAGATGTTACTGCATTAGGAGTCTAGCTTAAACCACCTCTTCATAGGTTTTAAGCAACTCAGTAGCGGACTAAGCAGAACAATTGATCACATTAGAACTGTTTTGAATGTAATGGAAATAATGCACTCATTAAGTAACAAGGTTATGCACCACTTGCTTGAAAATTATTATTATATTTAACTAAAATTGCTTTCCAGACACCACAAATATTCACAATGAATGTTATCATTACACGTATTTATTAATAAAAGTGTTATTTATTAATAATTAACTTCCATGTATATCTTTATTAGTAGCTGTATTACAAGTAATGCATATACAGTCTTTATTATAGTTAGTTTTCAGTTATCCTGGGGAGGGAAGAGAATGGAAATTAAGGAAATAAAAATTTAAAGGGCTTTTAAGTCTTCAATGTGTACTGTCATAGCTGTGTGTTGTCATATCTGGGTGTTAATTTAGTATATTTGTTGTATTATTTATTGTGATTTGACACTAAACTTGTGTTTCTCAGGAGAAAGCAGTAATATTTTTTTTTTAGTTTTTTGAGGGTACAGAAAATTGTATTGTACGGCCAAATGTAAGGTTACATTAAGAAACCCTTATTGTTACCTTTTGCAACGTTATTTATTTAAGACGGTTCTTCAGAATAGTGTCCCTTACGTATCTGTGACTGTGGTCCAACAATAACGGTGCTGAAATAGCCGGAATGTGTGGGAAGAAGATGGAGATGGAACAGGAGGCTTATTCAGTCGATAGAAAGGTTGTGTAGGACTGAACACACTACGGTTATGGTATTGGGTTTAAGAGCATTACGATCCTACAGTCTCCTGATCCGTAATCAGATTCGTTATCCAATGCACCACTGGCCCTTGTACCGCATTCCTCAAGTGCACCACTATGAGCTTGCGCCGCTACAATAATAAATCGCCCCAGTCCAAATTTTCTCAATTAGGTGCACGCTTTCTATGTGTATTTAGTTAAACAGTCTTTAATTTTGTCTGTTTTAAAAATTGCATCTCTTTAAAACAGACAAACGAGTTTATGTGTCGCGCTGAAATTGGGAATGAGGGAATTCAAACGAAAGAAATCACAGAAAAGATATGGCGCTTAAAAAGAAATCCAGAGTGGAGATGCTGGTGATAGAAAACGATGCATGAGATGCTTTACCTCTGAACTAAACTCGGCTCTTTAATTGTGTTAGGAAGAGTGAATAGCCAACAGTGTACATTTTAAAAATCAAAGCAAGACAATGAGACACGCAGAGAATTCGGAACACGAGCCTCTCCTTCATTGTTTAATGAGCTTTTAATGAACGCCTAAGTGAAAGACAAATTTACTATTTTCACTTTGTGATTAAAAAACACTTGTATCACGTTAAGCACTCCTGATGGTGTCGAATAGTTCTCTTTTCTACCCTCATCATTTGAGGATCCCTAGCTAAAATATCTTTTTAAACTACAACAAAATTGCAATATTTTGAATACTATTTAAGTTTACATAGTCACATTCCCGTGATATTGACTTAGGCGCTCAACTATTAACTTCTTGTAGTTTGACTTGTGCCAAAAGTTTGAAATCTCTGCAACTATCAGGATGCTTAAGGACATCCAAAGAAACCCCATCACATTTAGGGGAGACGGTGTTGAGGTCGGATTAATTTGAAATGCGTCTTTGGGACTTTTGATTTACCAACGTTATGTTTAACTGAAGGATACGCTGACTGACTGTGCCATAGAAACTAACGCACATCACCTTTCTTCTACATTCACAGGTTTTTGGCTAAAGACAAAAAAATCTTTCTCGTTTCCTTGCCAGCTGGCAGTAATTCCTCTGCACTGACAAAACAGATGAGTATTTTATCTTTTGCAATTTGTATGGATTTTTTTAAAAACAAGTTGTTCCAAAAATTAAATGAACACTTCCATTAAATTTAATGTAGAAGCATGTTGCTGTCCATAATGATAAACTGTGTGGCAAGACAGGCACCACTGGGACTCAACCCCAGGATCTCCTGTTTACTAGGCAGGCGCTTTAACCAACTAAGCCACAGCATTCTCTTATCATAGTGTTAATCCCGCATCAGCAGGGTCAGCTTGTCGGCACGCCCGTTTCCATTTGGTGGTTTGAGCTGATGTTGCCATGACGTTGCCATTAAATGCGACCAAGAATACTCCAACCGGCGCGCCGCTACGCCTACTGTCGGAGAACTAAGCCATGGCACTGGCATCAAATATCCCTTTTACAGCCACTTGGACACATCTCAATTGCTCTGAGACACCTGCATTCAGTGTGCGCTGAGCCTGCTTGCTGAGCAAAGTGACGAGAAATGGCTTATGTCCAAGGAGCTCAATTTGCTTTTTATGTTCAACGGGGTGTCCACTACAGCCGGCACTGAAGCGCAGCACAGGCTCTGTGGTTTGACATCTCCCAAGGTAAATGTTGAAATTGTAGGTGGAAGAGGAAAATTACCCTCGAGCATGGGGAAAGAGCCAACTCATGTCCGGAAGGGGCTAAAGTGTGTATGGAGGTGGCCTAGTGGTTAAAGCAATAACTTCTTAATACATTATACTCTGCACAAGTAGGTTTGAACCCCATCCTCGTTGAGGAAGGGCTTTGACACATTTTGACCTTTTTAAACTTGGTGTGCTTTCATTTTGTTTGTTCACTCCTATACTGTAACAGTAATATTTCTAGATGTGCATGAACATGGTAGGCTGACAGCAGGAACATGTGGCCCACAAGCATTGACAATATCAGAGGTGTCTGCAGTGTGTTGGTTTGTGAGCAACAGTAAAATAACTTGACGTGGAAGCAGGTGTGCCTGCATTAACACAGCTCCATCGAGCGGAAAAAGCAACACAAGAACGGACTTAAATTCAACAGCGAGTTTCTGTAGCTGAAAACAGAAACTACTCCACGTGATGATTGAACTCACAACCTCGGCATAACTCCGCTTTAAAAGCACCCCAACCTGACCAATTGCGCTACGTTCTGAATTGTTAAGAAATCATTGTAAAACCAACAGAAAGTACAAACTTCTATAACTACAATCCTAGTTATATAACAATTGTAAGTATAAGGATAAACTACTTCAAGGCATTGGTCCAACTGAGCAAATAAGGTCGTAATAATGTTGTCACCCCAAAACATAGACACTATGTAACATGCTGTTCCTGGACGGATAGCCCTTCTGCACATCAAACATTTTCACAAAACGTCCTAGAGTTACAAAAACACTTACTTTGTGTATAAAGTGCTCACCTTCATTTTCCGAGATGTTTCCTATCACTTCTTTGTCAGCTTTGAATATAGTGCTTCTTTGGAGCAGGCTTCAGACCTTTTATTTTATTTATAAAGGAGGCCCATTCCAAAAGGTCTAATTCCAGTTTTAGAAATGCTTTGGGCAGTGTGTTTTATATAACGCACAAACAGTATTCTGATTGTATACTGTAGACCTGTGTAGCAATCATACTGGACGTGACTGGGATTCTGAAATGTTTCTTGAAAAGTTATTCAGGGCTGCTTGAATCTATAATAAAAAAGTGACCCGAAACTTCCTACCTTCCAATCACTGATGTGGCTCTCCCTAAACCTGTACGTGATGTTTTGCAGATGTGCAATGTGCCTTTACTCCTGTATTAAAAACGACCTCTGTTGTTGGGCGGAGTTGAAGGAGAACTAACTGCACAGAAAAAGTATGTAACGATAAAATATTTCTACACTTAAGAATGTCCCTTTAAATCCCTGCTCACACACGTCGGTGTGGGGAGTGGGCAGGTAGAGAGCTTTTACAGATGCTCATGATGTTTCTCATGGGGTGTTACCTGCAGTACAGGTCAGAACAGCTGGTCTGATTGTCTTAGAAAACAAAAAATTAAAATCAACAGGGAAATTGAACAATACAGAAATCAGTGCAGTATACAATAGGAAGCAATCAAACAAAATGCTCAGCAAAAATCGTAGTTGAGTAAATTGAAAAATAATATTTGTAAGCAAAGGAGAGCCCGCGCTGCGTGTGAAACACATCAATCGTTCAGCATTTCTGAAACGTTTAATTGAATTGACAAAGAAATCCTCTCCTTAAACTTCGAAAAGGATTATCTGTTGAGCCAGCAGGCGTAACACTGCAGTTGCCCGTTTCTCACAGGTGTTTGAAGTTGTGGATAACATTTAGCAGGTTTGGCACCGTGGCTTAGCTGGTTAAGAAGCCTCACTAAAACCCAGGAGACCCTGGGTGTGAATCCCACCGGTATCTATTCGTAGACAACAGGCCACTCATTGTCAATATTTATGGAGCTTAATTTAAAGACAACAGGAGAAGCATGAGTTACAGCTCTCTGTAGCTGTTTTGTATAGCTATGTATCGGTTGGCTTTGTGGTGCAATGGAGAGTGCATTGGATTTCTAAGCCTTGTTAGAATGAACTAATTCTGAGGTTGTGGGTTCAAGCCCTACCACAGTCATGTATCATTTTAATTCAACCTTTCAAAATCCTCTAGGGATTAGTGTTGATCAAGTCAAATAAAGAACTTCTTAAGAGTCCACAGTTGAAAATGAACCACCAGCCACAAGAAATAAATTAGCACTGGACTGTGATCACATCACTCCTGTCCTGGAGTCCTTGCACTGGCTTCCTGTCAACTTCAAAATCCTCATGCTCACCTATAAGGCTCTCCATGGCTTGGCACCTCAGTACCTGTCTGGGTTATCGCCCTATTCCCCACCTCACAACCTTCGCTCTTCTAATTGTGATTTCCTATCTGTCCCCCAGTCCAACTACACTCTATGGGTGACAGGGCCTTCTGCTGTTTTCCCCAAAGCTCTGGATCTTTATCCCCAAGGATATCAGAGAGTCACCTTCTCTAAACTCCTTCAAATCCAGACTCAAAACCCTCTTCTTTAGAAGAGCCTTTAATGAACTATTCTTTACCCCTCTGTTCCTACTGTATTTAATACCACCATCTATTGTCTCCTCTAACTGTGTATTCTCATCCTGCTTATCTTGTGTATTTTTTAACTTTATTGTTGTCATTCTGTAAAGCGCTTTGAAAAGCCACCTTTAAAGGTGCTATATAATGTAAAGATTATTATTATTATTATTATTAATAATGAACAGTGCATTTAACACTGAGCACATGCGGTCCTTCTTTGCAAAGGATTGCAAAGGTTGGGAATTAGCTTTTCACTCGTGTTGTTGAAGACCGTATCCTGGCTTTGTTGCAGGAAATGTCTGGATGCCATCACCGGATCAAGGAGAGGATCAGGGTTATGGGAAGTCTTTTTGATGCCTGACACTGTGTGTTTCCTGGTTGTAACGGGTGTCATTCTGGACCTAAACAACAGAGAACACCATTGAAATCGCTGAACTGCCTAGCGGACACTTTGTCGCCTTCTTCTGACCTGTATTTAATGCGGTTCTCTGAAAACTTGGCACGTTATATCTGTGTTACCTTTATGGAGGGCACACTCATAAGAATCATAGATTCGATCACAAGCATCTAAAAATGAGCATGAGAAAATGACATCACGCTATAAGGCTGAATGGCACAAATTCTCCTGTTACTTCTGCAGCAGATGTGTGTTTTTTGCTTCTTAACACTGAGATGGAGATATTTGGCAGCAGTGGGATTCCAACTCACACCCCCAAAGAGACTAGAGCTTAAATCCAGCTCTTAATTAAAAACTAGGTGACTAGTAAGGGTTGGTAGGAGAGGAAAGGAATAAATGCTTCTTTTTTGGACAAATTTATTTTTTTTGGACAGATTTAATAAAAAAAATAAATCTTGTTTTATTTTTTGGATAAAGTAGACTTTATCTACTAAAAGAAGGAAAGAAATATTTGATTATTATTTTTTCACCAGTTGTTTTGATCAAATTATTGTAACGCAGTGCCATATTAAGATATAATATGTACATGAACGTCATGTCTGAGTCGATGATGGCAGCTGAGTATCGCTGGAGGACAGTTTATCATGAGTGGGTAAGCCTGCATAATGAGGGAGAAGAGATCGGCCTCTCTGACGCAGTGTCCAGTGACACTAACCTTCTGTCCTACTGTTCGCTGCTAATGTAGAGGGTGAATGTAAGGTTTCATTCTTGTTTCCGAGCACTTTTTTTGTTGCTGAAAATTAATCTTTTAATTTTCATTTGAATGAATTCCGATATTGTCACCTAATTCTATACATTGTTTCATTAGACTAGAACATTTAGAGGAGCTCAATTGCATTTATGAATTGCATAGTGATATTATTTCTTTAAATACTTCAGTCAAAAATGTAAAGAAGGTGCTCCTGTTTTCACCATTATAAGAACTGTGATGCACCAGTAATATTTACTCTCACAAAAGTATTGTAATTGTATTGTTCTGTTCTGTAACAATCTTGAGTGACACAAACCTTCTGTTTTACTGCACTTCACTTCTCCAGAGGCCAGTTCAGCACACAAAGATCCTCAGTCAAACAAACACTGCAATCGCTTGATAAACGCCATTTCTCATCCTTTCTCTTAGTGTCGGTGCTACTATTGTATGCAAAGGAGGCGACTTGACAATGAAATCGAAAAGAGAGTCTTCATGAAGGTGTGCGTCGGCAAGCTCTCCATTGGCAATTGACAGGGCTTGTGAAGAAACCAATCTCATTCAACAACCATACAAATTTCACAGCTTAAGGCACATGAAGCGAAATCTGTGAGCTGATTGACACAAAACAATGTCACTTCACATTATCTGCAAAGTGGTTTTGCTTGTCTGACCACCTCTTCCTACTTTACAGTGAGCACATATATTTCAGTTTCTTTCCCCCATGTGGAGATGTATCCATTGCCAAAATTGCTGTCCGATTATTTAAATTATCTGTAAAACTGTTACATGACTTCATCTAATTGTAAATTTATAAGACGGTCTATGAGACATTTGTGAGAGTAGCTGAATCCCAGGGCTGGTATGGAATCACACACAGACGGGTCTTCTGTGAGATCTGAGTCCCACTGCTCAGAGCTACAGACTGGTCAAATGGTCACTATTGTAGACACGACCATCGGACCATCGGCTACAAATAATCAATATACTGATAATAGTGTCAATACTGGTATTTATTACATAAATACTCTATATAAATAATAAGATAATTACACACTGATATGTGTTATAAAACATTTATAAACATTTTGGGAGGCTGACATACAGTAAAGAAAGTAATACTGAAGGGCTGGAAGTCCTGCAAAGCATTAATAGAACCTTCTTGCGTTCGACCTGGAACAGAGCCCACAACTGCCAGATCAGTGACCCCTGAGCCCAGTTCACAGAGAGGAGAACCAGGAGCTCTTTTATGTCTCTAAGAGGGCTGGGAGGAAGGATAAAAGGGGGAAATGTGACATGAGTCCAGGCCGTTCTGTCTGATATTGTTCATGTAGCAGCACTGATTGTCTGAATATGTTCTGGTTCTGGATTGTGAGGATAGAGAGCACTATGGAGTTGAGATCCTGTCTGAGTGTAAGTCTGAGCTGTGAATCTGACTGAGAAGAGAATGATGATTTTTAATTCTGCCTCTGAGAATTTTTCTTCTTTTCCAAGTGGTGTTACATCCCCTTCAGATACTCTACACAGACTGCCAGAGAGAAGAGGAAAGAGAGATGGACAGATAAGAGCACACACAGCAAGAGACACATACGTCTTGATTTACTTTGAAGCAAGTGTTCATTTCCTTTCTGGAACAAGTTGTTTCTGAACTTCAAGAAATTCATACAACTTCTGAAAGATAAAATACAAATCTTGCTTCTCAGGACAGAAGAAATGCTGCAAAAAAATGCCAGTGATTTGTGAAAAGCAACGGGATTGTGTCCCTGTGCAGCTGTTAAACAAAGGGCTGCTGGGTCAAACGCACTCAGGGACGTGCTTCAGATTGTGATGATGTAAACATAATCTCCGCTAAAAATTGAAGGGATTTCTTCGCAAACCCTCTTGAATGTTGCAGGAGATCTTCGTGTTTTACTCATGTGCAACTACAACAAGTAAACAATTAAGTACCTAAGTCAATGTCCAAGAAAACCATCTTCACGTGTGGAATTTTTCTTTAACTGAATGTTGGGAGAATTCATTTATACACCCGTTGTATCCTTAGCAAAAATATTTTAAAATTAGAACACAGATTTGTTGGAGAACTTGACAATCCTTGACAATCATTATTAAATGAGCATTATACAAATGTGCGTTGATATTTTTAATATGTGCCTTAATTGTAATATATATATACACATAATTGCTTTGATATGGATGTTAATTTGAAGGAATTGAGGAAACTCTGAAGATACATTTGGGCATCTGCTATTGGTAAAGATGAAAGAGTACCTTAAGTGTGAAGCTTGTATACACACGAGAGAAAAAATCAGTTTAAATTCACTTCATTAAATTGATGGTGTGCTAAATCAATCATGCATACAGTGTACATAGCAGAGGATGGTTTCGATCCATCAACCTCTGGGTTATGGGCCCAGCACGCTCCCGCTGCGCCACTTTGTTAACAGTTGCCATATAGCGATTCAACACAACTGCTCTATCTTTGCTTTCTAAAAGCGCGCCCGAGATGAAAAGTCTAAACGGCAAACGCAGACGTCACTTTGAGCACTTGGTCTTTTATAGTACAAATCATCACCCGCTGCTCTACATGGACGTGTCTTCAATATCGTTGAGAACCAAACCTTCTGCTTTCTGAGGCAACTGATTCTTTTGTCATTAATTCCCAAATCTTCAATGAGAATCAGTGAAACAAAAATCAAACACATGTACACACTCGCGTCCTAACATGAAAGAAAAATCTACACCCACTTTATAATACTGAAAATGATTCAGGAAGTACAGCAAAGTTCTAAAACCAGCGAATGCATCTGCATACATAAAATGTCATTTTTTCAAAAGTAAAATCTTCAGCTTTGAAAGATTGACATCCATATATTTTTGTTTTTCTCTTTTTTTACATAACACGCTTTCGAGAAATAAACTGTCTTTTAATTAAGGCTTCATTAGAAAATGTGTATCTTGGTTTGCTAAGTTAAAATCGGCACATCCCAGTGGGCAAAAGATGTAGAATATACGACTATTAAACGCATACCTTAGACGTGTAAATGTGCTCCGTAACTGGTCTAGAATGAAATTCTAATATACGTATATCGTTATACGTCAATTAGACATCTATGATTATATGTTTATTATACATAATTGGTTGGAGTTCTATTATATGGATACATTTAGAAGACTATTATACATATATAGTTAAAGGTCAATTATGCATCAAAGAAAGATTTTTATAGGTGTAGAAACTAGTAAATAAAGCCAATGATTTATTTTAGAAATGTATTCTTAAAATATACAATTATTCACACCTGGAAAATATGTAGTTCAAATTATACATTATATACAATATTGTAATCAACAAATGTCTAATCATCATTAAAAAACACAACTAGTAAACTTACAAATTCTAGTAATATGGCGATATATATATAGTAATATATAGTAATGACAAACACAAACTAATTACTTGAACACGCTAATATTTAACTCAAAACCACATTTCGATTCAAATATAAATTTTAAAATTTACAACTTCTTTATTTCCACAAAAATATTATTAATGTAGCACAAATGCTACTTTCTAATGAAGACAGAAAGAAACTGTTTGTTTTGTGTCTCATGGTGATCCTCCTCTCGATACTAATGAAATGTTTAATATGATCCCTCGAGAAAAAAAAGGAGTCAATTTCCGCCTGGAATGATTGATGCCCCATCAAACATTTTGTAATATCCCAGTGGGCATTGATTCGTCGAATATACGTATATTTACGGCGAAATTACGTCTATACGTATATATACGTCGCCTCGACGTATAATCAACGTCGAATTGCAACCGTAAAATCGACGACATGAATAAACGCATATATAACGTCGAAAACACATCTAACACAGTGCCTGAGGCTTTTTACTGTATGTATCGTGTGTGCCGCAACTAGGAGTATACGGCACTCTGCACAGTGCACGAAGTAAATTATTTTGCAGTTATTAATTTACACGTGTATAATAAATATAGTAAATATAATAAATAAATTACTGCAAAATAATTTACTTCGTGCACTGTGCAGAGTGCCGTATACTCCTAGTTGCGGCACACACGATACATACAGTAAAAAGCCTCAGGCACTGTGTTAGATGTGTTTTCGATGTTATATATGGGTTTATTCATGTCGTCGATTTTACGGTTGCAATTCGACGTTGATTATACGTCGAGGCGACGTATATATACGTATGGACGTAATTTCGCCGTAAATATACGTATATTCGACGAATCAATGCCCACACCTTGGCATACAAGGGTTTTGCTGAGGGGGTCTTGCCACCTGCCTGAAAAAAAACAGTAAAATGTTTGAGTGCCTATAGAGTTTCTATTTTTATTTTCTTGACAAAAGTTGATACCATTTCCTGGATACCCTGTCCCCCATCAGTGCGCGGTGCCCGGGGAAAAAGCTGTAGGGGGGCGTCTGAAATTCTGAGGGGGGAGTGATATTTCGGTTGAAACGGAGCTGTACGGTGCAGCTACCCAAATGAAATCTCGCAGCTATGCCATTGATTAGTGCTTCATGATAGAAGATAACGACTAGCAATCTGGTATTTGTGATGAAGTTCAGTTTCACATTTTTCGTCACTCTCACGGTTTGTATTGCCTGGAGCGAAAAGTACCAGCGTTCATTTTTGCAGCTACATGGACGTTCTGAATCGTTAAGAAAAAAATGTTGTAAAACCAACAGAAAGCACAGACTGCTATAACTAGTCCTAGTTATATAACGATTTTAAGTATAATGATAAACTCCTGCAAGGAATCGGTCCACCTGAGCAAACAGGATCGTAATGTTGACACTCAATAACGACACTGATATGTGCAGTTCCTGGACGGATAGCCCTCCTGCCCATCAAACAGACTGAGTGACTGTTCGTGTCATTTAGTATTGTCTGACCATTGACAAAGTACAACTATTTTTTTATGGCGCAAATTAAGTTAAGTAAATCCTTTTGCCCAAAACTGAAGGGACGACACTCCTCCCCCCGTTACGCCAGGCCTGTTCCCAATCCTTTTCCATAATGTCATTATACTGTATATAATAACAGTGACTGATCCTTACTAACTGTATGCGTTAAAATTGCACATCAGCACATAGCAGGGGGCACATGTATTATCAATTTTAAATTTCAACCATAATATCGACAACATTAATAAACGCATACGTTGAGAAAATATCTAACCCAGTATAATTTCCGGTTATATACCACAATGCATTGCTAGTATTCGTTGGTCGCCATTTTGGCCACGTTTTTCAATCGTAGAAGAAGTCCGCGAATATCGCAGCGAAGTATAAATAATAATAATAATAATAATACTATCTGAATACATACAGATCTTACTTAATATTATTTTGATTAAAAAAGTATGTTAATAAGCAAAAAATGGCACATAAAAATAGTGTGAAGGGGAAGATTACACAAAATCGTTTTGCCGTTTCTCTAATTTGAGAATCAGAAAAAACAGCACATGTTCAGCAGGTCATTGAAAATAAGTATGTAACATGTACCTTTAACAACGTCAATGCTAAACAACCCTTAATGTTATAGTACCCCATAAATTTGTAAAGTATGTGATGATAATTTTCTCTGATTCTCCTAAAAATATATGGATATTCTTAGAAATTAGAATTGCCTCAGCAAGACAACTTTAAGGAATAACGATATGTTTTTATGGGAAAAAATAATCGTGGAGTTATACTCCTTTCTGTGTGATTTCTGAAATAATGTTATTGTTCTAAATTTAACTAGGCAATGATATACGGGAAATACCTGCGTAGTGTGACCTTTCTTACTCACCCTTTTGAAGTTAACAACATTTTTATCACAGTCATTTTGTTCTCTTAATCAAATTAGATTATATAAATGTAAACGGTAGAAAATCTCTGTTAAAATACCAAAAATAAAACTGATGACAGGAATGGCGGGAAATTACCGAGCATACGGTATGGTCTAAAACATGCAACAGTGCTGTATGTAATTTATTTACACAGGTTTGCATACAGGAGTTTCACGAGGGGGTCTTGCCACCTGCCTGAAAAAAAATGTAATTATATGTTGATTTCTTTGAATGACAATTTCTATTTATATTTTCTTAAGAAAAGTTGATACCATTTCCTTTTATATTACATCGTCCTTATAGTACCTGACATACAACAGTCACTGTTTATTTACTGTTTATTTGCATGTGTTACAATTATCTGTAGGTGCACATCAGCACGCAGGGGGCACACCAAATCAGACTTTATGTCAAAGCACTATTTATCCCGATGGAGGAAGCGACGTGCAGAGCTAAATGCTCTTGCAGAATCCAGCAGTGATGATCAAGATGACAGTTTTCACATAGATGACACCACGGACGAGAATGTGGAACAGTCCTCTGGTGATATGGGTGCTTGTGTCAGTGATGACATTACACACCAGGATTCAAATGACTATGGGTACACTGAAGAAGTTATTACTTCTGAAGAAGAAATCTTGAATGAGGTTGAAATTTCTGACTCTGATGAATCTGATGTAACTGACCCCAGTCCTGAATCTACTGACCTTGTAGATGAGGCACAGACTGACCCAGCAAGGCCAAATCTATCTACCGAACTTGTAGCTTGGTCTGCAAAGCATGGTTGTAAAAGACAGTGTTTCAATGATTTATTGGAGATATTGAGACGTCAGGGGCACAAGCTTCCAAAGGATTGCAGGACTCTCCTTCAAACACCTAATAAAGTGCAAATCAGTGATAAATGCGGCGGTCAGTACATTTACTTTGGATTAAAGAAAGGAATCCTGAAAAACATATCTTCTTCTAAAACATTCCAAGAAGGCATGCATTCTGTAGACCTGTGTATCAATGTTGATGGAGTTCCTCTCTTCAAATCTACATCTGTGCAATTTTGGCCTATTTTGTGCTCTTTTCATCAATTCCAGCCTTTCATTGTAGCATTATTTTGTGGAGGGTCCAAGCCTGAATCAGTTGATGATTATGTGAGTGACTTTTTAGAGGAGTTAAAGTTACTCACCAATAATGGCATTCACTTTGAAGATAGAGTATTTAATGTTACTGTGAAGGCTTTTATATGTGATGCCCCTGCACGCTCATATCTGAAATGCTGCAAAGGACACAATTCGTACTTTGGCTGCGAAAGATGCAAAATTAAAGGGAGCTGGGAGGGAAGAGTTGTTTTCACAGGGGACGAGGCATGTAATGATCATACAGATGAACAATTCAAGAACTTTGAGTACAAGGAACACCAACAAAGACTTTCTCCCTTAGCTGCTGCTGGAATTGGGTGCATAAGCCAATTCTCCCTTGACTACATGCATCTAGGTCTTGGTGTTGGCAAGAGAATTCTTATTTTCTTAAAGCAAGGACCACCTAAATGTCGACTGTCTGTCAGGCAGAGGAAAGAAATTTCTGATAATTTGGAAATTCTTAGCGGAAAGATGCCTGGGGAATTTGCTAGACAGCCAAGATCCCTCTCAGAGCTTGACAGATGGAAGGCTACAGAGTTCCGCCAGTTCCTTTTGTATACAGGCCCCATTGTGCTTCGTAATGTTGTATCAAAGGAACTATACACCCATTTTCTGATGCTAACAGTTGCTCTTTCCATTATGTTGGACTCGGACGAAAGAAAGAGAAATGCCTATCTCAACTATGCCCAAAAACTGCTTGATACCTTTGTTGACAATGCTCAGCATTTGTATGGACCAACATTTGTTGTATATAATGTGCACAGTTTGAGACATCTACATCAGGATGTGGTACAATTTAATTGTTCCTTAAATTATGTATCTGCATTCCCATTTGAAAACTTTTTACAGTCCTTGAAGAAACTAGTGCGGAACAGTCATAACCCTATAGCTCAAGTAGTAAAGAGAATGAAGGAGAAGGAAAGAGTTCAGAGCAACTGTGAAGCATCTGGTTCACGGATGTATATTTCGTCAAGACAAAAAGACTGTTGTTTCCTGTTGGATAATGAGGACTTTGCATTTGTGAAGGAGAAAAGAGCAGACAGAAGTCTTCTATGTGATGTTGTACGACAAACTCAGACTTGTAACTTCTTCACTGAACCATGTGAGTCAAAACTGCTTAATATTGTATATGTTAATAGTCTGGAGGTGCATGCAAGGGAGAAATTCCTCTCTGTAAAAGAGTTGCACAGAAAAGTAGTGTGTCTCCCATATGGTGCTGGTTATGTCCTTTTCCCTCTTCTTCATGGCATAGAACATAATCCTGTTCCATGAAGAAGTTGCAACTTTGATTCACACAGGATGCTTCAGTCTGCTCTTTTCTCATGGTGAAGTTTAAATTTTAAAGTTTGTGAGGAATTGCATGTAGTGAATACCATCTAACTACAAATGTATAAATAAAGCAGAATGTTTATTATTGAATTATGTGTTTTTATTGAGTATAATCATTATAAGCGAACATACGTTTAGTAATCAGCACCACAATCTGAATTAAGACTCAAAATTAAAATGTGTATGTCTGTTTCAGGTGATGTGGACACGTGCAGTTTGGATAGAGCAGGAGGGGGAGGTTGAGGGAGTCTTGCCCTCAAACTGGGTGGATGCCCGAAGAGAGTATGTGTGGTGGCCGAATGATCCAAAGCAGGCCACAAAACTATACAAAGAGAAGGCCAACCCTAATAAAGATACTTGGGTTACCTTCAAGCTCATTAAAGTTAAACATATATCAGGTATAGCTTTCTTTGAAAATAAGAGCAAATTCCTGTTAATTATTATAAATTCCGATTGAATATTTACAGTAACTGTCTATGTACATGTATTAGTGCAACAATACCCTTTTCATATTTGATCATATGTAATGTAAATATAATTATTTGTAGACAAGAAATCAGAGTGTGATCACTTTGATTTAACCACCTCTGTTACGGATGCTGAAGACGAGGATGAGACACCCAATCCAAAACGCAAAAGTAAGAAGCGGGTGTTCTCCGATTACGTTGATGGTATGTAAAAGTAACAATCTCAATCTCAATAGCTATATTTTTAAACAGTTCTTAATATCAACTGATGCCTCATTTAGCTTGTACCTTGTTATTGATTTTTTTTACAACTCTTTAAAATAAGTCATTTTGAAAGGTGTTCTGTATGAAAATGTTAAAAATCTTATCAGATTTGTTGATAATTGAAATTGCTTAAAATTTTGGTTAGCTTATTCTATATTAAACTAATTTTCAGTATTATATTGAAATATGAAAATTTTCTATTATATTACAGACTTTGATTCTGATGCTGCTACTCCAAGTAAGTCAGTTTCTCTCCCTTCAAAGTTCACAAAATAAAGGAAATAAATTCATTGTAAAAAGTTACAGATAAAGTTGATTAAATAATTTAATTTGATATGAAATATTTTACTGCCATATTTTTTCTGTTTAGAAAAGAAGAAGCCACCGAAGCTGCCAGTGCCACCCCCCAAACTGAGATTCTCTCCTAGGAAGAGTGTCTCCCAGAGCTCACTCAGCTGTTCAAGTACGTTTAAAGGTAGGTTATTGGAATTAAAGTTAAAATGTTTTCTGAATGTACTCAGAAGATAACCATCATCAATCATATTTTAAGACAAGTTAACACCATTTTTTATGTTATTGAAGCCCAACCATCAAAGGTGAGAACCTCCCCAAGGAAAAAAACGGTGCCGAGTTCTGGCTTCAACATTCCTGAAGGTATTACTACATTTTTTGCCTACATCTAATTACTCTATGAAATTGAGATGAAGTTCTATGACAAACTAAATGACTAAATTGAAATATTAAGTTATGTGATAAAGTAAATGTTTTCCATAACTGAATTCTTTTCAGAGTCTCCCAGGCAGAAGACCATGTCCAGACCAGAAGAGAAAAGAGAGAAATATCCTCTTTCAGAAGGAAGTAAGTACAGTTAAAATGAACTACAGATGTGGGAATTTTTTATTTTTAAGATTATAAATTGCATGTAGCACATTAGCAACACTACAGTAATGCTAATGTGACAAAAGTGTAAGAAAATCCTAACCCAATTCCTTTTAAATGCTGACATAAAATGTAAATTATTTCAGAGTTTCAGAAGCGGGTATTGGGCCTCCTGATAGAGATGAGGGATGAATTGAGGCGTTTGGGTAGGTCCACGGAACCGGTGGACTCCCAATTCCACATCAGGACCACAATGGAAGAGTTCTGTGCATATGAGCAAGCACTTGACAGCATGGACAATCAAAACCTGCTGGTATGATATTATATTCTCACTGTGGTGTAGAAAATATTCACTACCAATATTCTAGGTTTCAGATGGGTCATAATTTTATAGCCTACATTTGATTAATATGATCCATCTCTGGCATAAGTTCATATTTTTAGTTTATAATGTATAATCTTGCTTATCCTTTAATGGCAAAATAACGTGTTTTCATGTTCTAAAAAGTTACTACAATTTTTTTTTACTTTGAAAAATGGTCACTTTGTATTTTTAGACTGAGATAATACTGCAAAAAAGTGCAGTTAATACGTGAAAATGTGTTTGTTCCATGAATGTGTAAATGGGTATGTCTGATTAGTTGATTAATGAAGATCTAGTAGTAAAAATAGCTTCTAATATTATTTCTAATATAATATTATTTCCAGATAAACCAACTTCAGAGAGTAGGTGGCAGTAATGTCAGAGAGAGTGTTTTCACAGTCTTGTCAAGGTATTGCTTATTGATTTTTTTAAAATGTTTTTACATTAAATTTTTACTTCGATCAAATTAACATATCCACAGAATTGAGCTTATAGATACCTATGTGTTAACCACTGAATGTGCAAGGTGTAAAACTGCAAAATTGTCTTTTAAAATATAAGGATTACAGTACTACATTTGATCCTAAATATTTGAGTAAATAAATGTTGAGTGGAAACTCACTTGAAAAAATGTCTAAACTCAGTGAAAATTTGGTTTTCAGACTTATGACAAATGAACTGATGACAGAATTCAACTTCGCTGGCACAAACCGAAAAGATAAACAACAAAAGAGAGGCCTGGGAGACACTTTTATAGAAAGTCTTTATAGAGTAATTAAAGGTACTCCTATTCTATGTTGTACTTTCAAACTTTGGGTACTCTTTAATTAGGACAGACTTTATTGCTCAATTGCTGTGATGCAAGCCACATTTTATCCGTTTATTTCCGCTTTGAGCTTAGTAAACCTTAATGGTTCATTTTTGAGATTATACTCAAGAAGATATTAACCATCATTTATTCAAGTAGTAATATTATATAATTTTCTCCTAGCTGCGGTGCTGAAGTCCCACCCTACATCGAAAGAAAAAGATATAAAGGAGCACGCAATGCGTTACTTGAAGAATGCATATGCAAGGCAGGGGGCCAGGAGATCTGGACACTGAAAAGAATTTGGATAAATAAATAAAGTTGTACATTTTAAAATTTATATTTGAATCAAAATGTGGTTTTGAGTTAGATAGTGTGTTAATGTTATTAGTTTGTGTTTGTCATTACTATACTTTATATTGATGTTACCAGAATTTGTAGCTGAAGTTTAAGACTAGTTGTGTTTTTTTATGATTATTGCCCATATGTTGATTGTTGATTGATTGCATACAATGTATAATTTAATTTTTCAGGTGTGAATGTGTATTTTCAGAATACATTTCTAAACCAAATCATTGGCTTGGTTTACTTGTTTCTACACTTATAAAACCCATCTTTGACGTATAATAGACCTCTACCCATATACGTATAATAGACCTCTAAAGTTATCCGTATAATAGACCTCTAACCATATACGTATAATAGACGTCTAAAGTTATCCGTATAATAGACCTCTAACCATATACGTATAATAGACATCTAAAGTTATCCGTATAATAGATGTCTAAAGTTATCCGTATAATAGACGTCTAAAGTTATCCGTATAACAGACCTCAAAACATATACGTATAATAGTCCTCTAAAGTTATCCGGAACTCCAACCATATATGTATAATAGTCCTCGAAATGTATCCGTATAATAGAACTCCAACCATTTATGTATAATGAACGTCTAAACATAGACGTATAATTGACGTATAACTTTAGACGTATGTTAGAATTTCATTCTAGACGAATTGTAGACCACATTTAGACGTCTAAGTTATGCGTTTAATAGACGTATATTATACGTCTTTTGCCCACTGGGATCCCTGGAAGTGTATAGAGTAGAATCCTGGTTCGTGGCTTAAATTCAAGGTAAACAAGACTAAGGAAATGAGTTGGAAACTTGATGTCGAAGTGGGATTTAAATCACCCGGAACATTTCACTACATCAGGCAGTATGTGCAAGAGAGCCTGCCGACATACCTTCGATAGCTCGGTTAGTCGAGCGTAGGAGTGTAGTGTAATCAGCAAGGCGTCCTTAGGTTGCTGGTTTGATTCCGGTTTGAAGGAAGGTGCTTTTTGTGTACTTTAATCAAAGAGTTAAAAAAGCGAATCTGTTTCATTCAGACATTGATCAAAAGCTCAATAAACGACGAAGTAGAGGTTCCTGTTCCGAATTCAGCCCACGTCTGATTGTCTTGTTTTGGCCAAGATCTGATCTTTGAATTAAGGGACTACTCTGTCTGCTTTGTAATTCAAAAATACATACAGATGCAGCCATTCAAAGTGAGCGGTACAGACACGTACCGCAGGTAAGATGACACGTGATACCGCGGTGCGTGATTGGTTGACCGACAGGGGCACTCGTGGTCCGTTGGTCTGTCGTAGAAAGACTTACTGTAAACGTCTTTACTGTGCCCGTTGTAGATATTGAATTTTACCACTGAAGGGAAATCTTAGTAGCTGAGCATAAAAAGAATAGGAGCATACTGTAATGCGTGTGAAGGCCATAAACGATATTAATTTTGGAACGTAAACATACAGTATATAGCTGGTCTTGGTACTTTAAAGAAAAAAATACACACCAGTATTCCATTTCTCCCTAAACATTGTAAGCTTCGAAGTCTTTAACTAACGTGATACCGGAGTCAACAAGCATACTTTTAGAATTTGATTAAAAGGGAATATAATATGGAATCGCGTATCTAAAGAATTTAATAACAGTATGATTATATCCGTGTACTGAGGCAGAGCTATGTAGGGCTGTTTCGCCTGGCTGATCATGCGAGCTGTCTTGTAGCCTACTGGTCTAGGTGCGTGACTATTGTGTGTTCGAATCCAGCTGGTGCTGGACTTTTCATTTTTATTTATTTATTTTTTAATTGCGTAACATAAACATATTACCGTATGCAAACTGTACTGTATACAGTATGTATATGTATATTTAATGTCTTAACTGTGCCCGTTTAATTGAATTAAAAAAAAATATTTAACACGAACATTAAGCTGTTTACATCTTCCGCCTGAGAACAGTCACCCGTTGCTACCCAACGCAGAATGGTGATTGGCTGACACCATCTGACACCCCTCTGATTGGAGAAAAAAGACATGCTGGTTTGCTATACCAGGAAGAGGATTTCTTTCTATTCAAAACGTGTATTTTAAAAGTTTAAGAAGTAAAAACTTTACAGCGTACACAGATTTCTAAACTGATCAGGATCGTTATCTTTGTCTTATGCATAATAATGTTCACCGGTCTGTCCAGCAAATTAATAATAAACTTTATTTTATATAGCTTTTTAAACGAATAAGTAATTAGATTGCTCATAAACCTAATCACTTGCTTTTTCTTTTTATTAAGGCTCAGATTTCAACTATAGATCGTATTATTAATAACCATAATAACAACCAACCAACAAAAACAACCATATAAACATAATACCAACCAAAAACATAGATAACAACCACAATACAAAATCAAATAATCAAACCATTTTACACTCGCAAAGTCCTCCAATTATCATAATCCCGCCCCTTATGCAAAACCAAACCTTCCTCCCATCCCAGTTTATCCTGTTTATCATAAACAAAATCCACCTCAATTTTCAACATAAAGCATTACACAAAATCAATACCTCAACACTCCATACTCAACAACGATAATTCACAAACAGCCAGAACATGTAACTACACATTCCCAAACATACCTACTTTCCATAGCCCCGCCCCTTATGCAAAACCAACATCCCTCCCCTGTTCTCTCTCTCCCCTGGCGGTTGTAATTGTTTTTATTTTCAAATAAATTTTAGCAAAGTCATGTACTTTAAAAATCTTAAGATTTTTCTATTTATCTCTTTATTTAGTGGTTTCATTAGTGACAAAGGCTAAACTTTCTTGGAAAAATGTCTTTTATGTAAACCATGTTTGCTATTAATTCATTCAGGGCTAAAATATGTTCATTGTCTTCTAATGAAAGAAGGGTTCCTTTCGCCGTAGTCGGGAGCCTAGCCTTTAACTAGTAGGTACTGTATTTACTGGGTTTTTGAGGGGGGGGTGTCTTTCGCTGGAAATCTCGCCTCCTACTTTGAAAATACCCGTGAAACCGGTTCAATTCGTCACAGCCAGCACTCCTGCAGAGAGTTGGGTTGTACAGTACTTGCAGTGTATACAGTACACGCGTTATGCTCTTCGTTAATGTCTGTGAAGTTTTATTTAATCTCAGAGCCATACTGATTCTTCTGGAAGCCAGTTTCCGCCAGGGAGTAAAAAAAAAACACACTATGGTATTCTCTCCAATGCAGTGCAGTTAAAAACATACCTCTGATGCTGCTCCTAAATGAATATCGTTTATGACCATCAGAAGCTTTATGCTCCTTTTCTTTTTTCCAGTGGATTGAACAGGGAGAGGCATTTCATGATGTACTTTTCACTGATGAAACAACAGTGGCTCTGGAACAGTTTTCAACCAAGTGGTTTTATAAAAAGGGGAGATATGTACACGTTACTGAAGCTAAAAGTTTAGCTTTTGTCACTAATGTAAACACTAAATAAAGACATATAGAAATCCCTACGTTACAGACTGTATATGGCTGGTATTGGTAGTTTAAAGAAAAAATACACACCAGTATTCCACTTTCTCCCTAAACATTTTTAGGATCAGAGTCTTACATGTGGTTATTTCGAAAACGTTTGTACGTGCTCCTTCTTACCATGTTACTGTTTACCGTTACTGACCATATTAAGTTTAAGTGCCTGTGGGCACTTTTCCTGTCCGTGGGGGGTGGACCGTCTTTCATTAGAAGGTTAGTCTGTTCTACTCTGAGAATGTAGAGGGGGTGGGAAGTGCCCGCGGTCATTTAATTAGTATTAAAATCTTAGTTATCTTTCTAGTTCACAGGTTTGCATGCATAATTTAATTTTGAAAGCCACTGAGACATCAGGTACTACTGTTGTATTTATGAAAAAGAAACAAAACAAAAAACATACTAACAACTGTGCCATCCTACTCCTTAGTTAATACATTTTATAATTCATAAACAGTTAACATTGTTAGCAAAATATTTTGAATTATATTTAACCCTATTTTTTCTTTAGTTTTGTATTTAATTTATTATATGATAGTCAGACTTAATGTATATTAATATATATTTGAACAATGAAAATATATTTTTACAAGATTTTACATTAAGCACTTAAAATTAATATGGTTAATAATAGTAAACTGTAACATGCTGTAACAAGATCGGTTAAACTTCGAAGAAAATCCTTTCAGAGAAAATGTTTCAGGTGTGAAGAACAAACCTGTTCCCACACACCCTGCCCCCACTACCATTAGAATATACACAAACATTTTAGCGTTTCATTCTGAGCAGAAGACCCTCACACCTGAAGAGTGCTGGCTGTGACGAATTAAACCAGTTTTACAGGTTTCAATCACAGATTGGGACTCAGTAAAGTAACACACAGCGCCACTGGATTTGATAATACTGTACCTAACCAAAATCCGCAATATGGAAACAGAACCTGTGTAATTGTTGATAGATGATGTACTCGTAACATTTTTTCAAGACGAACTACAACATTTAAAAAATGACTTGTATGTACTTGATATCTCTAATCAATCCACGGGTTCCAGCACAAAACGAAACTAAAACCATACCGTTTAGCGCTTCTTATTAGTTGCTCAAAAGTAATTTGACTGTATGAAATGCATAATATAAACATATACGTGAGCAGTACTTAAGCACTGTAGTATCGGTGTTAAGACATACCTCTCAAATACTGTAAATCAAGTTAAAAATATCTCAAGACCGATTCTGGTCGTAATGAAACCATGTTTCGTGTATGTTTTCTTTTTCATCTTGAAATAACTCATTTCTAAATACCTTTTTCACTGTTAACATCTTGTAGCAACTTTGCGACAAAATATACACTCTGACAGTTCATCCTGCTACCAACATTAAATAAAACAAATCTTACGATTTCTATATTTATGTCTTTATTTAGTGGTTTCATTCGAAGCTTACAATGTTTAGGGAGAAATGGAATACTGGTGTGTATTTTTTTCTTTAAAGTACCGAGACCAGCCATATACTGTATGTTTATGTTAAGATTTCCCTTCAGTGGTAAAATTAGATATGAATATTCAATACTTAAACGGGCACAGTTAAGACATTAAATATACATATACATACTGTATACAGTACAGTTTGCATACGGTAATATGTTTATGTTACGCGATTAAAAAATAAATAAATAAAAATGAAAAGTCCAGCACCAGCTGGATTTGAATACACAACCTGCCAGTTGGTAGTCACGCACCTAGACCAGTAGGCTACAAGACAGCTCGCATGATCAGGTAGGCGAAACAGCCCTACACAGTTCTGCCGCAGTACACGGATATAATCATACCGTTATTAAATTCTTGAGATACGCGATTCCATATTATATTCCCTTTTAATCAAATTCTAAAAGTATGCTTGTTGACGTATCCGGTATCACGTTAGTTAAAGACTTCGAAGCATACAATGTTTAGGGAGAAATGGAATACCGGTGTGTATTTTTCCTTGTGATATTTTAAGCTCTAGTTGAATGATAGGTGTCGCATTTTAAATCATTCTCGTAGCTAGAAATTATGAAACGCCCTGTTAAAAGCAAGGACGTTTTTATGCCCCGTTGAAGTAAAACAAAATGCCTGACAAAGTATGGCTTGGACAGATTCCAAGTGCTTGTACAAATGTGCTAAAGAAATTATACTTTGAGTATACAGCTTGTCCAAAGTCATCCATTATTAATACTATTAGTAATATCTTCAGTAAAGGCTTTGATGCATAAATATTTCTGATAAAGGTAGGTTGTGTACTTTTGTCCAACTGAGCAATCTTGCTTTCATAAAATATACCAACATTTGAATGACTGATGATTAACATGCTGTAATACACAGTTCAAAATTAAAGGCTCGAATGCTGTACATGAGAGGTTAAGCTCCCCCTGGCGGTTTTACAAGGCGACGCTGGATAGCTAGTCACGTGACACACGTGATACCGCGTGATACCCCGGTGGGCGTGTTGCGGTATGCCGTGAAATACCTCACCCATTTTGAATGGCTGCATGTGTACAAATGTCAATTTTTTTGTAGATTTAAAGGTGTTCTCTGTTTTCAAAGGATAGGTTCTTAATTGGCATAATGATTTGGTATTGATTTTGTATCGTTGTATTATAAAGTTTGTGCTTTCTGTGTTTTTATCGTATTGTGAACTTATTTTTTAAACAAATGCTTACAAAGGCAAACACGGCACACATCTGTTTATACCAGTGGTGAATTGTACATTTTTATTAAGTACAAGCTACTGTGCACTTCTGGGAGTATAACAGGTTCGATATAAAGTGGCAAAAATATAAAAGGGGAAAATACCCCAGACTACGTGTAAAGCCCTCGTTGTGACTTTTTTAGATTAAAATGGTGTACTGTGCACGAAATGTTGCAGAAACACAATCTGATATTTTGATAATTATTATTTTAATAATTTGATCAAATTGAGGCCCAGGATCCAAATCTTCAGTTCTGATTTTTTTAAGTGATATCTTTCCTTCCTGTCGTGGAAGTCACACGATGTGAGCAATTGTTTTTTTTACGTTGCGATCCAAAGAGCCTCAGACGCACTGTAACCAAACCAGGATGGATTCTGCTGGGAGCCGGACTGAGCTCATTCTCACTCCCTGTGCTAAAAACAGAATAAGCTCTTCCCCGAACATCGTCTACAGTTGCTGGATGGTGCTCTGCGTCTTACTGCTCCGGCAATTACTTTGACGAAAGACAGATCACTTGTGCGCTTTTAACCTTCTTGCAGCTACGGGCGAGACTGACGCTCACGAGATGAAGGCACCCGCTGGAACACATTCTCTAACTTTCACAATCGCGACAGACTTCGCTGTGTCAGTGTTCTGTGTAAAATGTCGGTTTGAACATCATGGGAGCTGTTTTTAATAAGCTGCTGAGAAAAGAATATTTTAATCTTCCTGCTGTCAGTAGTATTGTGAATATAGTTGACCCTTACCTGAATGAAAACAGGATGTAAAGGAAGGGTTTCAGAAATCAAACAAAGCTTTATTCCCGTGCTTACAGTCTGGGTAATGGGAGACTGCGCTGTTCTGCTTCCTATGGTCATATACGGGTTTTTCGCATGAAGCCGTATTGAACAGTATTTCTCGCGTTGTGAACGTGTGCACACAGCGGTCCCCCGGGTTCCAGTTCGTGCGTAATTACGCATCGATGAAAAACCGGAGGTTTAAAAAAAGATAATTAGCTCACTGATAGTTTGATGTAAAGGGTGTGGAAATATCCACAAGTCGTGGTCTTTAAAATGCATTTGGTTTGACGGCGTTCTGTGCTTCCATTGCGAAGATATGGACAAAAGAATATTCGTGCTTGGTCAAAAAAATGTCATAAAACCGAAAAAGTAAAGGCTGAGAAATCATCCACAATGTATTTTATACACAAAGCAAGTGTTTTTGTATCTCTAAGAGGTTTCGTGAAAGCGCTACAGGCGTGCCAAAATCGTTTTCGAACTTCGAGCTAACTTTACCCCGGTATTGAGAAGAGGATCATGGTGACACTCAAATCACCTGTCTTTGCTTCTTTCGAGGACTAATGGCTTATTGAGGTGCAAACATCGGTTCAAATCAAGACTCTCTGATACTGCAGTTGCTTCTTTGAGAGTTTCTTCAAATCTTTCAACTGAACGTCGATATCGAGGGATATTAACGGTAAAATCTTACTGATTTTGGTTTTCTTTTGATCGAAATTGTATTAAAATTTGAGCCTCTTTCACAGTTGTATAATATTTTCCCCTGCATCCTCAGATAAAAATTCTAAATACCACAAAGTTACAATATATGGAATAGCATTTATTTTTAATTGTATTTTAACATTTGCATTTATTTAGAGCTACATTTAGTGCTAGATAAAGATAACATTACTAATATTGATGGAGTAGAAATGTAAGATGAATTTTTTAGCTAAAAGTCCTAAAACGCCTCCTGTAACAGCTAAGGACTCATAGCAAGATTATTTTTTTTTCAAACCCAAACTTTGCTATTGCATTGCGCGTTATGTAAACACGACCAGTTCCGGTTTCTGGTGAGCGCATTTTTTTCAAACTGAAATTCACAAGAACATTTTTCAAGATGCGCCATGTCCCAAAACCGTTTATCAGGACTACTATTAATATCAGGTGAAAGCAGTACAAAACATAAATTTAGCCGAAATATTAAGAGACTATTGTCTGTCAGCTACTAAGCCATGTTCAGCCAACGCTAGAAATATTGCTGCTCTCCTACAGTAGCAAAAGACCGCCAACCCGACTTAGAAACAGAACACAAAGGCACAAACCGACGGGATTGGGATTCGAACACACGCGTGCAGAGCCCAATAGATTAGCATTGCAAATCCGTGCCAAAACTATTGAGATACATCAGAATCGTACGTGAATGTGGCTTGACTTCTTTGGATTTTAGGAAATTTATTTCAGCGTGTTTATTTTTTCTGCCTGTGATCTCGGAAAGAAAGACCCACTACCTGTTCACCGAAATATTCCTGGAGTTTGCTGTGGTTTAAGAGGAGTGTATGAAGGTAATAAAGGAGGGAGGACACGCAAATTGTATAACCGCTGAACTCGGACATACAGCGTCCCCAGCCTTTGCTGGAGATGAACAGTTCAGAAAACGGCTGTCTCGAGCAGAAACTGATCTCCCTGCTTCAGTTAAGGTTATTGGAATCAAAGGTTACTGTGGGGTTTAGCGCTTATATCTCTCTTCTCTGGCTAAACAGAGAAGTTTAAGTTTTCTACTGTAAAGTATAGAAATAGACAAAAAAGCTAAAATACTTCAGGAAGGCCTAGAAGATGGGAAAGTTAATAAAATGTTCTGTAAATCAATTTCCCTCGATTTCCGAACTCTCTGTTCGAGCTCTGATATAATCTCTCTGCTCCTGCCGCTGTCACCGGGAGAGTGACTGCATTCCGTAGAGCTACAGGTTGATTTCACAATGCCACGTTTATTTAAATAAAGGAGAAACCGCAGGGACAACAGATATGTTTTAATAAATCTTCTTCTGGTTTTATATTTCGGTCTTTCACATTTGAATACATACTTTGCAGTAAATCTTTCCTCGATTACAGGCAACCCAAACTTAAGGCAGAATCAAAGCCTATTTGACTTTCTGCTAATCACATTGAAGTGTTCACGAAGCATTTCCCTGCCCATCATGTGCCAGCAAACTGGTTTATCCGTTTTTCTCTCCTGTCATTGTCAGCGAGCACAACAAGACGGGAAAATGAAAGACAGAGAAAAGCTATTAGCTGTCAGGAGTGGGATTTGAAAACACACCTCTATTCAGAGACCAGAACACCCAAGCGACAGGGAGTATGAGTCTTTGCATGTGGTGCCTTAGACCACTCGGCCATCCTGACAAATTCCACTGTTGTAGGATTAACGGTTTTGGAGCATGTACTATATTGTTAATACTCTTATTTAAATAAGCTTAAATTCGCATACTGTTATTCAGAGAGCGCAACCAGTCTGACCTCCTACAACTTTCTGTGCCCGCTGAGTAAATCTTAAAACAGCTGCAGCCAGAGTAGCCGTAATGGCAACACAGTGCTTGAAGTCCAGCTATTCTTATTTCTTCTGCAGAACCACCGGTATCGGAATATACTGATCCGCATAAGAAGCGCTTTCGGTTTCTGATCGTTTTTATTGAGCGCTGCTCTAAACTTTACATTTGCTCGTACTAGTTTTTCCCATGAAAAAAGACATTTCCCTCGTTACATGATTTCACTTTTTTTTCTTTTCAACAAGTAGAAAGAAATAAAATATAATTCCATATAAGAAACACAGGATGGATGGTTGGTGGTCTAAGGCGTTGCGTTTAGGTTGCAGCTTTTCCTGGAGACCTTTGTTTAAATCCCACTTCTGACAAAGTAGAAACGATAAAATCCCTAGGTAGAAAGCATCTTGCATTTCACGTTAATTACTGTTAATTGCCTCAGTGGTTGCCTCGGTGAATGATGGATCTTCTCTCTTGCAGGGTGACGGTGGGTGGTATAGTGGTGAGTATAGCTTCCTTCCAAGCAGTTGACCTGGGTTCATTTCCCTGCCAACACAGTGGTGAGTGTTTGTAAATGCTGTCATGAGCCTAGGAATGTGACCAGCAAGGCAATCTTCTTCAGAGAGGGAGTCTCCCACGCACAGCTTTTCTTCATCAAAAGCGGAGACAAAAGAAAAAGACTTCAAACTGAAATTAATTACTTCTTGATCATTTATGAGCATCTTTAAAATGCTGAGAGAAGGCGAAAATGTCTTTCGAAATGAGGAAATGTCTGCTGACATTAAACACAGCTCCTCTTTAGAACAGTGCTAAGTACCCCTGTTTGTTGTGCGGCAGAACGGGGTACGTTTCTGTTACAGGGCCCTGGTTGATTTTTTAGAATAGTTGAATCATATTGAAATGTTAAACAACAGAGACAAAGGTGCCGACCAGGATGGCCGAGTGGTTAAGGTGTTGGACAAGATCCAATGGACAAATCTTCATGTGGGTTCAAGCCCCACTCCTGATCGGGTCTTGTAAGTATTTTGAAGTGAGAGATAACTTTGAAGATTTACACTCTATTTAAATGTCATTTTACTTAATTTCAGTTCTCTTCACTCCCTGGGATAACTGAACTCACAATCGCATACTGAAGGCTTTACGTACATTATCTGTGATACAGCTTCTAATAAAGACGGAATGAAACTGTATTAATAATAAATGACATTGTTTTAAATAAATGTGTATTGATAAACTTCATAATTAATAAAAGTGGTGTGACAGGAAAATATTACAATATTAAATATTACAATGATATTCCAAGCAACTGATGCGTAAATTAATTATGTCATGACAGTTTTATTCCCACTATAAAGGGTAATATTCTAATTTGATCCAGTGTTCCGCTTAGTTTGCTTCTGAATTTCTTCATTTCAGTCAGTCCTCTATTTCAGTAACCTCTAGAGGGCGCAGGATTGGGTTCCTTGAAGTTAAGAACAGGTTAATTAAGGAGCTGCGGGCTGAGTTCGTTGTAGTCTTAAATTCAAGAATTCTTCGATTTTGAAAAAAGACAGGTATGTTTTGTGTCTCATGGTGATCCTCTTCTCGATCCAAATGAAAGGTTTAATATGATCCCTCTTGAAAAAAATAAGTCAATTTCCGGCTGGAGTGATTGATGCCCCATCAAACATTGTGTAATATTCCTGGACGTTTATACAGTAGAATCCTGGTTCGTGTCTTAAATTCAAGGTAAACAAGACTAAGGAAACAAGTTGGAAACTTGATGTTAAAGTGGGATTTAAATCACCCGGAACATAACACTACATTGGGCAGTATGTGTGAGGAAACAACTCCTGTCATCCCCTCGATAGCTCAGTTGATAGAGCGGAGAACTGTTGTGGAAACAGTGTTGAATCCTTAGGTTGCTGGTTTGACTCCGGCTTGTAGGAAGGTGCCTTTTGTGTACTTTAATCAAAGACAATAAATAATGTTCACTCAGACGTTGATCAGAAGCTCAATAAACGACGAAGCAGAGGCTCCTGTTCCGAATTCCCCTCACGTCTGATGGTCTTGTTCTGACTGAGATCAATCTAAAGTGGTACAAAGGATTTTAACAAATCTGTTCTTTGAATTCAGGGACTGCTCTGTCTGCTTTGTAATTCAAAAATAGATGCAAATGTCAAGTTTTTTGTAGATAAAAAGTGTTTTCAAAAGTTAGGTACTTAATTGACTTTATGATTTGGTTTTAATTTTGAATCGTTATATTATTAAGTTTGTGCTTTCTCTATTTTTATCGTATTGTGAACTTATTTTTTAAACAAATGCTTGCAAAGGCAAACAGGACACACAGTACAAGCTACTGTGCACTTTTGGGAGTATAACAGGTTCGATATAAAATCGCAAAAATGTAAAAGGGGAAAATACCCCAGACTGTGTGTAAAGCCCTCCTTGAGGTAGGCTGTTGTTCTTTTGTTAGATAAATACGACGTACTTTGCACAAAATGCCGCATAAAACAACCTGATATTTTAATAATTATTATTTTATAATTTGATAAGTGTGAAGCCCCGGATTCAGTTCCCGTTATCTTCAGTCCTGATTTTTTTTAAACATGAGATCTTCCCTTCCTCTAGTTGAAGTCACACGATGAGAACGATTGTTTTTTCACATTGCGATCCAAACAGTCTGACAGTGACCAAACCAGAACGGATTCTGCTGGGAGCCGAACTGAGCTCATTCTCACTCCCTGTGCTGAAAACGGAATTAGCTCTTCCACGAGCACCGTCTACAGCTGCTGGATGGTGCTCTACGTCCTGCTGCTCCAGCAATTATTTTGACGAAAGACAGCTCACACGTGCGCTTCTAACCTTCTCGCAGCTACAGGCAAGCTACAGGCAAGACTGAAGCTGGCGATATGAAGACCCGCTGGTACACCTTATCTAATTTTCATAATCGCGATAGACTTCTTAAAAAACAGTAGCTATAGCCCTGAAAAAAGCATTACCTTTATCAGTTTTTACATTGACTCAAAATCGATTTTTTGATAGGTTCAATGTATATTTAAATTGAAATATAGCGTGCATACCTCATCAACCAACGGGCAGAACAATATTTTACGTTGTAGTTCAGGTGGGTAGCTGCGTCAGCATGCGTAGGCTGCAAAGGAACAAGTAATAGGTTTATTCCATGCTGAAAAAAAGAAGAAGAAAGAGAACACAACGTTTCGGCCGTGGAGCCTTCTTCAGGTGTGAGAGAGACAGGGCAGTAGGCAAAACTGCCCTGTCTCTCTCTTTGCCTACTGCCCTGTCTCTCTCACACCTGAAGAAGGCTCCATGGCCGAAACGTTGTGTTCTCTTTCTTCTTCTTTTTTTCAGCATGGAATAAACCTATTACTTGTAATATTTTACGTTGCCTTCCAGAGCTTCCAACGTGTGATGGATTTGTATGGGCGTCTGTATAATACCACTACAGCATTGGCGCAGGTGCAAAATCCACTTCAACACGACTATTTCAGTGTCTTCTCTCACACATGATCCGGAGCGCAGGAGCCTATATCGCAGAGTTCAAATGTTATTGATTGGTGATCGTTCAGCGGGGGTCCGGACGTGTAGCAGCATAAGTATATAGATGAAAACTTTAATGTATTGTTCGGTTTCAATCAAAATGTTTTACTACTACAAGAGAGAAGTATAGTAAGAAGGATGGAACAAAATGTATGATTTATTGGAAGAAAATTGTTTTTATTTGCATTCAAAATGAAGCAGAATTTTAGCCCCACACACAAACCCTTTGTCTTCATATTTTTAAACAGACAAAAGTGTAGAAAACATGTTTTTTTTTACTTAGAAATTTTGGACTGGGGGCAATGTATTACTAATAGTGTCGCTGAGCTCACAATGGAGTAATAAGACCAGGGCCAGTGATGTAAAACCTTTTCACCAAGAGATTGTAGGTTCAACTCCTGCCTGGTTCAGATTGCGTTATAACGGTTTATCTTCCTTTATATAAATGAACTGCCCCTGAAGCTATAGAAAACGCGTTGGATAAATTGTCGAAATTTGCATGAGGCTGCAGACAATTTAACACTACTGTCTGGAGATCACCTCCTGCTTTGAGCTCCATAGCAATGCAAATACTGCACGTTACAAAGATGGAGAACAGCTGAACTTGTGCGTAGTAGTCAGTACGGTACTGGCATTGTACTAATTAGCACGAACTGCAGAGGCTCTGAATCAGACCATTTCAATTAGTCTGGTCAGTGTAGGAGTATTAGGAGTTGACAGGGTGCCTTTGGAATAGTCGTCAGAAAATATAAGAAAAGGAAAGTTACATTCAGTAAGCTCTCACACACAGTATTCGACATTGGAATCTGATTACAAAAAAAACTACCCGTCTCCCCAGCATTTGTCGGTGCTGTTGTTTTTATTTTACATATTGTTAGCATTTTAATGCATTTTTAAAAGATTGATACAAAAATCACTAAATACGAAATGTAAAAACCCCAAATGGAAGCAGCTGACCATTCATATTCCTGAATTTTAAATCCCTGTGTTTATCTGTGTCCGAGTGCCTGGTGCAGCTATGTTGAAAGCAGAGTCTATGATTTATTGCGGAAGCGCATTGTCACCAAGGAAAAAAATCCTGAGTTCTACCAAATTATCTCCTAATTACGACTCGCTCGCTGAATGATCTCTCAAGAAATCCCGAGTGAGATTCAACAGGTGTTTTCTGCAGCAGCCACGACAAGTGTGAAGACGTTCTCTGGATTTCCCGAATATGAATTTCGGTATTTAACAGAACTAAATGTTTTGGAGGTATAATTGAAAAAGCAGAGAAACACTGTAGCACTTCGAATGTGTCTTAATTTAATTGATTGTGTAAACCTGGCTCTCCATGAACACGAGCAAAGAGTTCTCACTCAACAGAAGATTGTGATATGAGCAGAGTAATATAAAGCACGTGGAGATGCCGGGGACTGAACCCAGGACCTCATACTGTATGTCCACATGGCTGTAAGAATAGTGCTCTGCAGGAGCTGTGGTTTAGCTGGTAAAAGCACCTGTTTAATAAAGAGGATATCGTGCGTTCAAATTCTAGCGAAACCTTTCTTCCTGTCTTGTTTTACAGAACAGATCATTTGGGACACTCACAGAGGGCTTGATTTGGTTTAATGCATGTATTCATTTCCTTTGTGGAACTTTTTAAAATTTTATATCTTACGAAAGATGAAATGTGAGCGAATTTTGTGTTCACCAAAAGTATGTAAATGGCAAAAAGCGGCAGGTAAGCATTTGTTTGGCGTGTTCGGCTCTTACCCAACGTTGGGTGTTTTGAGCCCACCCAGGGACGCACTTCCTCCCATAGTGAATATCATCACCACAGATATTTAATTTGTCCGCAAAACCTTAACTATTTTGATATTTGCAGTAGTAAACAATTGAGGGTTGGTCAGAGGTAAAGACTGCGGTAGAGTCAACATTACCGGGAATTTCCAATAATTACCGACAAGGGAAACTTTCAAGCAGATAGTATTTACCAATGGAAATTTATGTCCCAATGTGTGGCGGGAAAATTCACTTATACTCCTGTTGCATCCTCAGCTAAAATAATTAAAAATACAATGCAAAATTATCTGAGAACTTGACAAGCAAAAACGACAGATCGCCGGAGTTATATTTTAATATTTTCGTATATTTACCTTAATTTGAATTCTAAATGTTAACCTAGTGCTGTTCAATATAATGTAATTTTGTTGTACTTTTAAAATATTTTAGCTGAGGATGCGAGGGAGGATATTACACCTTGCCAAACATCTAAAATAACTGTAAAAGAGGCTGGCATTTTAATAAAACAGGTGATCAAAAGAAAGCTACAGATAGTATGGTATTATGCACAATATCCCTCGATATTGAAAGTCAGATGAGGAATTTGAAGATACTATCAAAGAAGCAACGGCAATAGCAGAGGATGTTGATTTTGAACCAATGTTTACACGTCAATAATCCAGCAGTCCTCGCTTGCCAGACTTCTTCAAGATATTCGAAAATCGAAAATAAAGCGCACATGCGGCAAAGGGGCGGTCCGAAGCAAAGACTGCGGTAGAGGAGGAAAAAGCTCCGCACGATGACTCGTATTTAATATTCGGCCCCTGAAAGGCATCATATTCGTTGAATTGCTTGTGAGCGTTTGATTTCGCAATGCCTGTGTACGGGCTTATAATTCCGGAATATCAATGGTCAGACGCTTACGATGAGTGATTGTGTTTTGTATTATTTAGATAATTGAAAATAAAACATTTTCAAATTTACAGCTCGAATGAAATAAAAAAGTTCATTTGTCTCTTTTTTGTAACAACATTGCCATAACTATTTTTTTTTTGCGCATCTTCGCCTACGATCAGGAATACCTTCCTGTTTTTCGCGTGTTTATTGTTTCTGCCTGTGATCTCGGAAAGAAAGACCCAGTAAATGTTCACCGAGTTTGCTGTGGTTTGAGAGGAGTGTATGAAGGTAATAAAGGAGGGAGGATGCGCGCATTCCGCATGGGGAGCGCAGAGTAATGAGCCGCACCTGCAGCTCGCTGAGTCTTTTCTCATACAGTGCCTTGCGAAAGTATTCGGCCCCCTTGAACTTTTCAACCTTTTGCCACATTTCAGGCTTCAAACATAAAGATATAAATTTTTTATTTTATGTGAAGAATCACCAACAAGTGGGACACAATTGTGAAGTGGAACGAAATCTATTGGATTTTTGAAACTTTTTTAACAAATAAAAAATTGAAAGTGGGGCGTGCAAAATTATTCGGCCCCTTTACTTTCAGTGCAGCAAACTCACTCCAGAAGTTCAGCGAGGATCTCTGAATGATCCAATGTTGTCCTAAATGACTGATGGTGATAAATAGAATCCACCTGTGTGTAATCAAGTCTCTGTATAAATGCACCTGCTCTGTGATAGTCTCAAGGTTCTGTTGAAAGCGCAGAGAGCATCATGAAGACCAAGGAACACACCAGGCAGGTCCGTAATTTCTGTTGTGGAGAAGTTTAAAGCCGGATTTGGATACAAAAAGATTTCCCAAGCTTCAAACATCCCAAGGAGCACTGTGCAAGCGATCATCTTGAAATGGAAGGAGTATCAGACCACTGCAAATCTACCAAGACCTGGCCGTCCCTCTAAACTTTCAGCTCAGACAAGGAGAAGACTGATCAGAGATGCAGCCAAGAGGCCCATGATCACTCTGGATGAACTGCAGAGAACTACAGCTGAGGTGGGAGAGTCTGTCCATAGGACAACAATCAGTCTTACACTGCACAAATCTGGCCTTTATGGAAGAGTGGCAAGAAGAAAGCCATTTCTCAAAGATATCCATAAAAAGTCTCGTCTAAAGTTTGCCACAAGCCACCTGGGAGACACCCCAAACATGTGGAAGAAGGTGCTCTGGTCAGATGAAACCAAAATCGAACTTTTTGGCCACAATGCAAAACGATATGTTTGGCGTAAAAGCAACACAGCTCATCACCCTCAACACACCATCCCCACTGTCAAACATGGTGGTGGCAGCATCATGGTTTGGGCCTGCTTTTCTTCAGCAGGGACAGGGAAGATGGTTAAAATTGAGGGGAAGATGGATGCAGCCAAATACAGGACCATTCTGGATGAAAACCTGTTGGAGTCTGCAAAAGACCTGAAACTGGGACGGAGATTTATCTTCCAACAAGACAATGATCCCAAACATACAGCAAAATCTACAAAGGAATGGTTCACAAATAAACGTATCCAGGTGTTTGAATGGCCAAGTCAAAGTCCAGACCTGAATCCAATCGAGAATCTGTGGAAAGAGCTGAAAACTGCTGTTCACAAACGCTCTCCATCCAACCTCACTGAGCTCGAGCTGTTTTGCAAGGAAGAATGGGCAAGAATTTCAGTCTCTCGATGTGCAAAACTGATAGAGACATACCCCAAGCGACTTGCAGCTGTAATCGCAGCAAAAGGTGGCTCTACAAAGTATTAACGCAAGGGGGCCGAATAATTTTGCACGCCCCACTTTTCATTTTTTTATTAGTTAAAAAAGTTTCAAAAATCCAATAGATTTCGTTCCACTTCACAATTGTGTCCCACTTGTTGGTGATTCTTCACATAAAATAAAAAATTTATATCTTTATGTTTGAAGCCTGAAATGTGGCAAAAGGTTGAAAAGTTCAAGGGGGTCGAATACTTTCGCAAGGCACTGTATAACCGCTCAGCCTGGACACACAGCCCCTCCAGTCAGTGTTGGAGATTTGCAGTTCAGAAAACAGCTGTGTCGAGCAGAAACTGATCTTCCTGCTTTAGTTAAGGTTATTGGAATCGAGGGTTACTGTGGGGGTATAGCGCTTGTATCTCTCTTCTCTGGCTAAACACTATCTACTGTAAAATATAGAAATAGACAGAAGCTGAAATACAGCTACAAATACTTCAGTAAGGCCAGGCACATAGGAAAGTTTAATATAAATGTTCTACTCTGTTCGAGCTCTGATATACTGTTATCATCTCGGCTCTTGCCGCTGTCACTGGGAGAGTGACTGCATTCCGTAGGGCTACAGGTTGATTTCACAATGCCACATTTAGTGAAATACAGGAGAAACTGCAAGGAAAACAATGTTTTAATAAATCTTCTTCTGTTTTTTTTTTATTATGGTCTCTCACATTTGAATGCATACCTTGCAGTAAATCTTTCCAGATTACAGGCAGCCCAAACAGTTCTTAAGGCAGAATTCGAAGCCTATTTGACTTTCTGCTGATCACGTTGAAGAGTTCACGAAGCATTTCCCTGCCTATCATGTGCCCGCAAACTGGTTTCTCCATTTTTTCCGTGTTAGCAAGCACAACAGTCGGAAAACATGCAAGATAGTAGCTGTAAGGAGTGGGATATGAACCCACCCGTCTATTCAGAGGACCGGGACACCCAAGCAAGGAAAGACAAAAGTTCTTAAATTTGGCATCTTAGACCACTCAGCCATCCTGACGAGCTAAATAAAACGGTCTGTTAAAAGCACCAGTAAAGTAAATGCTTTGCAGGAGAAGCGCCAAGTTCCCTGTTGGAGCCTAAACGGTTCGCGGAAATCAAATTTTCGGATCGATTCAGAGTGTCCTTTACAGCCTTTGTGTAATATTTTGATCTGCTAGGGTGCAGTTGTCTTCACAATCTGGATTATCTCATAAAGAGCGACGTCAGTGTAAAACAGCTATCATTTTTAAGAACAGACATTGTTTTGCATTATTCTAATTGGTTTATTTTCCTGATTGCAATGTATTGTGAAGCATAAAAGCCAGCTGCATAAATCTCTAATTCGCGTCTTTGATGAAGGCGTTTCAAATAGCAGCCAGTGCAGGATTAACGCTTTTAGAGCATGTATTACATTGTATATAGTAATACATAAGCTTAAATTCGCACACTGTTATTTAGACAGTGCCAACCAGTCTGACCTCCTACAACTTTCTGTGCCGGCTGACTAGGTCTTACAGCAGCTGCAGCCAGAGTAGCCGTAATGGCAACACAGTGCTTGGAGTTCGGCTATTCTTATTTCTTCTGCAGAACCAGCGGTATCGGAATATATTGATCCGCATAAGAAGCGCTTTCGGTTTCTGATCGTTTTTATTGAGCGCTGCTCTAAACTTTACATTTGCTCGTACTAGTTTTCCCTATGAACAAAAGACATTTCCCTAATTACATGATTTCACTTTTTTCTTTTCAACAAGTAGAAAGAAATAAAACATAATTCCATATAAAAGCCCCAGGCAGGATGGTTGGTGGTCTAAGGCGGTGCATTCAGGTTGCAGTTTCTCCTTGAGGTGTTTGTTCAAATTCCACTTCTGACAAAGAAGTTAGAGTAGAAACGATAAAATCCCTAGGTAGAAAACATCTCTCATTTCACGTGTTTAATGTTAATTGTCTCAGTGGTTGCCTCGGTGATTGATGGATCTTCTCTCTTGCAGGGTGACGGCAAACGTCTTCAGAGAGGGAGTCTCACACGCACGGCTTTTCTTCATCAAGAGACAGAAACAGACTTCAAACTGAAATGAATTACTTCTTGAGCGTTTATGACCGTCTATAAAAAGCTGAGAGCAGGTGAAAACGTCTTTTGAAATGAGGAAATGTCTGCTGACAGTAAACAGAGTTCACGCTGAGCTGCGGACAAGCGCTCCTCGTTAGTACAGTGCTGAGTACCCCCGCTTGTTGCGCGGGAGACCGGGGTATGATTCTGTGACAGGGCGTTGGTTTAATTTTTTAACAACCTGACTTCACTTAAAAAGTGTGTACTGTGTACTATGTTTTGGACTAGTTAGTGCGGTAGAATATGGAGATCATCTCCAGCTCTGAGCTCAAATGCAACAACAAGTCATGCTGAACAAAGGCAGGATGGTTGGTGGTCTAAGGCGGTGCATTCAGGTTGCAGTTTCTCCTTGAGGTGTTTGTTCAAATTCCACTTCTGACAAAGAAGTTAGAGTAGAAACGATAAAATCCCTAGGTAGAAAACATCTCTCATTTCACGTGTTTAATGTTAATTGTCTCAGTGGTTGCCTCGGTGATTGATGGATCTTCTCTCTTGCAGGGTGACGGCAAACGTCTTCAGAGAGGGAGTCTCACACGCACGGCTTTTCTTCATCAAGAGACAGAAACAGACTTCAAACTGAAATGAATTACTTCTTGAGCGTTTATGACCGTCTATAAAAAGCTGAGAGCAGGTGAAAACGTCTTTTGAAATGAGGAAATGTCTGCTGACAGTAAACAGAGTTCACGCTGAGCTGCGGACAAGCGCTCCTCGTTAGTACAGTGCTGAGTACCCCCGCTTGTTGCGCGGGAGACCGGGGTATGATTCTGTGACAGGGCGTTGGTTTAATTTTTTAACAACCTGACTTCACTTAAAAAGTGTGTACTGTGTACTATGTTTTGGACTAGTTAGTGCGGTAGAATATGGAGATCATCTCCAGCTCTGAGCTCAAATGCAACAACAAGTCATGCTGAACAAAGTCAGAGCCCAGCTGAACGTGTGCTCAGTGTAGTGCTCAGGACTCAGGAGCATTGTTGAGTTCTAATTAGTATGAACTGCAGGGGTTCTGAATCAGAACATTTCAATTTATCTGATCAGTAAATTAAAATGCAGGACACTGTAAAATAGGATTATTACTGTGTCTCTGTCTCGTTTGTATATAACCGAATGTCCCTCACAGTTTAAAAGATACCAGTAAGGACACACAACTACTAATGTGATACTTATTGGAAATAGTCCCAAAACAAGCACGTCTGGCAGCTGGTAGACTCCTGTAATTTTGCAGTGACAGAACACTTAGAAGATTTGCAATCTATTTAAATATGAATTTACTAAATTTCAGTTCTCTTCACTCCCAGGCATAACTGAACTCTCACTGTCGCATACTAAAGGCTTTACATGCATTAGCTGTGATAAAGCTTCTAATAAACACATAATGAAACTTAGTTTTGTTCCTCATGGTGATCCTCTACTCGATCCAAATGAAATGTTTAATATGATCCCCCGAGAAAAAAAATGAGTCCATTTCCGCCTGGAATGATTGATGCCTCATCAAACATTTTGTAATATCCCTGGAAGTTTATACAGTAGAATCCTGGTTCGTGGGTTAAATTCAAGGTAAAAAAGACTAAGGAAACAAGTTGGAAACGATGTCGATCTGTGATTTAAATCATCCAGAACATTGCACAACATTGGGCAGTATGTGACAGAGAGCAGCACCTGACATTCTTTCGAAAGCTCAGCTGGTAGAGTGGAGGACTGTAGTGGAAACAGCTGGGAATCCTTAGATTTCTGGTTTGACTCCGTCTCGAAGGAAGGTACTTGAATCAAATAGTCAAAATAGCGAATCTGTTTCATTCAGACGTTGATCAAAAGCTCAATAAATGACGAAGCAAAGGCTCCTGTTCTGAAGTCAGCTCACGTCTGATTGTCTTGTTTTGGCCAAGATCTGGTCTTTGAATTAAGGGACTACTCTGTCTGCTTTGTAATTCAAAAATACATACAAATGTCAAGTTTTTTGTAGATATAAAGGTTTTCTCTGTTTTCAAAGGATAGCTACTTTTGTATCTTGTATCGATGTATTATTAAGTTTGTGCTTTCTGTGTTTTTATCGTATTGTGACCTTATTTTTTAAACAAATGCTTACAAAGGCAGACACGGCACACATCTGTTTATACCAGTGGTGAATTGTACATTTTTATTAAGTACAATCTACTGTGCACTTCTGGGAGTATAACAGGTTCGATATAAAGTGGCAAAAATATAAAAGGGAAAAATACCCCAGACTGCATGTAAAGGCCTCGTTGTGACTGTTTTATTTTTAGATAAAGATGGCGTACTGTGCACAAAATGTTGCAGAAACACAATCTGATATTTAAATAACTATTATTTTAATAATTTGATAAGTATGAGGCCCCAGATCCAAATCTTTAGTCCTGATATTTTTAAAAATGATATCTTCCCTTCCTCTCGTGGAAGTCACACGATGTGAACAATTGTTTTTTTTTTCACGTGCGATCCAAAGAGCCTCAGACGCACAGTCAACAATAACCAAACCAGGATGGATTCTGCTGGGAGCCGGACTGAGCTCATTCTCACTCCCTGTGCTGAAAACAGAATTATCTCTTCCCCGAACATCGTCTACAGCTGCTAGATATTGCTCTGCGTCCTACTGCTCCAGCAATTCCTTTGACCAAAGACAGATCACTTGTGCGCTTTTAACCTTCTTGCAGCTACAGGCGAGACTGAAGCTGGAGATGTGAAGGCACCCACTGGTGCATGTTCTCCAAATTTCACAATCGCGACAGACTTCTCTTTTTTTTTTTAAAGTAGATATAGCCCTGAAAAAAGCATTAGCTTTATCAGTTTTTACATTTATCAAACATGATATTTTTATTGCATTTTACATAATAATAATAATATTAAACATATATAGCGCTTTTCTGGACACTCCACTCAAAGCGCTTTACAGGTAATGGGGACTCCCCTCCACCAATGTGCAGCCCCACCTGGATGATGCAACGGCAGCCATAGTGCGCTAGAACGCTCACCACACATCAGCTATTAGTGGGGAGGAGAGCAGAGTGATGAAGCCAGTTCAGAGATGGGGATTATTAGGAAGCCATAACTGGTAGGGTCAATGGGAAATTTGGCCAGGATGCCGGGGTTACACTACTACCCTACTCTTTCGAGAGACGGGATTTTTAATGACTACAGAGTCAGGACCTCGGTTTTACGTCTCAGCCAAAGGACGGCACCTGTTTACAGTCCAGTGTCCCCGTCATAATGCTGGGGCATTAGAACCCACACAGATCGCCCAGCGACAGAAACCAGACGGTACCGTGTGTCGGGCTCGGCTGCGACCAGGACAATGACGTTACGGGGACAAAGTAGAGAAAATCAAAACGGTTCTGTAAAAGACATGTGTCAGCTGTCGGTTCGCAGTCTGGACTCTAAATCCACCGATCCGATTTCAAATCTCTCGAACACCTGAGCTGCGGCTTCTTTCGAGTAGTTATTCAGGAGAACATTATGTTGATCATATAGATGAAACGTTTAATATATTCAGGTATGTAGCTACGTCAGCATTCGTATCTGCAAAGGAACAAGTAATACTGTAGGTTTATTGCATGCTGAAAAGAGAAGAGAGAAAACAAACCTGAAGAAGGTTTCACAGCTGAAACGTTATGTTTTCTCTCTTCTCTTTTCAGCATGGAATAAACCTGTTCCCAGTGGGCAGTGATTCGTCGAATATACCTATATTCACGGCCAAAATACGGCTATACGTATATATACGTCGCCGCGACGTATTGTAACGCAACGGGGGCTCAGGCGGGCGCCCTTGCCGCATCTGGTCGGCCTCATCCCGACTGGAGGCTCGAACCCGGGACTTCCGCGTCTCTCTGCAGCGACCCAGCCCCGTGAGCTAAAGAGAGATCTCTCTACAGCCCAGTAGCTGTGGTCCTGCTATCACAGGGAAGGGCGGTGACGTCGCCTGCTCTGGTACGCCGGCTCTTACACACAGTGCTTGTCGGCCGTAAGCGTTACAGTATAATCAAAGTCGAATTGCAACCGTAAAATCGACGACATTAATAAACGCATATATAACGTCAAAAACACATCTTACGCAGTGCCTGAGGCTTTTTACTGTATATATCGTGTGTGCCGCAACTAGGAGTATACGGCACTCTGCATAGTGTACGAAGTAAATTTATTTTATTATTTTATTAATAAATATAATAAATAAATTAATTACTGCGAAAGTAATTTACTTCGTACACTGTGCAGAGTGCCGTATACTCCTAGTTTTAAAACTGACAAAAATGTAGAAAATACGTTTCTCACTTAGAAATTTAAGATGGGGGTGGGGTATTACTAGTAGCGGCGCAGAACTCACCATGGTGCAATTCACTTACATGACGGGCTAGTGGTTTAATGGATAACGCGTCTGATTTCGGTTTATAAGATTGTCGATTCGACTTCTACCGGGGTTGTGTGATTTAAATCAGGCTTTTTGTGCAGGGTGCCTTTTCTCTTGTCGTATTAAAGATTATTCGCTGCATAAGCTCCTGACTGGGTGTTCTGTACTGCTCTGTTATTTCATTCAGATTACCTAAGTGGTGTACAGATAAAACCCAACTGCGTGGTGTAGTTTCCAGGTTCGGCACAGCACAGCACCTGCTAACACCTGCTAACCTCGACGTGATTTGAACACGCAACCTACTGATCTGGAGTCAGACGCGCTACCGTTGCGCCACAAGTTCACTGGCCACGAGTGCTTTTAATTCCCCCAAAGAGAACAATCAGCGTCCCTGAAAAAGATTTTTTTCATTCTCTCCTGTGAGGAGCGCCGCTCTTCCAACGAGGGTCTCTTCTTCCCAGACCACAGATTATTCTTTCTGCCCGGCTCTCTCACAGAGAGCAGACACACCGTCTCCACTAATGTGTTTACTACATCTATAGATCTGACCCCCTACAGCCCCGATATTCCTGGACAGGATATTTACCACCAGCCTCGTGAACTTCTCATCTTGACCTCTCCCAGGAGGAGCACAATTAACACAGAATCCTCTCTCCATTTAGCAAATAACACAAAACACTGTTTACCTGTCAAGACAGAAAACCAGGCTGCTCCAGGTGAGGCTTGAACTCACAACCTCGGCATGACTCCACTGATTATGTTATTTTACATAGCCTGAACCAGGAAAGCGACTGGAAGTCGAAAAGTTATGGCGTTGTTTTAATACTTGCCTACTCTTTCAATTTTTCGGTCAAATCTTTTATTTGGGAGTACTTTCAATGGATGTTAATCTTTGTCCCGATGCACGATTCTGGGCCATGGTGCATGTTGAATAATGTTCTTATAGGCTTCAGTTTGGAAAAGTGCGCTCTTCAGAAGCTCCCGAAACCACTAATGGTTACATAACACTTAATGCAAAAGGAACGTTCGGGTTTGAAAAAGAATATTACTTGCTATGAATACAAACACTGTTACAGGAGGCGTGTTAGGGCTATTTTAGCTTAGATCATCAACTCATCTTACATTTCTTCTCCATCTATATCAACAGCGTAATCGCTACTGAGCGCTAAAGGCAGGTCCTGGCAATACAATCTTCTTTAGAAAACGTTTTCAAAACTATTTCCACTACCATACATAAAGTAAAAGATACCGATTGCACGCAACTAATAAAATCTCTTTTCCAGGGACGTTGTAGCTAGATGCAAATTACAATTGGAAATTTATCAGCTTTAAAAATTTCTTTTGGATCCACAGGACGATCAGCACGAGACTCAAAATATACCTGTGCTTGACTGTACAGCATAGATTGTACAGCATTTATGTTTATATTTATGTTAAAATGAAGGTAAATATATCAGAATATCAACATCCAACTTCACAGTGCTAACGTAACAATGCTTGTCAAATTCTCAAACAAATCCACGTTGTATTTCGAAACTATTTTAGCAGAAGACGCAACAGGAGTATAAATGATGTCTCCCGCTGGCCCTTCAAAGATACTTTTCCATGGGTGAATATGGTTGTCTGGGGAGTTGCGGTGTTGATCACTATTGGACTTCCCCGGTCTCAAGTGTTGTTGTTGGACACGGGCAAAAGACTTGCATTTTCGGCAAATATAAAGAAGGTTAAGGTTTCGGCTTTAGCGGAGACAGTGTTTACATTGACAATAATAAGAAGCTCGTCCCTGGGTGGGCTTGAATCACCAACCTTTCAGTTAACAGCCGAACGCACTCACCGATTGCGCCACAGAGACTGATGAGAGAGGATTGCTCCATTCGCACCTTTCCGGTAAAAAAATAAACATTGCTTGCATTTTCTTGCCAGTCGGATAACTGTAGAGGACTATTATAGATATATGGTTAAAGATCTATTATGCATCAAAGATAGGTTTTTACAGGTGTAGAAACTAGTAAATCAAGCCAATGATTTGGTTTAGAAATGTATTCTGAAAATTTACAATCATTCACACCTGAGAAATATGTAGTTCAAATTATACATTATATACAATATTGTAATCAACATATGGCTAATCATCATAAAAAAACACAACTTGTAAACTTCAGCTACAAATACTAGTGACATGGTGTAGCGGCGAGGCTTATTAATAAGGCAGAATTAAGTGTTTCTGAGCTTTCCCAAATTAGGCCTCATCTCTCTGTTCATCTCTGTGGTGCAGCCACAGAGAAACTATTCATGCAGGCTGATTTAAGGTTCCTTTGATAAGGACAGCTCCCAAAGGGGGATGCACTTAGCTAAGCCTGGCTATCATGATCAATGGTCATCCATTGGCGCCTATCTGTCTAGGGAGTGCCAGATGGACATCTGGACTACATTCCTAAGTGTCATGAGTAAGTGACTCATATCTCACCTTGATCAACCAATCAGGGACTGGAAGGGCCGAGTAACCCACGTGGGACTCTGATGCCCATGGAACTTTCAGCCAAAGAATGAGCTGAAGTTCCTCCAGGTAAAAACAGGCAACACAGAGAGCCTGGGAGATTCAGTAAGATTCAGGAGAATTCTGTGGACTGTTCTAAAGGGAATTCAAAGGAGAATTCCAGGGCAGGACGGCCCAGGAGCAGAAGGCTCCCAAGGCCAGGACATTCTCGCAGCGCACCTCCTGAGACTCAGCCCGGACAACCACGGAACGGCCAGTGTGTCCGAATGCCAGAACTTTCCTTTGTTCTAAGAGTCTAGAGCGGAGGTTGCCAGAGAGTAACCAGAGGATCCACCCGAGGTTAGCACCAGCAGCAGGCCTCGTGAACAGGTCGGAACTCTGGACAGCTGAATCACTATTCAGAACTAGCTCTTCATCAGGAACGAACCGGTCCTCTTCCTGACTTGCTGGGACCCACAGTCATCTTTTCTCCTGTGTGCAAACTTTGCTAGTTAAAGCCAACACTAACTAGCTGGTCAGTGAGCATCTGCAGCGCACCGTCGCAAGCCGCACAGCACAGCCTGGCACACAGCCAGAGAGCGCGGATTGGACAGCAACAGCCTGCAACTGTTTCTTTGAGCCCGCAGGAGATCTGAATCCCCAGAGATTGGATGAGTATTCAACTTCACTGCATTACTGCTCGAGAATTCAATTGTTATCCCAACCAGTTGATATCAATTTAATTCCTAAGAGTTATGTACTTGTTTTGAGTATCTAATGTAGAAGTTGTAACCAAGTTCATTTACGAAACGAATGACTGTACAGCATTCTTAATGAATGATATACTGAACGTATGTCCTCTTGATATATGTAACTTTTTGTAACTGACTGAATATATACCTTTTGTATTCTGATAACCCTCTCGATAAGATCTGTTAGGTTTACATGCATATTCTATGTATTAATAAATGTATCCTCGTTTATTAGTACCTGTGTGTGTGCGTTGTTTGAGTTATGTCGCATGGTTGGACTCTAAAGCCATCAAAAGAATCAACTTTGTGATTTACTGCTACAATTAATAATTGTCTCAGTAAATGCCCAAACCCTACAGAACTGGTGCCTTCAGGGAGCCACTACATTTACATTTTGGTACATTTACATTTTGGTACACTTTAAAACTACAAACTGGTAGTTTTAAAGTGTTACACATATCAAGAGGACATACGTTCAGTATATCATTCATTAAGACCGTTTCGTAAAGTGAACTTGGTTACAACTTCTACATTAGATACTCAAAACAAGTACATAACTCTTAGGAATTAAATTGATATCAACTGGTTGGGATAACAATTGAATTCTCAAGCTGTAATGCATTGAAGTTAAATACTCATCCAATCTCTGGGGATTCAGATCTCCTGCGGGCACAAAGAAACAGTTGCAGGCTGTTGCTGTCCAATCCGCGCTCTCTGGCTCCGTGCCAGGCTGTGCTGTGCGGCTTGCGACGGTGCGCTGCAGATGCTCACTGTTGGCTTTAACTAGCAAAGTTTGTGCACAGGAGAAAAGATGACTGTGGGTCCCAGCAAGTCAGGAAGAGGACCGGTTCGTTCCTGATGAAGAGCTAGTTCTGAATAGTGATTCAGCTGTCCACAGTTCCGACCTGTTTACGAGGCCTGCTGCTGGTGCTAACCTCGGGTGGATCCTCTGGTTATTCTCTGGCAACCTCCGCTCTAGACTCTTAGAACAAAGGAAAGTTCTGGCACCCGGACACACTGGCCGTTCCGTGGTTGTCCGGGCTGAGTCTCACGATGGTCAGGAGACGCGCTGCGAGAATGTCCTGCCCTTGGGAGCCTTCTGCTCCTGGGCCATCCTGCCCTGGAATTCTCCTTTGAATTCCCTTTAGGATATTCCACAGAATTCTCCTGAATCTTAATACAGGCTCTCTGTGTTTCCTGTTTTTACCTGGAGGAACTCCCGTGGGTTACTCGGCCCTACCATTCCCTGATTGGTTGATCAAGGTGAGATATGAGTCACTTACTCCTGACACTTAGGAATGCAGTCCAGATGTCCATCTGGCACTCCCTAGACAGATAGGCGCCAATGGATGACCATTGATCATGATAGCCAGGCTCAGCTAAGTGCATTCCCTTTTGGGAGCTGTCCTTATCAAAGGAACCTTAAATCAGCCTGCATGAATAGTTTCTCTGTGGCTGCACCACAGAGATGAACAGAGAAATGAGGCCTAATTTGGGAAAGCTCAGAAACACTTAATTCTGCCTTATTAATAAGCCTCGCCGCTACATACCCATGACGTCACATCGCTCTTTGTGACGAACGCGAGACACCTAGACGCGCACAGTGACATGGCGCCTGTCGCCGTGGTTACCATACTTATGATTTATAAACACGGGAAAAACTGTTACAAACATTTATCAACTTGGAATATATATTTTTTTAGCTCTAGGATAGTTACCTAAATAATAATATGAATAATCATTGTTTAATTTCGGTTTTAACATTTTTTACACTAAACGCACTATGGTAATTGATCGATACAGTCTTTATTGACTGTTTTCTAGATATTTAAAACAGGGTCAAAAACAGAAAAAGAATCACTACTCACATATCGGTTAAGTTAATTGTTTATTCTACGGTTCTTCAGTTGAATTAATTGGTTTTCGATAGATAAATGATCAATAACTCTCCTCTGTGCGCTCAGCGTGCCTCCCGCGGTCTCGCGCTCTGATCCCGGCGCTCAGCTGGTGTCTGTGACGTCACAGCCCTCTTTCTGACAGAGCAGAGCGCGTCTCCGCTGGAGGAGGCTCCTGTCCGGAGCCCGGGGGTCTTTTCTTACAGATATAACACCCCCCCCCCCCAAAAAAGAACACACCGGGCTGTGAAGACAAGCGAATCATAACAGTTGTAAAAGGAGAGCGACAAATCAAGGAATGAAATTCATTAAACACGAAAAAAAATAGTTAACTTCGCAGATTAATGTTACAAAGCGTACCCGTGTGGAGCAGTAGAGAACGAGCACAAGTCCCTGTAATAAGTGCTTTTAAATGTTTTAAACGAATCTTCAGAGTATAGAAGCCAGGCGGATCAAGAACCTGATCCTGGAGGTTAAAATGTGTATACTGGTTTTATTCCCAGCCTGCTCTCAGTTCCATAGGTAGTCTGATTATTTAAATTAACTGTATAACTGTTACAATAATTCATCTAATTGTAAATTTATAAGACTGTGAGACACTTGTGAGAGACCTATGAGAGCTGCTGATTCCCAGGGCTGGTGTGGAATCACACACAGACAGGTCTTCTTCTGTGTGATCTGAGTCCCACTGCACAGAGGTACAGACTGGTCAACTGGTCACTATTGTAGACACGGCCATTGGCCCATCGGCTACTAATAATCAATATACTGACCAGAGTGTCACTACTTGTGTTTATTACATAAATAGATAATTCCACACTCACTTGTGTTATAAAACATTTATAAAACATGTTTGGAGGCTGACATACAGTAAAGAAAGTAATACTGAAGGGCTGGAGGTCCTGGAAAGGGTTAATAGAAGCTTCTTGCTTCTGACCTGGAACCTGGAGTCCACAGCACCCAGATCAGTGACCTCTGAGCCCAGTTCACAGAGAGGAAAACCAGGAGCTCTTCTCTGTCACTAAGTGGCTGTGAGGAAGGAGAAAATGGGGAGATGTGACCTGAGTCCAGGCTGTTCTGTCTGATATTATTCATGTAACAGCAATGATTGTCTGAATGTCCTCTGGTTCTGGATTGACGGATAAAAAGAAGTATGGAGCTTCTGTCCAAGTGTGTCTGACCTGTGAATAATACATTATATACAGTATTGTAATCAACAAACGGCTAATCATCATAAAAAACACAACTAGTAAACTACAAATTCTAGTAACATGGCAATTTATATATAGTAATGGCAAACACAAACTAATTACATGAACACGCTAATATTTAACTCAAAACCACATTTCGATTCAAATATAAATTCTAAAATTTACAACCTCTATATTTCCACGAAAATATTAATAATGTAGTACAAACGCTACTTTCTAATAAAGACAAAAATAAACTGTTTGTTTTGTGTCTCATGGCGATCCTCCTCCCGATCCTAATGAAATGTTTAATATGATCCCTCGAGGAAAAAAAGGAGTCAAGTTCCGCCTGGAATGATTGATGCCCCATCAAACATGTTGTAATATCCCCGGAAGTTTATATAGTAGAATCCTGGTTCATGGCTTATATTCAAGGTAAACAAGACTAAGGAAATGAGTTGGAAAGTTGATGTCGAACTGGGATTTAAATCACCCGGAACAGTTCACTACATTCGGCAGTATGTGCCAGAGAGCAACTCCTAACATCCCTTCGATAGCTCAGTTGGTAGAGGGGAGGATTGTAGTGGAAACAGCTGTGGATCCTTAGGTCGATGGCTTGAAGAAAGGTGCTTTTTGTGTACTTTAATCAAAGAGTTAAAACAGCGAAACTTTTTCACTCAGACGTTGATCAAAAGCTCAATAAATTTTGATATTTGACATTTGATATAATTTTTATTGCATTTTACATAATAATTATAATAATAATAATAATAATTATTGCTTACACTTATACAGCGCTTTTCTGGACACTACACTCAATGCGCTTTACAGGTAAGGGGAACTCCCCCTCCACCACCACCAATGTGCAGCATCCACCTGGATGACCACAGAGAGTCAGGACCTCAGTTTTACATCTCAGCCGAAGGACGGCGCCTGTTTACAGTTTAGTGTCCCCATCATTATACTGGGGCATTAGGACCCACACAGACCGCAGGGTGAGTGCCCAGCGACAGGCCCAGCGACAGAAACCAGATGGTACCGTGTGTCGGGCTTGGCTGCAAGCAGGACAATGATGTCACGGGGACAAAGTAGAGAAAATCAAAACGGTTCTATAAAAGACCTGTGTCAGCTGTCGGTTCGTACTCTGGACTCTAAATCCACCGATCCGATTTCAAATCTCTTTAATACCTGAGCTGCGGCTTCTTCCGAGTACTTATTCGTATAATTAGCACGAACTGCACAGGCTATGAATCAGACCATTTCAATTAATCTGATCAGTGTAGGACACGTTAATGTAGAATTATTAATAGGTTTGTTAGTTCAGGTTTACCCACCTGAACTAATGTAGAATTATTACTTGGTCTGTCTCTTGTTTGTATATAAATGAATGTTTCTGACAACTTAATGTTAGTTTTACGATGTAGGTCAGGCGTTGACATATGCACGAGTATACGAAATGTCTCACTCCTGATTCAACTCATGTTCTATAGGAGATTGGCAATTCCTCCTTTGCCAATCTCCTATAGTTTCTCGTACAACCATATCAGAACAGAAGCCCGAGTCACCCAGCTGTGATTTAAGATCGACTGGCATCTTTATCCCTTTTTTGTTCGTGATCATTATTTTCTTTAGTTATGATCAATATTGAACTTTTTCTAAATGAAATGACAATAATCAAACGTGCAGGCAGATTTTTGAAAAGTATTCGGAATTGACAGGGTGCCCCTTTGGAACAGTCGTCAGAAAATGTGAGAAAATGAAAGTTATGTAAGCTCTCACACAAAGCATTGAAGATTGGAATCTGAGTGTAAAAAAGCTACCCGTCTCCCAATGATAGGCAGGGATACACACCATGACTCGAATAGACTCAGCGAACTTTAACACCTATGATATTACGAGTGCTTTGCACGTGTCGAACTTCAAGAAGGAACTACTACAACAGTTGTGGACATAATTCAATACCACCGGCAAAGTCCAATGCTGGCAACTTCTGAGAAAATAATGTTCACTCATGGAATTTGGTCTTTGAATGGCTGGCGGGAAAATTCATTTATTCTCCTGTTGCACCCTCAGCTGAAACATGTTAAAATAACAACGCAGATTTGTTGGAGAACCTGACAAGAATTATTGGGCTAGCACTGTATGTATTCTTGTATATTTACTTTAATTTTAATATAAATGTAAACATGCATGCTGTATAATCTATTGCAATTTTAAAATATGTTAGCTGAGGATGCGAGGGGGGCTATAATACCTTGTGAAACACACAAGGAACTGTAAAAAAGGCTGGTATTTGAATAAAATTGGCGAAAACCACAATTTATGTGGTATTATCATCAATATCCTTCAAAATATGCGTTCAAATGGAGGATTTGAAGAAACTATGAAAAAAGCAATAGTAGTAGCAGAGGATTTTGATTTTTGCTCTTCAAGTCAGTAGATCACCGTAGAGTTGCGCCCCTACAAACAGCACAAAGGATGAAACTCACCTCCTTCGTTATTGCTATGTTTGTGCCGGTGAAAGTAGCGTTTGTGCTATTGAAAGCATCTCGGAAGATGAAGGTGCAGTCACTTCCACATGTCATGATATCATTAGATCCGACGACAAGAGCTGAAGCCTCCGGCATTTTCCAAGTCAGCAATGTGAGGAAGATGGAGCTGGTGGAAGGTAGCGTGGCTGAGCGGTCTAAGGCGCTGGATTTTAGGCTCCAGTCTCTCTGGGGGCGTGGGTTCGAATCCCACTGCTGCCAAATGTTAATGCTTTAAGACCTGCAATACGATCAGTAAAAGCGCTTTTTGTTAGGCTGCGGGAGGTGTTTAGAGATAGACTTTCTAAAAGACAGGCTTAACATCAAGGCAGAAAAAATATTTTGTTTTCTCAACAGAAATTCTCTTTGGCACATTCAGCTTTATGTAGGGAACAACATCTGCCGAGATCACTTTTGAGGCAGTGCACATGATAGTGTACCGGCAAGTACATTTAATATTGGCTGTGGTGGTGAGCTGCTTTTGTCTGTGAAACTTTTAATTCTTCACGCCGAATCATTGGCAGGGGTAAAGCTTATTAAATCTTTGAACATAGCGCTCCATCAGAAGTACTTTGTTCGTGATCAAAAGAGATCAGAGGATTAACTTCATGAATTCACATAGCATACCTTACAGGAAAGATTTAAAAGGGGAATTGATTGTGCTTCCTGATGTTGTTCCTGTGGTTTCTTTGGATACAAAGGTGAATGTTCTTTGACGTTCTGCTAGAGTATCCACTGGGTGGGTTTTATCGATTAGCTCGGATAGGTCATCAGTGCTCCGTCTCCGGAAAATAATCAGCACTGTTTTTTCCTGTGCTGTCTTTTAAAACATATAAGATCACGAGTTTACAGATTTCTCCAAATAACAACTATACATTTTAACCCAGCGGTTAGCATTCCTTCAATCCAATAGTTTTACTCTGGGTTAAAAGCAGCGCAATATACAGAGAGATGATATTCAAATATTTCAACGTTCTGTTGGATTACCTGTATGGAGATATCGCTCATAATTCCTAATATGATTTTGAGTTCAGTTTTGCTTTACTACTTTCAGAGTCTTTTATTGACCTTGCTGAAGCAGAGAAGTGACATAATCACAAATGCGACCTACCTGTACTGCTGTTTCTGGTTAATAATTATTATTGCGAGGAAAAAAAAACAGCTTCTTGCATTAAGAGCAAGAGCAACCAACGCGCTCTCTTGTTGAGTTGGGTTTTTTCCGTGGTGCTCTTCCTCAGATGCAAAGTTATTTGGCGAGCAAGGACCTCTGAGAAGGAGCCTGAATCCGTCAAGAACTCTGAAATTCTAATATCGCACTACCGTCTTGTGTACAGAGATCTGCTTCTTCCTTTTTGAGTGTTTTGTTGTTTAAGAGCACACTTCCTACCTCGAATGTTAGTTTCAGGATATGTGTTACCAGATCACAGATCATCTTGAAAAGATTTGGGGATGCACTGGCTCAGTTATTTGAAGTAACCTATACCACCAACGCACTTCTGACAAGCACCTGCACATTTTCGCAATCCTCTCTCTCACCTACAAAGTTATGAAGACACAGATGACCAACAAAAACTAATTTGATTCACTCAAGGCTTCACTCTTCTGTTGTGATGTCGTTTTAATTAGTGTTAGCTGTGATGAGGTGTTGTTTCTGTCTCTTAAAGTTTAAGAGTCTGCTCCTTTCTTCCTGGTATAGAAATAACATGTTCCATCTTTGTTTACAAACACCACTGTAAATTATTTGTCCATCTCTAAAGCCTGTGTGTATTGACAAGGCAATTCAAAAGCACATATTAAATAAGAACACGATCCTTCTTGTTACCATTCACGTGGTTGGAGCGTTGTTTCGCCCTTTAACGTTCTTCTACAATATTTACAAAAGGGCTTTATCACTGGAGTTGTGTGCATCGGTCCATGAACATCAACTGTACTGCTGTTTTTCTATGCGTAATTTAATCACAAGCACTTAAAAGATGCAAAAAGGTTTCAAAGAAAACATAATTGAAAGACAGTCGAGTAAGGAGGTAGAAAAACGCACTCCCCCGTTGAAGAATCAACCACCGTCGCCCATGTGACTGGATATAAAAATAAATTATTCATTTCAATTATTCATGAAGGGTGGATTGTGGTCAGTGAACATATGCACATCTTTAAGTCAGTTCCACCATCTGTGCAATAGGGGATGTAGCTCAGTGGTAGAGTGCATGCTTTTCATGTATGAAGTCCTTTCAATCTCTGGCATCTCTAGATGTCTTAAATTATTGTGCTCACATTGCAATCTTCTGTTGAGTAAGAACTCTTTGCTCGTGTTCATAGAGACCCAGGTTTACACAATTAAATTCAGTCACACACGCAGTGCTACAGTCTTGCTCTGCTGTTTTAAATGTACCTCCAAAGCATTTCGTTCTGTTAACTACCAAATGATTTGAACTAATTTTACGTCATATTCAGGAAATCCAGAGAAGGTTATCAGACTTTTAGTGGCTGTTGAAGAAAACACCTGTTGAATCTCACCAGGGATTTCTTGAGAGATCATTCAGCGAGCAAGTCCTCCCTCTGGACTCCAAACATTTGGGTTAAACCGTTATTCACATACTCTAACGAAGAGAAACGTTAGTGTCTTCCGGTGTGTGAGCCCATTTCTCAAAAAAAAGTTAAATAAATTGAATTGTTCTACTTTTTAGGCTTGCATAGTCTTATTCATATTTCAGTTAAATCTTTTTTTCTGTAGTAACATCAGTTGATATTAATATTAGCCCTGATTTATAATTGTTTGTAATGGTTGATCTTAAGTAATTTTGTAATTAGTTTCAGTTTTGAAAAATCATGCAGAGAAGCTACCAAAACTGGTAATGTTCATATAATGTGTAATGCAATAGCAGCATTTTGGGTTGAAAACAAAAAGTATATCTTGGTATGAATCCTAACACTTCATAGGCAGCATTCTAGGACTTCTCGCTTCAGATAAAGTTGTCAATACATCATAGATTTCTACTCAATCAATATCAGCAGTGTTATCGCTACCGAATGCTAAATATAGATCCTGGCAATACTTCGTGAGATCTTCGTAAGAAAATCCCAATACTACGGAAGGAATCAAATTTATATGTTTCTTTGGATCGAGAAGATGATCATTATGAGACTCAAAACATGCCTGTCTTTTCTTTTTTCGAGAATTATTGAGGTGTAAAAATGGGTTCAAAACCAAAATCACCTGCTATTGCCGCTGTTTCTTCAAATCCTTCAACTGATCATCGATATCGAGGAATAATATATAGTTTCTTCAAATCCTTCAACTGATCATCGACATAGAGAAATAATATTATACAAATTGTGGTTTTCTTTTAATTGCCAATTTAACTGTAATTACATCTTCGTTTACAGATGTCTTGCATGTATCACAAGGTATAATAGTCGTCGTGCGTCCTCAGTTAAAATGTTTTAAAAAGTACGACAAAAGTACAACATTTATGGTTACATCCATATTAAAATGAAGGTAAATATACCAAGATATTAAAATACAATTGTACAGTCCTAACTTAATAATGCCTGTGAAGTTTTCCAACAAATCCGAACTATAATTTTGAAATATTATAGCTGAGAATGAAAAGAGAGTACAAAGATCAAATTCAATGAGTGAAAATGCACCAGTAGTTCTCTAAACTGAGTTTCTTCCCTGAAATGACTTGCTTGCGAAGCACCAAGCAGCCTTGAACAGTTCGCGGAAATCAAATATACAGTACAGATGGATTCAGAGTGTGCTTTCCAACTTTTGTGCAACATTTTCCTTTGATAGGGCAGAGTTGTCTTCACAATCTGGGTTAAATAAAAAGGTGTGTCATCAGTGTTAAACAGCTTTCCTTCTTGGGGAACAACGGTTGTGTTCCATATTTCTAACTATTTTGGTTTCAAGATCGCAATTTAGTGTGAAACATAAAAGCCAGCTGGATCAGCTTGATTAATTTCCCTCACGGGATCAATAAAGTATCTATCTATAAATCTCTTACATGTCATTTACAATGACCTTTCAACTAATAGCCCGTGTAGGGATCAAACCCCAGCTGTTGGTACGAGTTGCATAAGACCCTGTAACGCGCAGATAAGAAACTAACCTCTGCTTCTTCATTATATACACAGTGAGCTATATATGCGAGCTTACTGACCCCTGCGGGCTCTGTATTTGATTGCAGTGGAGACCGGCTGTGGAGATAAAGTGAGACGGGTGTGTACATTAAAAGGCTCATAGCGTCCCTGGAAGGGCTCAAACCACCACCCTTTTTGTTAACAACCGAGCCACAAAGACTCATGTACAGCTTAACACTCCTCGGTCTCAGTGAAAGTGATACACTCCGTAAAATTTCAGGAGATAAATTTTTAAAGGAAAATCACCAACAGTGGCCGAGATCTACTTGAGTTTTTCATTCTATACTGCGATTTCTGTAGGGTACTCTGTGAAAATATGAGTTTTGACGAGAAGGGATGGACATATAAGGTCAGAAGTCTTGGGGAATTGAACTTTAAGGTGAAGACTGCGGGTTCAGTAGCAGCAAAACCTCATCAGTATCAGTTGACTCTGATATACTCTGAAAATGAACTTGGAGATTTAGAGTCAGACGTGCTACCGTTGCACCATGGGGTACTTAATTAAAAAAAATTGAAAAACAGTCAGTGTTCCTGGATCTGTTATTGAGAACAACACCTGCACATCAGCTGCGCAGGAAGAATAAAATGTGGTCTGGGATGAAGAGACTCTCTTCAGAAGAGCGGCGCTCTTCACAGAATTTTTTGTGAAGCTGATTTGTCTCCTTTCGGGAATTCAAATTAGCTGATAGTCGTGACCTCGTGGTGCAAAGGTAGCGTGGTCTGATTAAAGATCAGAAGGCTGCGTGTTCAATTTGCATTGAGGTCTACTTTTAGTTTTTCAGGTTCTGCTCGTCCTGAACACAGAATTCACACCATGCAGTTGAGTTCTATCTGTACACAACATAATCTAAACAAAATAGAGCCCTACTGGACATACAGTTAGGATCTCACACAGCGAATACCCTTGAACACAAGAGAGAAGGCACAGTTCACATCTGCGAAACATCACATCCGTCTTTAGAGACAGCTACATCAGAGAATGGGATCCCGGAAGTTTCAAATAACTTCTTTTAATACAGGTTCAAGCAAACCTGAAAGTTTGGGAGTTTCCGGACACTTTTGTTTTATTAAAAAGTGTCTGAAGCCTGAAAATGTAATTTGAAAAAAAAAACGCTATTGGACATTAGCAGGTACTTTTTGTAACGATTTGCTATTTCATGCTGGAAAACAAAGGAAACAGACCCAATGTTTGCTTTCAGGTGCGGTTCATTACATAATAGACATCTATTACTGTGGAGCTTGAATAAAATTTACACGAGCCAGGTAGAAGTCGGACCTACAATCTTATGATCCAAAATCAGATGCGTTATTTATTAAACTGATGGTATTTCACATAACCGGAATTCCCCCATAGTGTGCTCAGTGTCGCTACTAGTAATATACCGCCCTGTCTAAAATTTCAAAGTGAGAAACGTGTTTTCTGATTTTTTATGAGTTTTAAAATATTATCTCTTTAAATCACACAAAGGGTTTATGTTTCGCACTGAAATTCCGATTGATTGAGAATTCAAAGAAAGACTGTTTTCTTCCACAACACCGTATAATTATCACATCCACCAGACTCTCCAACTTCTCCAGACCTTGCTGGGTGAGCATTTGCTCCGATAAATTAGGTCACGTATCATGTTAAATCACTTCTTCTCAACACAACACTTCCCGGTCCACGTTTTCTCTATGAAAAAAAGACATTTTTCCCTTGCACGATTTCTAGTTTTTTATCAAAGCGTACAGAAATAAAAAAGAAGAAGAAATAATGTTGCAGAAGAACTTTGTCGCCCTTGTTAGATGTCAAACGCATTGGACATGAAAAATGCCAGATAAAAGCCAGTTCTCTTCGTTTCTCAGTGTCGGGGCTGCTACTGTATGTAAAAGAGGCAATTTGCTCTGAGAGCAGGTTCAGCGCTTTCTGAACGCAGATGTCTCAGAGCGGTGTGTCCAAGAGGCTGTAAAAGGTGATGGTGGTCCTGTCACCGTAGCCTAGTTGGTTAAAGTGCCTCTTTATTGAACAAAAGAACTGTGATTCAAATCCCAGCCGTGTCTTTCTTCCTATCTTGTAATACAAAACGTACCATTTCGGGCAATCACAAAGGGCTTGATTTTGTTAAATGCATGTGTTCATTTCCTTTCAAAAAATTGTTTTTGATGAAATTCACACAGCTTGCGAAACATGAAATTCAGTTCTTGGTTATCAGTGCAGAAGAAATATTACCGGCTGGCAAAATAAACGGTAAGAGATTTTTTTTTTTGATTCGAGAAAAGGCTCTACCAGTCAGTCTCTGTGGCGCAATCGGTTAGCGCGTTTGGCTATTAACTGAGAAGTTGGTGGTTCAAGTCCACCCAGGGATGGGTTTCTTCTGCGATGTAAACATTGTTTTCGCATAGGTCGATTGGATTTCTCAGCTAAACCATAGCCATTTTAATATTTGTAGGAAATGTGACTGTTCAACACTTGTCAAAAATGTCCAATAATGCCCAACATCGCAACTCCCCAGAAAACCATATTCACCCAAGAAAAATGATCGTCGAATCGTCATTTATACTCCCATCACATCTTCTGCTGAAATATTTTAAAAATACAATGCAGATTTGTTTGAGAAGTTGACAAGCATTGTTTTGTTAGCACTGTGCAGTTGGATTTTGATATTTGGACATATTTACCTTAATTTTAAACTGTAAATACTGTACAATCTATTGTAATTGTGTTGTAATATTAAAATATGTTAGCTGAGGATGCAAAGGGGTGAAAGGGAAAGGTCAGAGGGTATAGTAACAACAAAGTTAGGATTGGTGGAGGTGGTAGGGGTGTTGATGGTTTTTCTCTGTTGAGGATGATTGAGTTTTTTATCCTTCTCTGAAGTGAGAAACTGGAAGAGTGCAGTTGAGAGAACTGATGAGGTTAGTTATAAAAGGAAGTTGATGTGGAGCTGTTAGCCGTAAGAATTCCTTAATGTCTTTGATGTTGTCATCAAAGATAAACTGCAGTCAGCAAAGATAAAAATAAAATTATCTTTGCATACTGCTCTGTCTTTCTAACACCTGAAGAAGGCTCCACGGCCAACACGTCGTGTTTCCTTTCTTCTCTTTTCAGCATGGAATAACCCTTTACTTGTTCCTTTGCAGCCTACGCATGCTGACGCAGCTACTCACCTGATATTTAACATTCCTATAATCACAACTATGAATGTCCACTGTGGGTATTTTTTCCATGATTATTTATTCTGTCATTGAAGCATATTTTATGTCATACCGAAGTGTCATAATCATCGAAAAAAATTGTTTTTCATTTAGAAAGTCAGAAAATGATAAATCACTATGAATTGCATTTAGCCTGTTCTGATCTAGATTTTCTATATACTTTAACATGCCATGTTCACAATGTCACAACTCAGAAATGCAACAGTGAAGTGTTGTAATTACCAATGTACATAGTGTCGGAACATTGAGATGTTTTGGTAATGAGGAAGGAGGGACATGCCATGTTCACAGGGTCATATTTGAAAAAATGGTACTGTAAAATTTCCTAAAGTTCAGGATTTTGATAGTCTGTTCCATTGTCTCTCACACCTCAGTGTCATAATTTTTAGATGTTTTTATAACCAGGGGGTAGGTTTATAGCAAGAAGCAGAAAGTGCCATCACCCGTTGCTCATCCTCGGTTAACCATATATTCTCATATGCCATGTTCTAAATGTCCCATTTATATTAAAAAGTTCTTGTAAAATGCAAGATTTTAAGACTTTTGATGATCAGAAGGTAAGGTCGTGGTAAATATGCAGAAAGTGCCTGTGAACTTATGTTTTGCCTTTGTCTTATTTACTTATTGTGTTTGTGTTATTGTGAGTTTTGAAAATTGGTTTACAATTTTCTGAAATGTGTTTCACACAAAAATTATATTTGGATAGTCACTTACATATTCCCCTTTACTGAGGATAAATACAGTAATCCATCCCGATTAGTACTTTTAAAAATTACTGTAAAGAGCCATCTACAGGTGAAAGGCGGCATAACATCACAGCAGCAGCATTTAGGGCAGAAGAAGAAGCTGGCGAATAAGAAGCCAGATTCAGCCTCGTTAATGCAATACCATTGGGTGAGGTGGAAAAATATTTCTTGCTCTGAATCCTAACATTTTTATAGGAGGTGTTCTAGTACTTCTTGCCTCAGATAAAACTACCAATACACTTAATTTCTACTCCATCAATATCAGCAGCGTTATCGGTACTGAGTCCTAAATGTACGTCCTGTCATCATATAAAATGTCAAAAGTTTTGACTGCATTCAACTGATCAAATTTCTCTTCGATGACAGTTATAATGTTATCCAAAATACATCCGAAACAAATTTGCACTGTTTTTTTTTATCCAGAAGAGCATCATCATGAGACTCAAAGCATACCTGTTTTTTCTTCTTTCCAGGAGGAAGGATTGTTCAGATGCAAACATTGGTCCAAAATCAATGTACTCTCCTATCGCTGTTGCTTCTTTAAATCCTTCATTTGAACGTCGATATTGAGGGTTGATATCGTACAAATTGTAGTTTTCTTTTAAAGCAAATTATATTAAAATATGAGCCTCTGTTATAGTTGTCTTGGAAGTTTCGGAAGGTATAATAGACCCCCTTGTGCCCTCAGCTAAAATATGATAAAATACAACAGAATGTATTTACATAGAACAGCATTTATGGTTACATGTATATTACAATTAAGATAAATATACAAAAGTATTAAAATACAAATGTACAGTCCTAGCATAATCATGCTGTCCAACTGTCTTTTTTGCTTGTCAAGTTCTCCAAGAAATCTGTGTCGTAATTTTAAATATTCTAACTAAGGATGCATCGAGAGAATTCTTCTGCTAGCCGTTCGAAGATCAAAGTCCTTGGCTGAATATGATGTCCTTGAATGTTGGTCATTATTGGCCATTCCCAGTGATATTGACTTACATACTTAATTGTTTAACAAAAACATTCACATTTCTTGCAAATATCAAGTGGGTTAAGGTTTTGCTAAGAAATCCGAATAAGTAGAGATGAGGTTTACATTGCAATAATGAGAAGTGCATTTCTGGGTGGGCTCAAACCACTAACCTTTCAATTAACAGAGACTCACGTGTGTCCCTTTTCTCCATTTGCAAGCTAAAAAAAAGAAAATAATGCTTTTTTCTTACCAGCCTGCGATATACAAGGCAATATTTGTATTTCATCTTTCACAAGCTGTATGGATTTCATGAAAAGCAAGTTGTTCCAGAAAGAAAATGAAAACTTGCGTTAAACAAAATCAAGCTGTACGTAATCATCCATAGTGATACATTTTGTAAGACAAGACAGGAAGAAAAGCACTGCTGGGATTTGAACTCAGCATCTCCTGTTTAAGAGGAAAGCATGTTAACCAAATCAGCCAAAGTGCCGTCGGTGTATCAACACCATGTCTGAGTCAGTGATTGCAGCTGACTGTCACTGGAGGACAGTTCATCGTGAACAAGTCAGCCTGCATAATGAGGGGGAAGAGACTGACTTCTGTGATGCAGTATCGACAGATACTAACCTTCTGTCCAACTGTTCTCTGCTGCATTCTGGATTAGCAGGTAAATATTGGTTTCCATGCGTGTGTAGGGGTTTTGTGTATTTACTGGGACAATTATTAATGGTAGCAGTAAGTCACAAAATGATTCTTTAATGGCTATTAGAAAACCGACCTTGCGGGTTAACTCATTAACGCACACACACAGATACTAATACACTTATTAATACATAAAATGTGCATATAAACATAACAGATCTTAAGAGTGTGGGTTAGCAGAATACAAAAGGTATATATTAAATCATGAAGAGTTCCAAACCAAGAGGGACATACATTCAGTATATCATTCATTTAGACCGTTTCATAAATGAACTTGGTTATAACTTCTACATTAGATACTCAAAACAAGTACATAACTCTTAGGAATTAAATTGATATCAACTGGTTGGGATAACAATTGAATTCTCGAGCAGTAATGCAGTGAAGTAATAAGTGAATACTCATCCAATCTCTGGGGACTCAGATATCCTGCTGACTCAAAGAAACAGTTGCAGGCTGTTGCTGTCCAATCCGCACTCTCTGGCTCGGTGCCAGTGCGGTGCCTGTTGCCTGTACTGTGCGGCTTGCGATGGTGCGCTGCAGATGCTCACTGACCGGCTAGTTAGTGTTGGCTTTAACTAGCAAAGTTTGCGCACAGGAGAAAAGATGACTGTGGGTCCCAGCAAGTCAGGAAGAAGACCGGTTCGTTCCTGATGAAGCGCTAGTTCTGAATAGTGATTCAGCTGTCCACAGTTCCGACCTGTTCATGAGGCCTGCTACTGGTGCTAACCTCAGGTGGATCCTCTGGTTACTCTCTGGCAACCTCCGCTCTTGACTCTTAGAACAAAGGAAAGTTCTGGCACTCGGACACACTGGCCGTTCCGTGGTTGTCCAGGCTGAGTCTCAGGATGGTCAGGAGGCGCTCTGCGAGAATGTCCTGCCCTTGGGAGCCTTCTGCTCCTGGGCCGTCCTGCCCTGGAATTCTCCTTTGAATTCCCTTTAGAAAAGTCCACAGAATTCTCCTGAATCTTACTACAGGCTCTCTGTGTTTCCTGTTTTTACCTGGAGGAACTTCAGCTCGTTGATTGGCTGAAAGTTCCATGGGCATGAGAGTCCCACGTGGGTTACACGGCCCTACCAGTCCCTGATTGGTTGATCAAGGTGAGATATGAGTCATTTACTCCTGACACCTAGGAATGCAGTCCAGATGTCCATCTGGCACTCCCTAGACAGATAGGCGCCAATGGATGACCATTGATCATGATAGCCAGGCTTAGCTAAGTGCATCCCCCTTTGGGAGCTGTCCCTTATCAAAGGAAACCTTAAATCAGCCTGCATGAATAGTTTCTCTGTAGCTGCACCACAGAGATGAACAGAGATGGGGCTTCATTTGGGAAGGCTCAGAACACTTAATTCTTTCTTATTAATAAGCATCGCTGCTACAACACATATGCAGTTTGAGCAAACATAAGACAATAACCAAGTACCACAAACTACCAGGCATCTAGTATCATTTGCAGTTTAGGTGGGGAGCTGCATCACCATGTGTAGGCTACAAAGGAACAAGTAATAGGTCTATTCCATGCTTAAAAGAAAAGAAAGAAAACACAACATTTCAGCCGTGGAGCCCTCACACCTGAAGAAGCCTCCACGGCTGAAATGTTGTGTTTTCTTTCTTCTCTTTTCATCTAGTGTCATTAGCCTTTTAACAGTTCCTGTCAAAATAAAATAGAAATGGATAACATTCTAGAGAGAGTATGAAATACCAAGGTACAATTTAAAACATATCTCTTCCACTACAACCACCATATTTTGGAGAGATCGTTGAACCTCACTGTTATGACATGTCCGTTAGCCTCCGTCCTGCTTCAGCAATGAATGTGGCGGGGCACATTCTGAGGGAGATGAGGTCAATCAGGTGGCAGGAAAACCACACTATGCTTTTTTTTGAGATCCTGAAAAGGAAAGAAGGGCCATGTATATGTGTGCAGCTGGATATGTAATTGCAGGTAGCGTAGCAAATTCTGCTGAAGCCCCACTGCCTGGTGTGGACGGTAGCTGTGCATGTTGCAGCAGAATTGTGCATGTGAGATCAAGGGGGCATGTCATGTGTTTCAGCACTTCACTCCATTCAGTAGCACATGATTCCCCGAGTTCTTTGGAAGACCTGTGGACCGATCTTTCACGATGAAGAATTCCTTAAGAAGAATAGATCTCGGCCCACCATCCCAATGCCTCCGTCTCAAAACAGCAACCTCCCACTGCCCTTAGTCTGCAAGGCAGTCCTTTCAAGTGCGATGACAACGCCGGGACCTTCGTTGCCTATTGTACGAGCTGAACTTTTGTGCTCATCAATTCAACGCTCTTTCCATCAACTCATCTTGTCTTTTGACGCTTCGTGTTTTGCGCTCCTTTGACTATCGGCATATCGGGTGACTGCAAACACTGAAGTTCTTGCTTACGGAGTGTGGAACATTGTTTTCAAGTGATCGCTGTTCTATCATGTTGACGCCGAGTGAATCTTTCTTTGGCAACATGGGCAGGCTGACAGCAGTGCGAGCGAAAGTAATGGCAAATTTCTTGACTTATTTCTGAATGTGAATGTTCTTTAGAAAAGGGATGCGGCGTTGCTTCTCGCCCGTGTAAAGGACACGCATTCCAGAAGTGGTTATGAGCGAACCGTTGCCGCAAGTGTTTGAAAAGAGCAAGAGAAGAAGCAGCCCTGCCCCGTGTGAGGATCAAACTCAGGCCCTTCAGATAACGAGACTGATGCACTACCAATTACGCCAACAAGCCCAGCTGCAGTACACACACCGGAAAGTTTGCCTCACATGGATTTCAGTCGCCCGTTCCCTAATCTTTAGACGCCCTCTGCTGAATGTTGCATTTGCCTTTTGATCTCACCGATACATTTTTGGTCTGTTTCTGTTGCGAGTCCGTCTTTCAGATCTCACCTAGCACAAGTCTCTGTGGCTGAAGTGGCCTCTCTGCTTCAGCATCGTGCCCTCACTCAGCCATTAAAAATGTCACTCGGACTTCTGACATGCTGACATGAAATGTCAAGAGAGAGGGGCGGAGTGACGCTTAAGCCGGAGAGAAGATGAAAAGGGGGCGTGGCTGCGAAACGCTCGACAGCTGCACGATGCTCTCCATGCAAGGCGGGACCACAGGCTAAAGGACACCTTTCGGCACATCAAGCTCTAAGCATACACCTGGAGGATGCGGGAATTGATCCTGCTACCTCGCACATGCAAAGCAAGCGCTGTACCATACAAGCCAACCCCCCTCGCTGGGACTGATGCCTCGGCGTCACCTAGTGCCGCTTGTTCCCCTCTTACCGGGCACAGTTCACTGCCCTTCGTCTGCAAGGCAGTCGTGTAATTGGGGCTTTCTTGACTTATTGATGAAGGTCTGACTGGACGAGCGAATGGCGCCTCTCCCCATCCTCAAGCTCGCTGACAGATTGAAATGGAAAGTGCTGCTGTGGCTCGTTGGTCTAGTGGTATGATTCTTGCTTAGGGTGCGAGAGGTCCCGGGTTCAACTCCTGGACGAGACCTCGTGTGCTCTTTTCCTCCTCTTCCACAAGACTGGGAACTGATATCCACATCACTTCGCAGCGTCTGCTTATGGCAAATAATGGAATGTGACTAATGACTGAACGAGCCTGGTGAATTCTCATCACGTGGCACAATGAGAGCTTGCAGTCAGCTGTCCAAGGCGGCAACCTCATTGCTCGTTCAAAAGAACACGTACTGAAAACTCATCACCACTGTGTCGTAGATGAGCACCGCGATCGCTTGTCATGCGTCCTTACTTGGGAAATGCAGAAGCAAAAACTGCCCTCTCTCAGCCACCGAAACGTGTGTGGCTCGCCTTGTGCTCTCTGCGCCTTGCATATTTGTGGAGCTGTCTGCTCTTCTTTCTGTTGAAGTAATCAAGTTACGGGGCGTCCTGCAGCCTATGATGTTCTCACTGAGAGCTTTCAAGATTTGAAGGAAAACTACGAGCTTGATGGCTCAAGTCGAACGAATGTGATTGTTAAGCAATCGATGATCAAAAGCACGTCTTCTAACAATTCGTGAGAGTATTATCAGCACTGTTTTCACTCGGATATACTTTTCACTTGCTAAGCTGACAAATTGGACGAGAAAATGCCGGAGACGCACTCAGTGCAGACTGAGGTTGGGAAGGAGGTGTGGCCCTTCAATGCTTGACAACTGAAGGACATTCTCTCCGCAACGGAGGAGCACCTGTCAGAAGTCGCAGAGGCTAAATGAGAGCACCAGGCTTCCGGAGATCCAAACTCAGACCTGGAGGATGCGGGCATCGATCCCGCTACCTCTCGCATGCTAAGCGAGCACTCTACCATTTGAGCTAATCCCCCTTGCTTCATGCTTCTCGGCATCATGTCTTACCGCCTCTGCCCCTCTTACCGGGCACCGCCCACTGCCCTTGGTCTGCAAGGCAGTCCTTTCAAGTGAGATGACGACGCTGGGACCTTCGTTGCCTATTGTACGAGCTGAACTTTTGTGCTTATCAATTCAACGCTCTTTCCATCAACTCATCTTGTCTTTTGACGCTTCGTGTTTTGCGCTCCTTTGACTATCGGCATATCGGGTGACTGCAAACACTGAAGTTCTTGCTTACGGAGTGTGGAACATTGTTTTCAAGTGATCGCTGTTCTGTCATGTTGACGCCGAGTGAATCTTTCTTTGGCAACATGGGCAGGCTGACAGCAGTGCGAGCGAAAGTAATGGCAAATTTCTTGACTTATTTCTGAATGTGAATGTTCTTTAGAAAAGGGATGCGGCGTTGCTTCTCGCCCGTGTAAAGGACACGCATTCCAGAAGTGGTTATGAGCGAACCGTTGCCGCAAGTGTTTGAAAAGAGCAAGAGAGGAAGCAGCCCTGCCCCGTGTGAGGATCAAACTCAGGCCCTTCAGAAAACGAGACTGACGCACTACCAATTACGCCAACAAGCCCAGCTGCAGTACACACACCGGAAAGTTTGCCTCACATGGATTTCAGTCGCCCGTTCCCTAATCTTTAGACGCCCTCTGCTGAATGTTGCATTTGCCTTTTGATCTCACCGATACATTTTTGGTCTGTTTCTGTTGCGAGTCCGTCTTTCAGATCTCACCTAGCACAAGTCTCTGTGGCTGAAGTGGCCTCTCTGCTTCAGCATCGTGCCCTCAGTCAGCCATTAAAAATGTCACTCGGACTTCTGACATGCTGACATGAAATGTCAAGAGAGAGGGGCGGAGTGACGCTTAAGCCGGAGAGAAGATGAAAAGGGGGCGTGGCTGCGAAACGCTTGACAGCTGCACGATGCTCTCCATGTAAGGCGGGACCACAGGCTAAAGGACACTGTAGCGGCGAGGCTTAATAATAAGGCAGAATTAAGTGTTTCTGAGCTTTCCCAAATTAGGCCTCATTTCTCTGTTCATCTCTGTGGTGCAGCCACAGAGAAACCATTCATGCAAGGTGATTTAAGGTCCAAGGACAGCTCCCAAAGGGGGATGCACTTAGCTAAGCCTGGCTATCATGATCAATGGTCACCCATTGGCGCCTATCTGTCTAGGGAGTGCGAGTTGGACATCTGGATTGCATTCCTAAGTGTCAGGACTAAGTGACTCATATCTCACCTTGATCAACCAATCAGGGACTGGTAGGGCCGAGTAACCCACGTGGGACTCTGATGCCCATGGAACTTTCAGCCAATCAATGAGCTAAAGTTCCTCCAGGTAAAAACAGGCAACACAGAGAGCCTGTGAGATTCAGATTCAGATTCAGATCCAACAATTCTAAAGGGAATTCAAAGAAGAATTCCAGGGCAGGACGGCCCAGGAGCAGAAGGCTCCCAAGGGCAGGACATTCTCGCAGCGCGCCTCCTGACCATCCTGAGACTCAGCCCGGACAACCACGGAACGGCCAGTGTGTCTGAGTGCCAGAACTTTCCTTTGTTCTAAGAGTCTAGAGTGGAGGTTGCCAGAGAGTAACCAGCAGCAGGCCTCGTGAACAGGTTGGAACTGTGGAAAGCTGAATCACTATTCAGAACTAGCTCTTCATCAGGAACGAACCGGTCCTCTTCCTGACTTGCTGGGACCCACAGTCATCTTTTCTCCTGTGCACAAACTTTGCTAGTTAAAGCCAACAATGAGCATCAGCAGCGCACCGTCGCAAGCCGCACAGCACAGCCTGGCACCGAGCCAGAGAGCGCGGATTGGACAGCAACGGCCTGCAACTGTTTCTTTGTGCCCGCAGGAGATCTGAATCCCCAGAGATTGGATGAGTATTCAACTTCAATGCATTACAGCTCGAGAATTCAATTGTTATCCAAACCAGTTGATATCAATTTAATTCCTAAGAGTTATGTACTTGTTTTGAGTATCTAATGTAGAAGTTGTAACCAAGTTCACTTTACGAAACGGTCTTAATGAATGATATACTGAACGTATGTCCTCTTGATATGTATAACTCTTTGTAACTGATTGAATATATATCTTTTGTATTCTGATAACCCTCTCGATAAGATCTGTTAGGTTTATATGCATATTCTATGTATTAATAAATGTATCCTCGTGTATTAGTACCTGTGTGTGCGCGTTGTTTGAGTTATGTCGCATGGTTGGATTCTAAAGCCATCAAAAGAATCAACTTTGTGATTTACTGCTACAATTAATAATTGTCTCAGTAAATGCCCAAACCCTACAGAACTGGTGCCTTCAGAGAGCCACTATGATTACATATTTGGCGTCCCTGAACCGGCATAATCTACATTATTTGGCGTCCCTGAACCAGTTTTCCCTACATTATTTGGCGTCCCTGGCACGGGCGTGGCAAGACTGAAATGAGTCAACCAAGCGGAATAATTCAATATAAAACGCCGCGGGTTTCATACACAACAATACAGTGTGCTGAAAGCCGAAAGAAAAAGTTCCCCTTGCTCTTTAAGCAGTGCTTGATTGTTTTGTGATCTTTTGCGATCTACCGGGTTGATTGCATACTTGATCTTGTGGTTTTCTGTGGTAAAACTGTGATTTCGTACTTAAAAGTAATACTCTTTAAGTTTAACGATGGTTGCTAAAAGGTCTGAATTCGAGTCGCTATTAAGCACTCTCTCTAGCAGCGACAGGTCTGACCACGATCTCTTCCATATCTCCGTCAGCGGAGAAGCTAGGAGAATAAATCTCCATTCTCTGAGAGAGCTAGCGAAGGACATAGAGAGATTTGACCCCGCAGTGTCAGAGAATAATATCGAGAGTTATATTCAAGACCTCAGGTATTACCTGCAGTACCTGCCAAACGCCACAGAACAGGAGAAAGTGTTTCTGGTCAGGAAAACTACCAGCAGAGCTGTACATGAGTGGATGGCTAGGCAGATGAAAGAAGTCTGTAATGACTTTGAGCAGCTTTGTCAAGCACTTATCGAAGAATACAGTGCGTTTATTGACCCGACTGCTGCGATAGCCGCCGCTCTTAACATTAAGCACGAGAGAGCAGAGTCCCCTCGCGAATATTACGAGAGACTTAGACGAACTTATTTTGCAGGGCGAAATGATGAGGGTTGCGAAGAGAACACACATTTCAAGGGTTTATTCATTGCGAATCTCCACCCGTCAGTCAGAAAGATGATCTTAATGCATACAGATGCACAGACCATGAAAATGACTGATATCAAGAGATTCGTGCAGAAAGCCTGGGAGTATGATGTCCAAAGTCGCTCTGAGCAAAAAGTTGCTAAACCGACTGCGTTCGCCGTCAGAGCCAGCAGGGTTAATTCCCCCCTGCTCGAAGGAGCACAGGCATAATCTACAACACCTTTCGGCACATCAAGCTCTAAGCACACACCTGGAGGATGCGGGAATTGATCCTGCTATCTCCCACATGCAAAGCAAGCACTGTACCATATAAGCCAACCCCCCTCGCTGGGACTTATGCCTCGGCGTCACCTAGTGCCGCTTGTTCCCCTCTTACCGGGCACAGTTCACTGCCCTTCGTCTGCAAGGCAGTCGTGTATTGCAGCTTTCTTGACTTATTGATGAAGGTCTGACTGGACGAGCGAATGGCGCCTCTCCCCATCCTCAAGCTCGCAGACAGATTGAAATGGAAAGTGTTGCTGTGGCTCGTTGGTCTAGTGGTATGATTCTCGCTTAGGGTGCGAGAGGTCCCGGGTTCAACTCCCGGACGAGCCCTCGTGTGCTCTTTTCCTCCTCTTCCACAAGACTGGGAACTGATATCCACATCACTTCGCAGCGTCTGCTTATGGCAAACGATGGAATGTGACTAATGACTGAACGAGCCTGGTGAATTCTCATCACGTGGCACAATGAGAGCGTGCAGTCAGCTGTCCAAGGCGGCAACCTCATTGCTCGTTCAAAAGAACACGTACTGAAAACTCATCACCACTGTGTCGTAGATGAGCACCGCGATCGCTTGTTGTCATGCGTCCTTACTTGGGAAATGCAGAAGCAAAAACTGCCCTCTCTCAGCCACCGAAACGTGTGCGGCTCGCCTTGCGCTCTCTGCGCCTCACATATTTGTCGAGCTGTCTGCTCTTCTTTCTGTTGAAGTAATCAAGTTACGGGGCGTCCTGCAGCCTATGATGTTCTCACTGAGAGCTTTCAAGATTTGAAGGAAAACTACGAGCTTGATAAAAGAATCAATTTAAATGTTTCTTGAAAAACGGATCCTTTTAAATATCGGAAGTCCAACGTCTCATGGAAACTGTCTGTGTAACGGTCTAACGTGATAACGTGATAACCACTACACTCTGGAAACGGTGGGAAATTGTGCCCAGTGGCCCAGTGCTGAGCTACGCCAATGCTATTCAGGGGCTATTCAGGGGCCAATGCTATTCGATGTGAATTGAATGCTATTCAACTCGCCAATGCTATTCAGGGGTGGAAAAGGGTGGAGCCGTGTGTGTCTTTTGTTCAAAGACACCCCCATCTCAGAGCCGGAAGTACAGGCCTTCCTCCCGCAGGTCCACAAAGATGTTATTTTTTAAGAAGATCCTGCGAAAGTCGGCCATCCGCCTCTCAGCCCTGCAGTAGGCCAGGCTGAGAGAGAAGCAGTCCTTCACCCTGGCAATGCACAGCCTGACAAGGTCTGGCTTCAGGCCATTGTACATCATGAGGTTCCTCCTCTCCCAGACAGCTGTCCTCGTTAGGCTGAGGAGGAGGTTCACTAAAATGGCGTTAACCCCCCTCTCAGACCCGCGGTACCCAAAGAGGAACAGCTCTTTCCAGGGCACCCCGTCAAGAACAGCTCCTCGAACAGAGCGAAACAGGCCATCCAGCAGATCCGTCAAGTACGCCCTGGCTCGAGCTGGGGGAAGATCTTACCCCAGAACACCTCTGAGACCGGCACTCTGAAGCGTTTCGCCACCATCAGCCTGTAGAACATGCTGGTGGTGAACCCCAGGAGGTCCACCCCACGGTCCCCCCACTTCACCCTCAGCTCCGGCCAGGCCGGGCCTGCTGCCCCGTCTTGTAGATGGAGCTTCTCCAGCCAACTGTCCGGGAGACCGAGTTTGAGCTGCTCGTAATCCTGACGGATCTTACTGACAGGCAGCTCGTCGTCGACCTCTCGCACAGCGTCGACAATAGCCTGGGTGGGCAGAAATCCGTCCTTTACTTCATAAAGAAGATCCTTGACCTTGGATATGCCAGCCTCGTAGAGCTGCCTGTTCCATCGAGACACCAGCAGGGGGTCGAGGAACAGAGGCTGTTCCAGAAGCTGGGCCCGGGTCTCCGGCGTGTAGGAGACATGCTGGGACATGAACTACCCCCTCGCCAGCAGGACCTCCCTGTAAAAGGAGGGCAGATGTTTTATCAACCCCGGAGTCAGCCTCACCAGGAGAGTCTCCTGCCCCAAGCCCCCGCAAGTCTCGAGGTAGCTTCCCATACCAATCTTCCAAATGCTGACATTATCCAGGTCAAGGAACTTCTTCACTACTTTCAGCCTAAAGCTTTTCAGCTTCAGGCCTACATCACACAGCTTCAGCCCACCCCTGGAGATTTTCCCAATGAGGGTGTCATGAGTGACCCGCGGAGGCTTCCCCTCCCACACGAATCCCACCACCAGTTGCCTAATCTCATTCTCTACCCGTTCAGGAAGAGGCATCACAGACAGTGGGTACCACAAGAGGGACAGGCACAGTGTGTTAACGAGCAGGACCCTTCCCTTTAGGGTCAGGGACCTGTGTCTCCACCGATTTAATTTGCCCTCATCTTAATGAGCTTCTCCTTCCACAGGAGAAGCCCAGTGGCCTGCTCATCAGCGTTAATGTAGACGCCAAGGACCTTCAGGTGACCCGTCTCAACCCTGAAAGGGTAACCGAAGAGCGGGGCAAGGTCTGCCCTCCCCACCGGCATGACCTCAGACTTCTCCAAGTTTACCTTGGCGCCCGAGGCAGCGCAGTAGGCCTGCACCACCTCTAAAATGGCCGAGATCTCCGCCACCTCTGCCAACGTCAGTCTGGTGTCGTCAGCATATTGGTAGATCAACGAGGTGGCGGTGCCCCCAGGCAAGGTCACTGGAAAGAAGCTCGTGAGGGAACCATTCACCTTGACACAGCTCACGATCCCCTTGTACACGAGCCTCACCCAGGAGATGAAGGCCTCGCCGAAGCCAAAGCTCTTCAAGACCTCAAACAGGAAGGAATGCTCCACCCTGTCGAAGGCCTTCTCCTGGTCCAGTTTCAGGACGTATCCACCCCTCGGCTGCTCCCGCATAAGGTCCACAACATCTCTGATGGAGCACACCGTGTCCGCGATGTCTCTCCACTTGACGCAGTAGGTCTGCGAAGGCGACAGGATCCTGGGCAGAACCTTCCCGAGCCTGAGGGAGAGAACACGAGTTAGTATCTTATAGTCTGTGTTCAACAGACTGATCGGGCGAAAGTTTTTCAAAAGGGAGGGATCCCCCTGCTTTTTGTAGACAAGAGAGATCACCCCCCTTCTCATAGATGGGGTCAGAGCGCCGGTCCTGGCAATCTCCTGGAACACCTCCAGAAGGAGGGGCCCCAGGGACTGCTGAAAGTGTCTGTAGAGCTTGGAGGAGAGCCCGTCCCACCCAGGGCTCTTGTTAGGAGACGAGCCCCGAAGTGCTTCAACCACTTCCTCCAAGCTCAGCGCACTGTCACAGAGCTCACAATCGCTCTGTGACAGGCGGGTACTCACCCAAGCCAGCATGGCCCGGGTCTGCTGCTCATCCACCACTTCGGCCAGAACAAGGCGCTATAAAAAGAAAACACCTCATTCCTAACGGCCTCGGGGGCAGAGAGCCGCACACCGTCCTCTCCCACCAGCTCCTCGATGAAGGAGCTGCGCTGCCTCTCCTGCTCCAGGCCGAAAAAGAACCTCGTGCTCTTCTCGCCCTTGGCAAGATACTGGGCTCTGCTGCGCACCCTGGCTCCTCTCCACTTCTCCTCCTCCAGGGCTTGCAGCTCACCCCTCAGCTCCAGCAAGAGCTCGCAGCCTCCGCCGTGATCTGCCAGGAGCCCGAGCTCCGAGGTGATCCGAGCCCGAAGCTCTCTCTCCCGCCTGGCCTTCTCCCGCCCCCGGGACAGGCCATACGAGATACTGAACTCTTTGATGGCGTACTTGAGATTATCCCACCAGACCAGCTTTTCTGACCTTATTAAAGCACCAGAGACCGGGGCCCCGGTCCTCCTGTGCCCCTGCTAGAGAGAAGTGAAGCACAGCATGGTCGCTCAGGGTCGTGAACACATAGTGCATCCGGCTCAGGTACGTGAAGAGACTCATGTGCCCCTGCAACAGGTCTCAAGACACCTTCGACGACCTGCCGCCGAGAAAAGTCCCTCCGTGCACCATAAGCCTGACGCCACGCATCCACGAACCAGTGAGCTTCCGCACTGCGCTCCAGGAAGCTGCGAGCAGCGCTGCTCTTAAAGCTCATCCCAACCGCGACATCGAGCGCACTCAGTGCACAGTTAAAATCTCCGACGACCAGCCCTGGCTGCTGAAAGCAGCTCGCCTCCAGCTGCTTGAAGAAGGCGAGCCGCTCAGCTTCCCCATTGGGGGCGTAGATGTTGCTCAGCAGCACGGACTGTCCAGGAAACCCAAGACAGACCTGCAGGAGCCGGCCCTCCGTGTCGCGGTGCAGGAGCCTTACGCTCTCGTACACTCCCCTCCTCACCAGCACAGCCACCCCCCTCCTGCACAGGCTGGAGGTGTTGCTGTAAAACAGCTCCCCGTCCCACTGTGCTCGCACCTTCCGGACACACTCCTCGTCCCAGAAGGTCTCCTGGAGGCAGACAACATCCGTCCGCCCCAGCAGAGCTAACACTGCCCCCAGCTTTGCTCAGTCCCTCAGCCCGTTGGCGTTTAAAGAGGCGAAAGTTGCCATCACGCATATGGCCATAAGAGTGAAATTAATTATCCGGCCCGCACGACAGTTCCCCCGCCCTTTCTGCCACATTCTCATTGCCAACACTTGCCGCTTCCTCCCCACCTCCTGTCTCCGCCACCGCAGAGACATCAGGGATGGGTCTGCGGACAACTCTTGAACTGGGCTTCAGGTTGGGCTGAGGCCTGACGTGGTGCCACTGGATTCCAGCCTTCGAGGGCCCAGGCGGTTGTACCCCGGCTTGCCCACAGCTGGGGAACCGCTGACGGTGATGGTGGTGGTGGTGCTGGTGCCGTCGCCTCCTCCCTCTGCCTCTCTCCCTGCACAGGCTGGGGTGTCAAAAGCCCACTGGTACGCTGAGGGGCCGCCTCTGGTGGTGGTGGTGCCCGTAGGATCTCAGCTGCACCACGCTGCACCGCCGCATGTTGTGGAGCAACCTCCCTCTGCTTCTCTTGCGGCACAGAGTGGGATGCAGCAGGATTGTTAGGGCAACGGGGCGCCCCTGCTGGTGGAGATGCTGGCTGGTCCCCGGCTCCTTTCTGCTGCGCTGTACCCAGGATTGGAGGGGCCTCCCTCTGCCTCTCCCCTATCACCGGCTGGGGCGTTGCTGGCTCACTGGGGTCCTGGGGCGCCGCTGCTGGCAACTCTCCATGCTCAGCTGCAGCGGCCACTCGTAGTCCATCTTCAACCCCCTCGGCGTTGCGGGCAGCTGCTCCTGCTCCGGCTGGATCTTCCGGCTCCGGCTCGCAGTTGCAGCTCATGAGCGCATGGAGGCAGTCCGGGCACTTGGCAGCGGTGCAGTTCCTGGCGCAGTGGCCGGGCTGTCTGCACTCATAGCAGAGGAACTCGGGGCAGTCCTTGGCAATGTGCCCCGAGTCCAGGCAGACATGACACACCCTTTGTTGCTGGTCGTGGAGGACCCTGAAGTACTGGTCCCCCTCTGCCGTGGCGAAGCGGGTGCTGTATGGCAACGAGGCTACATGCCATCAGCAATGGTGGTCCCAGGGCAGTGGCGCATCCTGATGTCCGAAATCACTCTCACCCCCCAGCTACTCAGCTTCTCCTTGATAGTCTCGTCTGAGATATATGCCGGGAGGTGGAGGAAGGAAACCACTACCTCCTTCTGCTCCAGCCAGCGGCAGGGTCCGCGTGTTCTTTTGAGTACAGAGTCAGTTCAAACTCTTTTGGCGTCTGGGGGCGGCAGGCAAAAAGAGAGCCCTCCCCAAAGACGCCATGCACCGCTGCGATAATAGCACCCGTAGGTGGTTTCTCCACACCGCTCACATCCACCACAACAGTATGCGCCCTTGCAAAAACCCGCCGGGGGGGTCGATCCGAATTCCTCATCCTTCTCTTTCCTACACCACTCTCCTCCTCCACTACAATAACATTCTCTGCCTCCATGTTTTTTCCTTCCATTAAAACACAAACAGGACTCAGAAAGCAACAAAAAAGCAACAACAAAAAAACAAAAGTCTCTCCCCTCCCCAAACAGCGCTAGGCTGAAGGGGAGGACTTCAAAAATCAACCAAAAATTCACAAAAAACCACAAAAATTCACAAAAAACAAAGTCTTACTTGAGACAAACAAATGCTCTATTCCTCTCCTTCTTCCTGCTCTCACGCTGACCACGGCCCCTGTGACGTCAGAGGGCCTGCTCAAGGGGGTGTGGCCGTAAGCGAGAGCAGGGTTCAATGGCACCTTTCTTATTGAGAGGACAGCTCCGTCACCTCTTTTACGACGCTGCTTTTTTCCCTTGCGTTTTTCTCTTCTTCCCACGTTCTCTCTCTTCACTGCCTTCGTCCCCACTCTATTTCACTTCAGTCTTTCACTTGTAGCGGCAATGCTTGTTAATAAGACAGAATTAAGTGTTGCTGTGCTTTCCCAAATGAGGCCCCATCTCTCTGTTCATCTATGTAGTGCAGCCAATGTGAAGCTATTCATGCAGGCTGATTTAAAGATGTTTTCTATTGATAAGAGACAGCTCCCAAATGGGGATGCACTTAGCTAAGACTGGCTATCATGATCAATGGTCATCCATTGGCGCCTATCTGTCTAGGGAGTGCCAGATGGACATCTGGACTGCATTCCTAAGTGTCAGGAGTAAGTGACTCATATCTCACCTTGATCAACCAATCAGGGACTGGTAGGGCCGAGTAACCCACGTGGGTCTCTGATGCCAATGAAACTTTCAGCCAATGAACAAGCTGAAGTTCCTCCAGGTAAAAACAGGCAACACAGAACTATTCAAAGGAGAACTCCAGGGGTGCGAGACAGTTCCAGGGCAGGACAGCCCAGGTGCAGAAAGGCTCCCAAGGGCAGGTCATTCTCGCAGCGCGCCTCCTGACCATCCTGAGACTCAGCCCGGACAACCACGGAACGGCTGGTGTGTCAGAGTGCCAGAACTTTCCTCTATTCTAAGAGTCTAGAGCGGAGGTTACCAGAGAGTAACCAGAGGATCCACACGAGGTTAGCACCAGCAGCAAGCCTTGTGAACAGGTCAGAACTGTGGACAGCTGAATCACTATTCAGAACTAGCGCTTCATCAGGAACGAACCGGTATTCTTCCTCACCTGCTGGGACCCACACTCATCTTTTCTCCTGTGCACAAACTTTGCTAGTTAAAGCCAACACTAACTAGCCGGTCAGTGAGCATCAGCAGCGCACCGTCGCAAGCCACACAGCACAGCCTGGCACGGAGCCAGAGAGCCCGCAGGATATCTACATCCCCAGAGATTGGATGAGCATTCAACTGCACTGCATCACAGCTCGAGAATTCAATTGTTATTCCAACCAGTTGATATCAATTTAATTCCTAAGAGTTATGCACTTGTTTTGAGTATCTAATGTAGAAGTTATAACCAAGTTCATTTACGAAACGGTCTAAACGAATGATATACTGAACGTATGTCCTCTTGATATACGTAACTCTTCGTAACTGATTGAATATATACCTTTTGTATTCTGATAACCCTCTCGATAAGATGCATATTTTATGTATAAATATTTTATGTATAAATATTTTATTAATAAATATTTCCTCGTGTATTAGTACCTGTGTGTATGCGTTGTTTGAGTTATATCGCATGGTTGGATTCTAAGGCCATTAAAAGAATCATTTTATTATTTACTGCTACAATTAATAATTGTCCCAGTAAATGCCCAAACCCTACAGAACTGGTGCCTCGTGAGAGCACACTACAACTGTATTATTATTATTATTATTATTGAGAGACAGGCTCACTGTCTGTTCCTCAGGCTGGGACAGGAGATCACACACTGTATTTTTATTATTGAGAGACAGGCTCACTGTTCCTCAGGGTGGGACAGGAGATGACATACTGAATTATTATTATTGAGAGACAGGCTCACTGTATGTATTTTTATTACTGAGAGAGAGGTTCACTGTCTGTTCCTAATGCTGGGAAAGGAGATCACACACTGCATTATTATTATTGAGAGACAAGCTCACTGTACCTCAGGCTGGGACAGGAGATCACACTGTATTATTATTATTGAGAGTCTGGCTCACTGTTCCCCAGGCTGGGAGAGGAGGTCACACACTGTATTATTATTATTGAGTGACAGGCTAACTGTCTGTTCCTCAGGCTGGGACAGGAGATCACACACTGTATTTCTATTATTGAGAGACAGGCTCACTGTTCCTCAGGCTGGGACAGGAGATCACACTGTATTATTATTATTGAGAGACAAGCTCACTGTTCCTCTGGCTGGGAGAGGAGGTCACACACTGTATTATTATTATTGAGAGACAGGCTCACTGTCTGTTCCTCAGGCTAGGACAGGAAGTCACACACTGTATTATTATTATTATTGAGAGACAGGCTCACTGTCTGTTCCTCACGCTGGGACAGGAGATCACACATTGTATTAATATTATTGAGAGACAGGCTCACTGTTCCTCAGGCTGGGACAGTAGATCACACTGTATTATTATTATTGAGAGACAGGCTCACTGTCTGTTCCTCAGGCTAGGACAGGAAGTCATACACTGTATTATTATTATTGAGAGACAGGTTCACTGTCTGTTCCTCAGGCTGGGACAGGAGATCACACACTGTATTATTATTATCGAGAGACCTGCTCTTTCCTGACTGTTCCTTAGGCTGGGACAGGAGATCATAATCTGCTTTATTATTTTTGAGAGACTGGCTCACTCCTGTCTGTTCCTCAGGTTGGGACAGGAGATCACACACTGTATTATTATTGAGAGACGGGCTGACTGTCTGTTCCTCAGGCTGGGACAGTGGATCACATACTATATTATTATAACTGAGAGACAGGCTCACTTTCTATTCCCCAGACTGGGACAGAAGATCACACACTGTATTATTATTGAGAGACAAGCTCACTGTCTGTTCCTCATGCTGGGACAGGAGATCACACACTGTATTATTTTTATTGAGAGACAGGCTCACTGTCTCTTCCTCAGGCTGGGACAGGAGGTCACACACTGTATTATTATTATTATTGACAGACAGGTTCACTGTCTGTTCCTCAGGCTGGGACAGGAGATCACACACTGTATTATTATTATTGATAGACAGGCTCACTGTTCCTCAGGCTGGGACAGGAGATCACACTTTATTATTATTATTATTGAGAGACAGGCTCACTGTCTGTTCCTCATGCTGGGACAGGAGATCACACTCTGTATTATTATTATTGAGAGATAGGTTCACTGTCTGTTCCTCCGACTGGGACAGGAGATCACACGGTTTATTAATATAATTGTTGAGAGACATGCTCACTGTCTGTTCCTCTGGCTTTGGCAGGAAATGACACACTGTATTATTAGTAATGAGAGACAGGCTCAGTGTTCCTCATGCTGGGACAGGAGATCAAAAACTGTATTATTATTATTGAGAGACAGGCTCACTGTCTGTTCCTCAGATTTGGACAGGAGATCACACACTGTATTATTATTATCGAGAGACTTGCTCTTTCTTGACTGTTCCTTAGGCTGGGACAGGAGATGATAATCTGCTTTATTATTATTGAGAGACTGGCTCACTCCTGTCTGTTCCTCAAGATGGGACAGTGGATCACACACTATATTATTATTACTGAGAGACAGGCTCACTTTCAATTCCCCAGACTGGGACAGAAAATCACACACTGTATTATTATTATTGAGAGACAGGCTCACTGTCTGTTCCCCAGGCTGGGACAGGAGATCACACAATTTATTATTATTATTATTGAGATACAGGCTCACTGTCTGTTCCTCAACCAGGGACAGGAGATCACACAGTTTATTAATATTATTGTTGAGAGACATGATCACTGTCTGTTCCTCAGACTGGGACAGGATATTCCACACTGGATTATTATTATTGAGAGACAGGCTCACTGTCTGTTCCCCAGGCTGGGACAGGAGATCACACAATGTATTATTATTATTATTGAGATACAGGCTCACTGTCTGTTCCTCAGACAGGGACAGGAGATCACACAGTTTATTAATATTATTGTTGAGAGACATGATCACTGTCTGTTCCTCAGACTGGGACAGGATATTCCACACTGGATTATTATTATTGAGAGACAGGATCACTGTCTGTTCCTCAGGCTAAGACAGGAGATCACACACTGGATTATTATTATTGAGAGACAGGTTTAGTGTCTGTTCCCCAGGCTGAGACAGGAGATCAAAAACTGTTTTATTATTATTGAGAGACAGGCTCACTGTCTGTTCCACAGGCTGGGACAGGAGATCACACAGTTTATTTATATTATTGTTGAGAGACATGTTCACTGTCTGTTCCTCTGGCTGGGGCAGGAAATGACACACTGTATTATTATTATTGAGAGACAGGCTCGCTGTCTGCTCCTCAGGCTGGGACAGGAGATCACACCCTGTATTATTATTATTGAGAGACAGGCTCACTGTCTTTTCCTCAGGCTGGGAAAGGAAGTCACACACTGTATTATTATTATTGAGAGACTGGCTCACTCCTGTCTGTTCCTCAGGTTGGGACAGGAGATCACACACCGTATTATTATTATTGAGAGACGGGCTGACTGTCTGTTCCTCAGGCTGGGACAGTGGATCACACGACGTTGCGCTGCTGATGCTCTCTGAAGACCGGCTAGTTAGTTTTGGCTGAAACTAGCGAAGTTTGTGCACAGGAGAAAAGATGACTGTGGGTCCCAGCAGGTCAGGAAGAAGACCAGTTCGTTCCTGATGAAGCGATAGTTCTGAATAGTGATTCAGCTGTCCACAGTTCCGACCTGTTCACGAGGCCTGCTGTTGGTGCTAACCTCGGGTGGATCGTTTGGTTACTCTCTGGCAACCTCCGCTCTCGACTCTTAGAACAAAGCAAAGTTCTGGCACTCGGACACACTGGCCGTTCCGTGGTTGTCCAGGCTGAGTCTCAGGATGGTCAGGAGGCGCGCTGCGAGAATGTTCTGCCCTTGGGAGCCTTTCTGCTCCTGGGCCGTCCCGCCCTGGAATTGTCTCACAGCCCTGGAATTCTCCTTTGAATTCCCTTTAGAATAGTCTTGGAGCTCTGTGTTGCCTGTTTTTACCTGGAGGAACTTCAGCTCGTTTATTGGATGAAAGTTTCATGGGCATCAGAGACCCACGTGGGCTACTCGGCCCTAGCAGTCCCTGATTGGTTGATCAAGTTGAGATATGAGTCACTTACTCCTGACACTTAGGAATGCAGTCCAGATGTCCATCTGGCAATCCCTAGACAGATAGGCGCCAATGGATGCCCATTGATCATGATAGCCAGACTTAGCTAAATGCATCCCCATTTGGGAGCTGTCCCTTATCAAAAGAAAACATCTTTAAATCAGCCTGCCTGAATAGCTTCTCTGTGGCTGCACCACAGAGATGAAGAGAGAGATGGGGCCTCATTTGGGAAAGCACAGCAACACTTAATTCTGTCTTATTAACAAGCATTGCCGCTACAATTAGTAGGAAGAAAGATACAATATTTTGAAAATGTAATATGTTTTAAAGGATTAAAGGGAAAAGAAATACTTTATATACGCAAACTAATTCTACTGAGCTCCTCTAAACAATATCGCCTGAAGAATTGTCAAAGCACAGTGTATCAATTTGGGTGACAGTGGGGGAAAAGGATCACAACATTGAAAACCACAAGGCTTATTTTCAACAACAAAATTTGTGCTTGATAATATTTGACAAAAAAATGAATATTACACGCACGGAAATCAATATTTACCATTAGGGTAGAATGCAGCATAGAACAGTTGGATAGAAGGTTAGTGTAACTCTATAGTGCATCACAGAGGCTGGTCTCTTCCCCTCATTATGCAGGCTGACTTGTTCACAGTGAACTGTCCTCCAGCGATAGTCAGCTGTAATCACTTATGCAGACATGATGTTAATACTCTGACAGCATCTTGGCTGATTTGGTTAAAGTGTTTTCCTATTAAACAGGAGATTCTGCGTTCAAATCCCAGCAGTGTCTTTCTTCTTGTCTTGTCTTACAAAATGTATCACTATGGATGATTACATGCAGCTTGATTTTGTTTAATGCAAGTTTTCATTCCCTTTCTGATGGCTCTCTACAGTAATTTTTAAAAGTACTAATCGGGATGGATTACTGTACATATCCTCAGTAAAGGGGAATATATAAGTAGTGACTATCCAAATTGCATTTTTGTGTGAAACACATTTCAGAAAATCGAAAACCAATTTTCAAAACTCACAATAACAAGACAAAGGCAAAACACAAGTTCACTTGCACTTTATGCATGTTTACCACAACCTTGCCTTCTGATCATAAAAAGTCTTAATTTTAATATAGCAGTTTTAAATGGGACATTCAGAACATGGCATATGAGAATATATGGTTAACCGAGGATGAGCAAAGGATGATCGCACTTTCTGCTTATCGCTATGAACCTACCCCTGGTTATAAAAATGTCTCAAAATTCTGACACTGAGGTGTGAGACACAATGTAACAGGCTCTCATAATCCCGAAATACAATAAATTTTACTGTAGCGTTTTATAAATTTGACCCTGTGAACATTGCATGTCCCTCCATCCTCATTACCAAAACATCTCAATGTCCCGACACTATGTACTTTTGTAATTACAACAATTCACTGTTTCATTTATGAGTTGTGACATTGTGAACATGGAATGTTAAAGTATTTAGAAAATCTAGATCAGAACAGGCTAAATGCAATTCCTAGTGATTTATCATTTTCTTACTTTCTAAATGAAAAAAATATTTTTTCAGTGATTGTGACACTTCAGTATGACATAAAATATGCTTCAATGACAGAATAAATAATAATAATAAATAATCATCGAAAAAATACCCAAAGTGGACATTCATAGTTGTGATTATAGGAATGTTAGATATCGGGTGAGTAGCTGCGTCAGCATGCGTAGGCTGCAAAGGAACAAGTAAAGGACTATTCCTGCTAAAAAGAGAAGAAAAGAATCACAATGTTTCGGCTGTGGAGCCTTCTTCAGGTGTGAGAAAGACAGGGCAGTAAGCAAAGATAATTTTCTTTTTATCTTTGCTGAGTGCAGTTTATCGCTGATGACAACATCAAAGACATTAAGGAGTTTTTACAGCTAACAGCTCCACATCAACTTCCTTACATAACTAACCTCATCAGATCCCTCAACTCCCAAGTCTTCCAGTTTCTCACTTCAGAGAAGGAAAAAAAACTCAAAATCCTCTGCAGAGAAAAACCATCAACACCCTTATCACCTCCACCAATCCTAACCTTGGTGTTACTACACCCTCTGACCGTTCCCTTTCACCCCTTTGCATCCTCAGCTAACATATTTTAATAGTACAACAAAATTACAATAGATTGTACAGTATTTATGTTTAAAATTAAGGTAAATATGTCAAAATATCAAAGTCCAAATGCACGGTGCTAATGTAACAATGCTTGCATGTTCTTAAACAAATCTGCATTGTATTTTTAAAATATTTCAGCAGAGGATGCAACGGGGGTATAAATGACGACTCGACTTTTTCTTGGGTGAATATGGTTTTCTGGGGAGTTGCGATGTTGGGCATACAGTAATTGGACATTTCCCGGTGATTCTGACACCTGTTAAGCACTCGCATTTCCTGCAAATATTAAAATGGTTAAGGTTTCGCTGAGAAATCCAGTCGACCTTTGTGAAGACAATGTTTACATCACATAAGAAACACGTCTCTGGGTGGACTCGAACCACCAACCTTTCAGTGAACAACCAAACGCGCCACACAGATGGAATGGTGGGTCCGTGTCTCGCATCACAACTTTCAGGTTAAGCTGGTAATATTTCTTCTGCACTGATAATCAAGAATTGAATTTCATTTCTCGCAAGCTGTGTGAATTTCTTGAAATACAAGTTTTCCAGAAAGGAAATGAATACATGCATTCAACGAAATCAAGCCCTTTGTGATAGTCTGAAATGGTACGTTATGTACCACAAGATAGGAAAAAAAACATGACTGGGATTTTAACCTACGTGACCTACGTTACCAGACCGGAGTAAAGTTAGCTTGAAGTTCGAAAACGATTTTGGCACGCCTGTAGCGTTTACACGAAACCTCTTAGAATCGCGAGAATACTTGCTTTGTGTATAAAATACATTGTGAATGCTTTCTCAGCCTTTACTTTTTCGTTTATATGACATTTTTTTGACCAATCACGAATATTCTTTTGTCCATATCTTCGCAACGGAAGCACAGAACGCCTTCAAACCAAATACATTTTAAAGACCACGACATGTGGATATTTCCACAGCCTCTACATCAAAGTATCAGTGAGCTAATTATCTTTTTTTAAACCTCCGGTTTTTCATCGATGCGTAATTACGCACTAACTGGAACCTGGGGGACCGCTGTATACACAAGATCACAACGCGAGAAATACTGTTCAATACGGCTTCATGCGAAAAACCCGTATATGACTATAGGCAACAGAATAGTGCAGTCTCCAATTACTCAGACTGTAAGCACGCGAATAAAGCTTTGTCTGAATTCTGAAACCCTTTCTTTACGTCCTGTTTTCATTCAGGTAAGAGTCAACTATATGCACAATACTACTGACAGCAGGAAGATTAAAATATTCTTTACTCAGCAGCTTATTAAAAACAGCTCCCATGATGTTCAAACCGATTTTTTACACAGAACACTGACACAGCTTTGCGTTCTGAATCTCTTTTTCTCGTGCGTTTATTTAATGTGGCACAATGCACTGGGATAGGGGTATTCTGTTCACAAACCAATAGCATTTAAACCACAGCACCCACAATGCTGCAAGTAAGTGTTTTGCACACTAAGCAGAGAGCGATGTCTTCCTCGTTAGTATAGTGGCGAGTATCCCCACCTGTCACGCGGGAGACCGGGGTACATCAGGACGTGCATTGAAGTGAAAGCAGGATGCGCTGCGACATCCACTGTGCAGATCCCGCCACACTAAGAGGTGAGTGGGTCTTTTCGATCACAGCGCTAGGCGAATCCCCAAACAGTGTGCGTGGCAACAAACGAAACAGGCCTGTTTCCGCCCGGTTTCGATCCGGGGAAATCGGGCCCAGTAGTGGCGGGATCTGTACAGTGCATGTCGCAGCGCTTCAATGTGCTTCCTGATGTCCTACCCCGAGAACTGAAAAGACAGCGTCCGCAGCAACCACAGCTCAGGTCTCTGCACAGGAGCTAAGCTGTCCCCATCTCCTCTGCTCTGCTCTGCGGCTCCTGCGGAGTGGAGTCCTGCCTGGAGCCGTGTTTGCAGGCCTGGAGCCGTGGACAGAGCTCAGAGGGCGCACCTGGGTGGCTTTCCTTCTGAGTGACGTTCCTGCAACACTCTCCCGCTCCTCTTGGTGCGCTCATGCCGCAACACAGGAAGGCTGGAGCAGGTGGGTGTGGAGAGTGTTAGACTGAAGATTTAAAGGTCCCTGGTTCGATCCCGGGTTTCAGCGTTTTGTTTCATGGAGCCCTCTGTTCCTCTCTGCAGCACCCCCTTCCTAAAGTGACGCTTCCCTTTCTCAGCCTGAAATGCAAGCGAGACACCAGCAGCAGTCCCTGCTGGTTTCCGTAGTGTAGAGGCTGTCACGTCAGCCTAACACCTGAAAAGTCCCCGGTTCGAGACTGGGCGGAAACAGCATCGTTTTGCACACTCCTGTACTTCACAGAGGTCTTGAGCGACCGGTCATTTGTTGCCAATGTATTTCCGGTGCCTTCATGCACTCTTGTACCAAACGCACGTTCCTTCTGTACACGGAGCAGATCATTCGCAATTGGGCTGTGCCGACAGACCAGGACGAGCTCTGTTGGCTCAAATGCAGTGCAGGACCTGCAAGAACAACAGAAAGATTAGCATCCAGCGGGGGCTTCTTAGTGAGCCCAAGATCTCATCAAGAATCGGCTCCAGCAACAGGGCTGGGCGCATTGTTCCATTCTCCGCCCACTCTCGGTGTAAACAAGTCTCTCCTGGTCTCTGCTTGAATTGAACTTTCCTGCGTTTGCTTTGGTGTAACTGGCTTCCCCTGCATGGGCGAATGTGAAGAAGATCCTTAGTAAGTCATTGAAGAAAACCGAGAAGAGGTCGGAGTGACCTCTGTCGTTCATCAACGATCCAGTCAGGCAGTACTCCTCTGTAAAGCGCCGTTCGTTCACATGGATTGGCTTTTTTTTGCCTTCATTTGTGCAAGTAGTAAAAGCAGACGCCCCTTTAGGGAGCCTGTCAGCACCCGGAGTTTTCCCCTTCTGTAAGCTCTCCATAGCCTCTCAGCTCTTCTACTGTCAAATCCCCCTCAAGTACTTCCCTATCTTCTTCACTCAAAACGTTTTCTAGCTTTGAGGTAAAAAAATGAATTTCTTCATCCTTTACCTCTGTAGAGCTGTACAGTCTTGAGTAGAAGTGTCACACCCTCTGCAGCCAGAGGGCGGTCCTTCTCTGTCCTGTCCCTAGTTCCTGGTCTGCTGTCCTTCCTGTCCCTCTCTTTCCCTTGGGCTATATATTTCCGGGTCTTGCACTCTGTCCTCGCTCAGCACTGACGTTCGGATGTCCTGAGACCCGCCTAGCACCAGGGCGCCCCACGTCCGCTCCCTGAGGGACAGGTGTCTATACGGCATTCCTGAACTCTTTGCACTAATGAGCCCGGGCCTTTTTCCCGTCTCGCCGCTACGCATATGGGTCTTTTTCCGCACTCCTGCTCCCCACAGTTAGTCCCTTTGGACGTCCGTGACAAGAAGGCCTCGATGCAGGAGAGGATAGCACTCAGCTCTGTGCTCTCTCTTCCCTCCTCATCAACTACACTTTCCATGACAGACTTGGAGCCTACCACTTTCCTGAAAAAGAAGCGAGTACACTTCTCATTTTCTTCCAAGAACTGCACTCTGCTTCTTAACAGCACTCCTCGACTGCTTTCTTCGGCTATGCTCCGGATGTCCTTTTTTAAAAGGGTGATATCCTCAAGCACATCGAAGCCACTGTGCAGCATCGTGTAGAGACGCTGCAGCTGCCTCTGTTTCCTGGCTAGCACTCCTCTCCGTCTGGCAGCAGCCTTCCTTCCCTCAGCCATGAAAAAGGCCTTTGTCCTCACCTTCACCTCCTCCCACCACTCTCTTACTGACCCGTACAGACACTGCAAGGACAGCCACTGTGATAGTTTCTCCTTGTAGCGGGATACTACCCCCTCGTTCTCTAGCAGCTTTGTGTTGAGTTTCCAGAGGCCTGGGCCAAAGACAGTCCCGCCCTGGAGTTCCACTCTATACCCTAAAGCCTGATGATCTGAGAAGAAGACAGGCTGAAGAGTGACCCCAACAACTTTCACTCTCTCTGAGACAAAGCAATAGTCAATTCTGGAGCTGCTATTCCTCCCTGACCATGTATATCCTGCTGTTGTGGGATATATACATCTATATGTGTCTGAGAGTTTAAAGTCTTGAACTAAGTTTTGCAGGGCCAGTGAGCTGGAATCCAATTTTATCGGCCTTTTGGCTAAGATCAAGTTCAAGTGGCATGCCCGCAGTTCTTGTCTTTCCAAAGTTCTAGAAGGCGATCGAAGATCCTGAAGAGTGCTTGAGCTGGTATCGCCCTAGGTTGAGCCTAGGGGGTTAAGGCCAAGCAGCAGCTGAGCTGGGTGGGATCCGGCAGCAACGTTCTCTCTCTCTGCTCTCTCCTCTCCCCTCCCCCTTTCTCTTGCTCCACCTCCTTGGCCTCTTGGCTGGGAGTAGGTACTCGTGGCCTGCCCGCGGTGCTTGCTTTCTTCCTCGAGACTCAGAAGCGCTATCCGCTCCCTCTCTCTCTCTCCTCCTGCGCCTGCACCTAGCTGGGCTTTGCCCACAAGGACAAAGTCCAGGGCTCACTCGCTGCTCCTTTAGCAGCTAAACCCTCCTCTCCACAGGACCTTGCTCTCTCTCTTTCTCTCCTTTTTTCTTTTTTCTCCTTTCCAGATGGCAGACAAGAAGACACTGATCCGGTTCCACTGGACCAAGAAAACAGAGACGATGCCAACTGCGAAATCCTTTTTCATTACCTTCCTGAGAGGGATCCTGCAGTTGGTGGCCGGAGATCTCTACTGCCTGCAAGACAACAAGGCAGAGAGATACATGGAGGCCTACATAGCCACGGACGCCTCATATGAAAAGGCAACGAAAATGATCAGAGAAAAAGGTAAGCACCCCCATTTCTCTATTTCTCTGATTTCAGGCCGGAGCCTATGAGGAAGACAAACCAGAGGACCATCACAATCCTCACGTACAACCCCTACGTACCAATGGCACTGGTAACAGCGTACCTAGGGAGGTATGTAACTGTGGTGGCCAAAACCGACGGAGATCAGGGACAGTTGCGGCGTCTGGTACGGCAAACGCCAGTACCGAGTCCTCCTGAAAGAGGACCTAGAGGGCGTCGACGGTTTCCAGCACCCCCCGGCCCGCTTCAACATCGGAGCCGACAGGGGGTACCTTTACTACCCCAGGATGGCGGATTTCTGCAAGAAGTGCAGACAGTCCGGCCACAAGGAGAACACGTGTGACATCGTCAGATGTCACAACTGTAACAAAGAGGGGCACCTGGCAAAAACCTGCCGGGCAGCCAAAAAGTGCGATGGATGCGGCGCCGAGGGACACCTCCTTCACTAATGCAAGGTAAGCAAACCTTCGTTTGCGCAGGTGGTGGAAGCCGACCAGCAGAAACCGGTCTCAAGACAAAGGGAGAGAGGTGAGAACAAAGAACCCGCACCTCCCCCGCAGAGAACCGAAACTGCCGAGGCCACACCCCAGCCGCACCAGTGCCTCAAGATGGCCGCCAGGACGACGGACAAAATGCCTGACCGGAGGAAGGGCCCTGGATAACTCCCAGCAAGAAGGGAAAGAGGATCCACCTTCGGAAGGACAAAAGAAAAGAGTGGTGTAGCGGCGAGGCTTAAAAATAAGGCAGAATTAAGTGTTTCTGAGCTTCCCAAATGAGGCCCCATTTCTCTGTTCATCTCTGTGGTGCAGCCACAGAGAAACTATCCATGCAGGCTGATTTAAGATGTTTTCTTTTGATAAGGACAGCTCCCAAAGGGGGATGCACTTAGCTAAGCCTGGCTATCATGATCAATGGTCACCCATTGGCGCCTATCTGTCTAGGGAGTGCCAGTTGGACATCTGGACTGCATTCCTAAGTGTCAGGAGTAAGTGACTCATATCTCACCTTGATCAACCAATCAGGGACTGGTAGGGCCGAGTAACCCACGTGGGACTCTGGTGCCCATGGAACTTTCAGCCAATCAATGAGCTGAAGTTCCTCCAGGTAAAAACAGGCAACACAGAGAGCCTGAGAGATTCAGTAAGATTCAGAAGGGATTCAGGAGAATTCTGTGGAATATCCTAAAGGGAATTCAAAGGAGAATTCCAGGGCAGGACGGCCCAGGAGCAGAAGGCTCCCAAGGGCAGGACATTCTCGCAGAGCGCCTCCTGACCATCCTGAGACTCAGCCCGGACAACCACGGAACGGCCAGTGTGTCCGAGTGCCAGAACCTTCCTTTGTTCTAAGAGTCTAGAGTGGAGGTTGCCAGAGAGTAACCAGCAGCAGGCCTCGTGAACAGGTCGGAACTGTGGACAGCTGAATCACTATTCAGAACTAGCTCTTTATCAGGAACGAACCGGTCCTCTTCCTGACTTGCTGGGACCCACAGTCATCTTTTCTCCTGTGCACAAACTTTGCTAGTTAAAGCCAACACTAACTAGCCGGTCAGTGAGCAACAGCAGCGCACCGTCGCAAGCCGCACAGCACAGCCTGGCACCGAGCCAGAGAGCGCAGATTGGACAGCAACAGCCTGCAACTGTTTCTTTGTGCCCGCAGGAGATCTGAATCCCCAGAGATTGGATGAGTATTCAACTTCACTGCATTACTGCTCGAGAATTCAATTGTAATCCCAACCAGTTGATATCAATTTAATTCCTAAGAGTTATGTTCTTGTTTTGAGTATCTAATGTAGAAGTTGTAACCAAGTTCACTTTACGAAACGGTCTTAATGAATGATATACTGAATGTATGTCCTCTTGATATGTGTAACACTTCGTAACTGACTGAATATATATCTTTTGTATTCTGATAACCCTCTCGATAAGATCTGTTAGGTTTACATGCATATTTTATGTATTAATAAATGTATCCTCGTGTATTAGTACCTGTGTGTGTGCGTTGTTTGAGTTATGTCGCATGGTTGGATTCTAAAGCCATCAAAAGAATCAACTTTGTGATTTACTGCTACAATTAATAATTGTCTCAGTAAATGCCCAAACCCTACAAAACTGGTGCGTTCAGAGAGGATGGCTGTGCACAAGAGACTGGCTACCAGAGAGGTCCTCTACAGACACTCGCTAACCAGGAATCCGCATTGCCCCCGGGACACGTGTTTTGTCGAGGAGACTCAGGAGCACGTGTTCTGGAGCTGCCTCTTTGCCAAGGTGGTGTGGGCAGAATGGACAACATTATGCAACTCCTGGGAAAGGATGCAGTGCTCAGTTACCAGTACATTCTGCTGGGGGCTGGCACCCACCAGACTGGACAAGGGGACACAGGACCTGTGGGGGCTGCTACTGTCCCTCACAAAACAAGGACTGTGGAAAGCGAGGAACACTCTCATCCGGCACAACATAAAGTGGGGGGCGAGGGAGCTGGAGGAGAGGATCCTGGCGGACCTCAGGAGGAGGACGAAGCACCACGTCGCCAAATGGGGTTTCCCCACGGCGAGGGAGCGCTGGAATGGACTTTGGGCCCTATACAGAGATTAAAGGACAATAGCAAGTGGTAGATTTGGAGGGACTCTCTTAATTGCGCAAATCCGCCCCCACTCGCAAAGATTGATAACGGACAATCAATCTCCGTTCCGCCGTTGTTTTTTATTACATGGAGTGTTAATATGTGTGAGATGTTCCTTTTGAGATGTTTTTTTTGCAGAATAAAGTATATTTTGTAGAACAAAAAACATCTTATGACAAGGTTTACAAGTTATCTGTTGAACTACATTCTAATAGGTGTGGTCACAGTCCAGGTCATTTGTTTACGTTTTTGTTTCTGGAGCAACTGTTAGATGAAATGTGCTAATATGTAACCTAACTCCAGTGTGAATAACTAGAAGAGGGGAGCAGCTCCATTCCATACCATGGGAGCTTTGAGATTGGCTGGGCCAGATCTCTCATTTGCATATCTGATTTGGAAATATAACACTAAACCCCTTCTTGCATGGATTTAACTTGCACCCAAGAGTCCCCTACTGTGTATTGCTACTTATTTTTTTATGATAAGTGGTGATTACCAGTTGACAGGTTTTATTTGTTGAATTATAAATGGTTTTGTATTATCATCCTGAATGGCCTGTACTCAAGGTTTGGTAGGGTATGTGTTTTCATTTCATTTACCAAATTGAATTTTTGCTCTTTTAGTATTTGTCTAGAAGGCTTTCTGAAGTCAGGAAGCCCATTTATTTGGTGAAAAAAGATTCTGTATTAATATTAATATTTCTCATACAACATAAATAGGGTCTTTTATGAATAAAAAGATCTTGCACTTGGAAATCTTGAGCAGTTTTGATTCCTAATATTTGACCTTAGGTGTGGGAACGGGTCTTTTTTGCAATTTGATTTCCAATTGATCAGCACAGTATAGAAAATAGACCCATAAAGCAACCTCAGCAGTGACAAATGTCACTGGGTCACTTGGGTTTATACGTCGGGGTCCGGTAGTGAAGCTCCGCTCCTGTTTAGCCTCCGAAGCCGTACAGGGTGCGGCCCTGGCGCTTCAGCGCGTACACCATGTCCATGGCGGTGACGGTCTTCCTCTTGGCATGCTCGGAGTAGGTGACGGCGTCGAGGATGACGTTCTCCAGGAACACCTTCAGCACCCCGCGGGTCTCCTCGTAGATCAGCCCGGAGATCCGCTTCACTCCCCCACGGCGAGCCAGGCGGCGGATGGCGGGCTTGGTGATTCCCTGGATGTTGTCACGGAGAACCTTATGGTGACGCTTAGCGCCTCCTTTCCCGAGTCCCTTTCCGCCTTTGCCTCTTCCAGACATCTTCTAGTTATCAGCTGTGAACACGACACACACTGCTCATCTTTGATGTATAATAGACATCTTTCTTTGATTTCTATTATACATCAAAGAAAGATTTTTATAGGTGTGGAAACTAGTAAATAAAGCCAATGATTTGTTTTAGAAATGTATTATTAAAATATACAATTATTCACACCTTAACAATATGTAGTTCAAATTATACATTATATACAATATTGTATTCAAATGTCTAATCATTATAAAAAACACAACTAGTAAACTTCAGTTACAAATTCTAGTAACATGGCAATATATATATATATTAATGACAAACACAAACTAATTACATGAACACGCTAATATTTAACTCAAAACCACATTTCGATTCAAATATAAATTTTTAAAATTTACAACTTCTTTATTTATTTGAAAATATTATTAATGTAGCACAAACGCTACTTTCTAATAAAGACAGAAAGAAACTGTTTGTTTTGTGTCTCATGGTGATCCTCCTCTCGAGACTAATGAAATGTTTAATATGATCCCTCGAGAAAAAAAAGGAATCAATTTCCGCCTGGAATGATTGATGCCCCATCAAACATTTTGTAATATCCCTGGAAGTTTATACAGTAGAATCCTGGTTCGTGGCTTAAATTCAAGTTAATGAGACTAAGGAAACGAGTTGGAAACTTGATGTCGAAGTGGGATTTAAATCACCCATTTCACATTTTACTTCATTGGGCAGTATGTGCCTGAAAGCAATGCCACAGCATCTCTTCGATAGCTCAGTTGGTAGAGCGGAGGACTGTAGTGGAGTCAACAGGGAATCCTTAGGTCGCTGGTTCGATTCCGGCTCGAAGGAAGGTGCTTTTTGTGTAATTTAATCAAAGAGTTAAAAACGTTTTATTCAGACATTGATCAAAAGCTCAATAATCGACTAAGCAAAGGCTCCTGTTCCGAATTCAGCCCACGTCTGATTGTCTTGTTTTGGCCAAGATCTGATCTTTGAATTAAGGGACTAGACTGTCTGCTTTGTAATTCAAAAATACATACAAATGTCAAGTTTTTTGTAGATATAAAGGTGTTCTCTGTTTTCAAAGGATAGTTACTTCATTGGCATAATGATTTGGTATTGATTTTGTATCGTTGTATTATAAAGTTTGTGCTTTCTGTGTTTTTATCGTATTGTGAACTTATTTTTTAAACAAATGCTTACAAAGGCAAACACGGCACACATCTGTTCATACCAGCGGTGAATTGTACATTTTTATTAAGTACAAGCTACTGTGCACTTCTGGGAGTATAACAGGTTCGATATAAAGTGGCAAAAATATAGAAGGGGAAAACACCCCAGACTGCATGTAAAGCCCTCGTTGTGACTGTTTTAGATAAAATGGCGTACTATGCACGAAATGTTGCAGAAACACAATCTGATATTTTGATACAGGTAGGCCAGCGCTTCCAAAGCATGCAGGTGTAGAACAGGACTTAATGCATTTTTATACAAAAATTCGTATTCTATATTCTGGTCGCTTGCAGATTAGAATGGCATATGTTTAGCAATAATATTATTTATGGTACCTGAAAGTTTCAGGTTGTTGCACAAAGCTAAGGTATGCGTATACGTGATCTGACAACTGGAATCAATTTCCTGTCGTTAAACTCTGTTTATTTTTAAGTTGAGGCCCAGGATCCAAATCTTCAGTTCTGATTTTTTAAAGTGATATCTTTCCTTCCTGTCGTGGAAGTCACACGATGTGAGCAATTGTTTTTTTTACGTTGCGATCCAAAGAGCCTCAGACGCACAGTCTAACAGTAACCAAACCAGAATGGATTCTGCTGGGAGCCGGGCTGAGCTCATTCTCACTCCCTTTGCTGAAAACAGAATTATTTCTTCCCCGAACATCGTCTACAGATCACTTGTGCGCTTTTAACCTTCTCGCAGCTACGGGCGAGACTGACGCTCATGATATGAAGGCACCCGCTGGAACACATTCTCTAACTCTCACAATCGCGACAGACTTCGGTTTAAAAAAAAAAAGTAGATATAGCCCTGAAAAAAGCATTAGCTTTATCAGTTTTTACATTAATCTATTTTGAATCAAAGTTTGATTTTTTTTATTGCATTTTACATTATAATAATAATAATAATCATCATCATCATCATTATTGCTTACACTTATATAGCGCTGTTCTGGATACTCCACTCAATGCGCTTTACAGGTAATGGGGACTCCCCTCCACCACCACCATTCTCCTGAATGATCACAGGACCTCGGTTTTACGTCTCAGCCGAAGGACGGCACCTGTTTACAGTTTAGTGTCCCCTTCATTGTACTGGGGTATTAGGACCCGTATGGACCGCAGGGTATGCGCCCAGCGACAGAAACCAGATGTGTGTCGGGCTCGGCTGTGAGCAGGACAATGACGTCACGGGGACAAAGTAGAGGAAATCAAAACGGTTCTATAAAAGACCTGTGTCAGCTGTTGGTTTGCAGTCTGGACTTTAAATCCTCCGATCCGATTTTAAATCTCTCTAATACCTGAGCGGCTTCTTCCGAGTATTTATTCGTATACTTATTACTATATACGTAGTATGAAGGATGTGACAAATTTATGATTTCTTGGAACAAAATGGTTTTTATTTGCATTCGAAATGAAGCGGAATTTTAGCGCGACACACAAACCCTTTGTCTTTTTTAGATAGTGATTTTTAAACAGATATAAATGTAGAAAACGTGTTTTATTTTAGCACTACAATAGCAGGGTCAGTGGCGTAATGAATAACGCGTCAGGACTTCCATCAGAAAATTATACTGTAGGTTGGACTGCCGTCTGGCTTGTTTCGTTTATACCACTTACATTCTTTTATATAAATGAACTCCACCTGAAAGCTATAGAACACACTTTAGGTAAGTTGTCTGCAGCCTCATGCGAATTTCGACAACTTACCCAAAACACTGTACTGTCTGGAGTTCAGCTCCAGCTCTGAACTCAATTGCAATGAAAAACCATGCGTAACAAAACTGGAGAACAGCTGAACTTGTGCTCAGTTCGGTGATGAGGGTTCAGAACTGTCCTTGTTGTAATTAGCACGAACTGCACAGGCTCTGAATCAGACCATGTCAATTAGTCTGATCAGTGTAGGACACGTTAATGTAGAATTATTAATAGGCTTATTAGTTAGTTAGTTCAGGTTTACCCACCTGAACTAATGTAGAATTATTACTTGGTTTCTCTCTTGTTTGTATATAAATGAATGTCTCTGACAACTTAATGTTAGTTTTACGATGTAGGTCAGGCGTTGACATATGCACGAGTATACGAAATGTCTCACTCCTGATTCAACTCATGTTCTATAGGAGATTGGCGATTCCTCCTGTTTCTCGTACAACCATATCAGAACAGAAGACCGTGTCACCCAGCTGTGATTCAAGATCGACTCGCATCTTTATCCCTTTTTTGTTCGTGATCATTATTTTCTTTAGTTATGATCAATATTGAACTTTTTCGAAATGAAATGACAATAATCAAACATGCAGGCAGATTTTTGAAAAGTATTCGGAATTGACAGGGTGCCCCTTTGGAACAGTCGTCAGAAAATGTGAGAAAATGAAAGTTATGTAAGCTCTCACACAAAGCATTGAAGATTGGAATCTGAGTGTAAAAAAGCTACCCGTCTCCCAATGATAGGCAGGGATACACACCATGACTCAAATAGACTCAGCGAACTTTAACACCTATGATATTACGAGTGCTTTGCACGTGTCGAATTTCAAGAAGGAACTACTACAACAGTTGTGGATATAATTCATTACCACCGGCAAAGTCCATTACCGGCAACTTCTGAGAAAATAATGTTCACTCATGGAATTTGGTCTTTGAACGGCTGGCGGGAAATATCATTTATACTCCTGTTGCACCCTCAGCTGAAACATGTTAAAATAACAACACAGATTTGTTGGAGAACCTGACAAGAATTATTGGGTTAGCACTGTATGTATTCTGGTATATTTACTTTAATTTTAATATAAATGTAAACATGCATGCTGTATAATCTATTGTAATTTTAAAATATGTTAGCTGAGGATGCGAGGGGGGCTATTATACCTTGTGAAACACGCAAGGAACTGTAAAAAAGGCTGGTATTTGAAAAAAATTGGCGATCACAAGAAAACCACAATTTATGTGGTATTATCATCAATATCCTTCAAAATCTATGTTCAAATGAAGGATTTAAAGAAACTATGAAAAAAGCAACAGTAATAGCAGAGGATTTTGATTTTTGCTCTTCAAGTCAGTAGATCGACGTAGAGTTGCGCCCCTACAAACAGCACAAAGGATGAAACCCACCTCTTTCGTTATTGCTATGTTTGTGCCGGTGAAAGTAGCATTTGTGCTATTGAAAGCATCTCGGAAGATAAAGTTGCAGTCACTTCCACATGTCATGATATCATCGGACGACAAGAGCTGAAGCCCCCCAGTCCAAGCCAGGAATGTGAGGAAAACAGACATGGAGGAAGGTAGTGTGGCCGAGAGGTCTAAGGCGCTGGATTTAGGCTCCAGTCTCTCTGGGAGCGTGGGTTCGAATCCCACCGCTGCCAAATGTTAGTGTTTTAAGACCTGCAATACGACCAGTAAAAGTGCTTTTTGTTAGGCTGCAGGAGGTGTTTAGAGATAGACTTTCTAAAAGACAGGCTAAACATCAAGGCAGAAAAAATATGTTGTTTTCTCAACAAAAATTCTCTTTGGCATGTTCAGCTTTATGTAGGGAACAACATCTGCCAAGATCACTTTTGAGGCAGTGCACATGATAGTGTACCGGCAAGTACAGTACATTCAATATTGGCTGTGGTGGTGAGCTGCTTTTGTCTGTGAAACTTTTAATTCTTCACGCCGAATCGTTGGCAGGGGTAATAGCTTATCTTTGAACAGAGCGCTCCATCAGAAATACTTTGTTCGTGCTCAAAAGAGATCAGAGGATTAACTTCATGAATTCACATAGCATACCTTACAGGAAAGATTTAAAAGGGGAATTGATTGTGCTACCTGATGTTGTTCCTGTGGTTTCTTTGGATACAAAGGTGAATGTTCTTTGATGTTCTGCTAGAGTATCCACTGGGTGGGTTTTATCGATTAGCTCAGATAGGTCATCAGTGCTCCGTCTCCGGAAAATAATCAGCACTGTTTTTTCCTGTGCTGTCTTTTAAAACATATAAGATCACGAGTTTACAGATTTCTCCAAATAACAACTATACATTTTAACCCAGCGGTTAGCATTCCTTCAATCCAATAGTTTTACTCTAGGTTAAAAGCAGCGCAATATACAGAGAGATGATATTCAAATATTTCAACGTTCTGTTGGATTACCTGTATGGAGATATCGCTCAGAATTCCTAATATGATTTTGAGTTCAGTTTTGCTTTACTACTTTCAGAGTCTTATATTGACCTTGAAGCAGAGAAGTGACATAATCACAAATAGTCTTATTAATATTTCAGTTAAATCTTTTTTTCTGTAGTAACATCAGTTGATATTAATATTAGTCCTGATTTATAATTTTTTGTCATGGTTGATCTTAAATAATTTTGTAATTAGTTTCAGTTTTGAAAAATCATGCAGAGAAGCTACCAAAACTGGTATAGTTCATATAATGATTAATGCAATAGCAGCATTTTGGGTTGAAAACAAAAAGTATATCTTGGTATGAATCCTAACACTTCATAGGCAGCGTTCTAGGACTTCTCGCTTCAGATAAAGTTGTCAATACATCATAGATTTCTACTCAATCAATATCAGCAGTGTTATCACTACCGAACGCTAAATATAGATCCTGGCAATACTTCGTGAGATCTTCGTAAGAAAATCCCAAATACTACGGAAGGAATCAAATTTATATGTTTCTTTGGATCGAGAAGATGATCATTATGAGACTCAAAACATGCCTGTCTTTTCTTTTTTCGAGGACAAATGGATTATTGAGGTGTAAAGATGGGTTCAAAACCAAAATCACCTGCTATCGCTGCTGTTTCTTCAAATCCTTCAACTGATCATCGATATCGAGGAATAATATATAGTTTCTTCAAATCCTTCAACTGATCATCGACATAGAGAAATAATATTATACAATTGTGGTTTTCTGTTAATTGCCAATTTGACTGTAATTACATCTTCGTTTACAGATGTTTTGCATGTATCACAAGGTATAATAGTCGTCGTGCGTCCTCAGTTAAAATGTACGACAAAAGTACAACATTTATGGTTACATCCATATTAAAATGAAGGTAAATATACCAAGATATTAAAATACAATTGTACAGTCCTAACTTAATAATGCCTGTGAAGTTTTCCAACAAATCCGAACTGTAATTTTGAAATATTATAGCTGAGAATGAAAAGAGAGTACAAAGATCAAATTCAATGAGTGAAAATGCACCAGTAGTTCTCTAAACTGAGTTTCTTCCCTGAAATGACTTGCTTGCGAAGCACCAAGCAGCCTTGAACGGATCGCGGAAATCAAATATACAGTACAGATGGATTCAGAGTGTGCTTTCCAACTTTTGTGCAACAATTACCTTTGATAGGGTGGAGTTGTCTTCACAATCTGGGTTAAATAAAAAGGAGTGACGTCAGTGTTAAACAGCTTTCCTTCTTGGAGAACAACGGTTGTGTTCCATATTTCTAATTATTTTGGTTTCAAGATCGCAATTTAGTGTGAAACATAAAAGCTAGCTGGATAAGCTTTATTAATTTCCCTCATGGGATCAATAAAGTATCTACAGCAGTGGTTCTCAAACTTTTTGGACCAAGTACCACCCCTAATCCAACCAAAGCATCCAAGTACCACCTACAAGTCATCATCTCATAGGAACCCCAGAAATAAATATTATAATAATGAACTTTATTTGATATAGCGCCTTTAAAGGTGGCTTCTCAAAGTATTTTACAGAAAAAAAACATTAACAACAACTAATAAAAAAGCACCATTTCAGTGAGAGGAGTGAGCCTATTTAGTTGAGCAAAGGAGATGTGAATTAATTTTTCGAGCCTTGATACAATTCACAACAGAGTCTAACAGATATTAAATCGTCAGGCATTTTCTTGACGGCAAAGGTCTCGCGGTGGATGTTGTAATGCGTACATTAATTTCTGGAGCAACCTCTCTAATTCGTGCAACTGCACCGTTATGTCGGCTTGTCATTGCTCTAGCACCGTCTGTACAAACTCAGACGCATTTTATCAAGTCGAGGTCATTCTCTTCGATAAATTCATTCTGAAGCTGAAATATGTGCTCTCCTGTAGTTCCTGTTGGTAGCGGTTTACAGAACAGAACAGAAAGTCTTTATGGGACATACCCTCAAACTCGTATCTAACATAAATGAGCAAATTGGCCAAATCGACTACAGACTCATCTAATTGCAGTGAAAAACATCTGCTCATCTTAACACGCTCTATCAGTGTACTTTTGATATAATCCTTCATTTCAATAATTCTTTGAATGACTGTGTCTTTCAGGGGGAGGGGGGCAGCAGGTCAAGCTGTTTAGCAGCTTTTTCTCCACACATAATACGTGTCAGCTCTTTTGCCAACGGTAAATAAGGTTCTTCAAAAATAGTGTAGCTTACCTGCTTTAGCAATCCGCAAGCTTGCATTTTTCCGCGTTTCTGTTTTTATTTCCGTATTTATTTAAAGTTTTTATTTCATGCGCATGGGAGCGAAACACAGAGACGCTTGGTGTATTTTTCTCAAATTCGAACAGTTCTTAAATATTTTGCTATCACGCTTTCATGTGCTCACAAGATTGCCTGCGTTCGTAGCACGTATTTCTATGCATTCCTGTGTTTACAATGTTGGCATTGTTCCAAAATCACGCTAATTCTCCTTTCTCCCTATTTGCTGGAGATACAATAGCTTTTTTTTAAATACAATTGGTCACTTGCATCCGTAGCACGCATTCCTATAGAGTGGTATAGAATTACAGAGTATCTCTTGTGTCCACTGAAGTATTAGCATGCACTGTATCGTAGTATGTAGGCTGCGTATTCGACAAGTATTAAAATACAAAATATGAAAACCCGTCCCGATTTTTCAGTGCACACTACACAGTTCCAGGGTCATTTGGCGTACCACCTGGTGGCACTCCACGTACCACTGCCGGTACGCGTGCCACAGTTTGAGAACTACTGATCTACAGTATCTATAAATCTCTTACACGTCATTTACAATGGCTTTTCAACTAATAGCCCGTGCAGGGATCAAACCCTAGCTGTTGGTACAGTACGAGTTGCGTAAGGCTCTGTAACGCGCAGATGAGAAACTAACCTCTGCTTCTTCATTATATAAACAGTGAGCTATATATGCGAGCTTACTGCCTCCTACGGGCTCTGTATTTGATTTCGGTACAAGACCGGCCGTGGAGATAAAGTGAGACGGGTGTGTACATTAAAAGGCTCATAGTGTCCCTGGGAGGGCTCAAACCACCACCCTTTTGGTTAACAACCGAACCACAAAGACTCATGTACAGCTTAACACTTCTCGGTCTCAGTGAAACTGATACACTCCGTAAAATTTCCAGAGAAAATCACCAACAGCGGCCGAGATCTTCTGGAGTTTTTTCATTCTATACTGCGATTTCTGAAGGGTACTCTGTGAAAATACGAGTTTTGACGAGAAGGGATGGACATATAAGGTCAAAAGGCTTGAGGAATTGAACCTTAAGGTGAAGACTGCGGGTTCAGTAGCAGCAGAACCTGATCAGTATCAGTTGACTCCGATATACTTTGAAAATGAACTTGGGGATTTAGAGTCAGACGTGCTACCGTTGCACCATGGGGTACTTAATTAAAAAAAAAATAGAAAAAAAATCAGTGTTCCTGGATCTGTAATTGAGAACAACACCTGCACAAGAGCTGCGCAGGAAGAATAAAATGTGGTCTGTGAAGAAGAGACTCTCTTCGGAGAGCTGCGCTCTTCACAGGAGATTTTTTTTTTGTGAAGCTGATTTGTCTCCTTTGGGAAATTCAACAGAACTGACAACCGTGACTTCGCGGCGCCACGGTAGCGCGCCTGACTCCAGATCAGAAGGCTGCGTGTTCAAATCATGTCGAGGTCAGCTGTTACTTTTTCAGGTTCTGCTGGTCCTGAACACGGAATTCACCCCATGCAGTTGAGTTCTATCTGTACACCACATAGATAATCAAAACAAAATAGAGCAGTACAGGACACGCAGTGTGGAGCTCACACAGGCTTACAGTCTCCAGCATTGGAGTGGAGGGGAAAAAAGAACTTTTTTTTTTTTAAGAGAAAAGGCACAGTTCACATCTGCTTAACATCACGTCCAACTTTAGAGACAGCTACATCAGATAATGGAATCCCGGAAGTTTCAGATAACTTTTTTTAATACAGGTTCAAGCAAACCTGAAAGTTAATGAGTTTCCGGACACTTTTGTTTTATTAAAAAGTGTCTGAAGCCTGAAACTGTAATTTGAAAACAAAACCCGCTATTGGACATTAGCAGGTGCTTTTTGTAACGATTTGCTATTTCATGCTGGAAAACAAAGGAAACAGACCCAACGTTTGCTTTCAGGTGCAGTTCATTACATAATATACATCTATTACTGAGGAGCTTGAATAAAATTTACACGAACCAGGTAGAAGTCGAACCTACAATCTTATGATCCGAAATCAGACGCGTTGTTTATTAAACCGCTGGCATTTCACATGACCTGAATTCCCCCATAGTGTGCTCAGCGCCGCTACTAGTCATGCACCGCTCCGTCTAAAATTTCAAAGTGAGAAACATGTGTTTTCTGATTTTTTATGAGTTTTAAAATATAATCTCTTTAAATCAGACAAGGGGTTTATGTTTCGCACTGAAATTCCGATTGACTGAGAATTCAAAGAAAGACTGTTTTCTTCCACAACACCGTATAATTATCACATCCACCAGACTCTCCAACCTCTCCAGATCTTGCTGGTCGAGCAATTGCTCCGATAAATTAGGTCACGTATCATGTTAAATCATTTCTTCTCAACACAACATTTCCTGGTGCACGTTTTCTCTATGAAAAAAAGATATTTTTCCGTTGCACGATTTCTCGTTTTTTATCAAAGCATACAGAAATAAAAAAGAAGAAGAAATAGTGTCGCAATAGAACTCTGTCGCCCTTGGGAGATGTCAAACGCATTGGACATGAAAATGGCAGATAAAAGCCAGTTCTCTTCGTTTCTCAGTGTCGGGGCTGCTATGTAAAAGAGGCAATTTGCTCTGAGCGCAGGTTCAGCGCTTACTGAACGCAGATGTCTCAGAGCGGTGTGTCCAAGTGGGTGTAAAAGGTGATGGGTGTCCTGTCACCGTAGCCTAGTTGGTTAAAGCGCTTCTCTATTAAACAAAAGAACCGAGATTCAAATCCCAGCCGTGTCTTTCTTCCTATCTTGTAGTACAGAACGTATCATTTCGGGCAATCACAAAGGGCTTGATTTCGTTAAATGCATGTGTTCATTTACTTTCTGGAAAACTTGTTTTTGATGAAATTCACACAGCTTGCGAAAAATGAAATTCAATTCTTGGTTATCAGTGCAGAAGAAATATTACCGGCTGGCAAAATAAACGGGAAGAGATTTTTTTTTAACCGAAAACTTGTGATTCGAGAAATGACCTTACCAGTCGGTTAGCGCGTTCGGCTGTTAACCGAAAGGTTGGTGGTTCGAGTCCACCCAAGGACGGGGTTCTTTTGCAATATAAACATTGTCTTCAGTCGATTGGATTTCTCAGCGAAACCTTAACCATTTTAATATTTGCAGGAAATGCGAGTGTTTAACACGTGTCAGGGTCACCGGGAAATGTCCAATAATGCCCAACATTGCAACTCCCCAGAAAACCATATTCACTCAAAAAAAATTATCGTCGAATCTTCATTTATACTCCAGTTATCCAGAATCCTCTGCTGAAATATTTTAAAAATACAATGCAGGTTTGTTTGAGAACTTGACAAGCATTCTTACAATAGCACTGTGCAGTTGGATTTTGATATTTTGACATATTTACCTTAATTTTAAACATAAATACTATACAGTCTATTGTAATTTTAAAATATGTTAGCTGAGGATGCAAAGGGGTGAAAGGGAAAGGTCAGAGGGTATAGTAAAAACAAGGTTAGGATTGGTGGAGGTGGTAGGGGTGTTGATGGTTTTTCTCTTGTCATGGAAATATAACTATTAATTTTAAAGGATCACTTACTGACGTCAGACAGCTGCCAATTCTCCAGACGCGTCTCTGGAAGGATAAACAGTTTATCCTCCGAGGTTCGTCCAATTTGCTAAAATTGTCCGGGTCCGGATGGAGTTTCAGCAGCCGTTCGCGCTCAGGTTTGTGATCCCGGACGAGCCCCCAAATTGTCATGGAAATATAACTATCAAGGAAGCCACAAGAGAGAGTTCTCACCTGAGTAAGGTCTTTATTTCAATATTGCAATATTGGGAGCCCTGCAAAGTGCAACCAGAGACTCAATTTGTTACAAGCAGTACAGGGTTTTTATAAGACGTTGCGCTGTAAAAAAATTCAGCACTTGGTCCCTTCTAAAACTTCCCCTTTCTCTAAGAGAAAACAGATTACATCATAGAGCGAGAGAAGAAAAACTAGATTTGTTATTCAAAGCTTAACAGTTACTTTCAGCTAATTCTAATGACCCAGACAGCATATATTGTTTTGGTACATTGTCTTCTAAACTAACCTAAACAGTGTACTTTGTTGACGAACTGTTTTCTAAAATTCTGCACGCACTGTAGCACAGCAGTTACATCCTTGAAATATATTATCTAAAAGCACCAATATATTTTTTCAAACCTCTCTACATTTTTAAGAATCAATTTACTTATTAGATTTCCACTTCACCGGCATCATGCAAGCAAACTACATAAATATGAGAAAACACGCAAGAGAGTTGTCACTCAGAGTGTCGAAGGGTCGATGTATACTGGGGCTCAGTTGAAATGCAACATCAGGACTTTTTCGAATTATGTCACACGAAGAGAGCACAGCCCTTTCCGCCCTGCCGCGTGTGTCTCGGTAACTCGCTGTGATCGTATAGTGGTCAGTACTTTGCGTTGTGGCCGCAACAACCCCGGTTCGAATCCGGGTCACGGCAGAATAGGGGCGTCTGCTTTTACCACTCGAACGAATGAAGGCAAAAAAAAGCCAATCGATGTGAACGAACGGCGCTTTACAGAGGAGTACTGCCTGACTGGATCGTTCATGAACGACAGAGGCCACTCCGACCTCTTCTCGGTTTTCTTCAATGACTTACTAAGGATCTTCTTCACATTCGCCCATGCAGGGGAAGCCAGTTACACCAAAGCAAACGCAGGAAAGTGCATTTCAAGCAGAGACCAGGAGGGACTTGTTTACACCGAGAGTGGGCGGGGAATGGAACAATGCGCCCAGCCCTGTTGCTGGAGCCGATTCTTGATGAGCTCTTGGGCTCACTAAGAGGCCCCCGCTGGATGCTAATCTTTCTGTTGTTCTTGCAGGTCCTGCGCTGCTTTTGAGCCGACAGAGCTCGACCTGGTCTGTCGGCACAGCCCAATTGCAAATGATCGGCTCCGCGTACAGAAGGAACGTGCGTTTGGTACAAGAGTGCACGAAGGCACCGGAAATACATTGGGAACAAATGACCGGTCGCTCAAGACCTCTGTGAAGTACAGGAGCGTGCAAAACGAGGCTGTTTCCGCCCGGTCTCGAACCGGGGACCTTTCGCGTGTTAGGCGAACGTGATAGCCGCTACACTACGGAAACCTGTAGGGACTGCTGCTGGTGTCTCGCTTGCGTTTCGGGCTGAGAAAGGGACGCGTCACTTTAGGCAGGTGGCGCTGGAGAGAGGAACAAAGGTCGCGATGAAACGAAATGCCGAAACCCGGGATCGAACCAGGGACCTTTAGATCTTCAGTCTAACGCTCTCCCAACTGAGCTATTTCGGCAGTGCGCAAAGCCCATAGCCACCTGCTCCAGCCTTCCTGTGTTGTGGCATGAGCGCACCAAGAGTAGCGGGAGAGTGTTGCAGGAACGTCACTCAGAAGGAAAGCCACCCAGCTGCGCCCTCTGAGCTCTGTCCAGCGCATCTTCCTCGCATGGACTCCTGCCTGCGACGGGCAGGAAACAATTAGCAAGAACAGAACGACACCCCATGGGTGTCTCATGACCGCACCTTAGGTTGTGACACGTGCAGGTGTGAGGTGTTGCCGGGCTACTTTGGAGCAGAGCTTGGGCGGAGGGGGGGCGGGAAAGCAGACAAAGAGGTGACACCTCAAGGTCTGCACGATCACAGCTCTCCGCCGCCCCAGGCTTCGGCTCGATAAGCTACTGGACACACCCGCCCCTCCTCACACAGACCGTGGAAAAGCCCCCGAGTGGGAGGGCTCTCTCTTCCTCCCAGGAGCTCTTGGACACGACGCCCAGACAGGGCGCGGGGAGCCGCCGCCTGCAAACACGGCTCCAGGCAGGACTCCACTCTGCAGGAGCCGCAGAGCAGAGGAGATGAGGGCAGCTTAGCTCCTGTGCAGAGACCTGAGCTGTTGTTGCTGTGGATGCTGTCTTTTCTGCACTCGGGATAGGAGTGAATGTTGAGTTGCCCTTAGAAATGAAGCAGAGCACTTCAACGGCACGGGTGTGTGTGTGTGTGTGCGCCCTGGTGATTCTGGGAGACAGATCGAACCTGGGCTAAAAGAGAGGGGGCTTAGCCCTCTTCCATTTGCTAGTTCAAAGTTGTACAACCCCTTTGTATCTGCTAGGCGGCGCAGTCGTCGTGCACAAAGAACACTTTGAAAAGCGTCAAAGGCAAGTCATTCCGAGTTGGTCGTTTGTGTTTTCCGTTCAGACGCGAAATGCTGACATGATCTCTCGGCTCCTCGGTTGTCATTTCTGCTCCGTAAAGGGATCACAGCACGCGTCGGCTTCCAGCACGGTGGGTCGGGACACGATGCCGGGGGTCGGAGAGAGCGATGTCTTCCTCGTTAGTATAGGACCTGTCACCTGTCCCCACCTGTCACGCGGGAGACCGGGGTTCGATTCCCCGACGGGGAGTAGCTTTTCTTTCACCTCCTTAGAGAAATGACTGCCTTTCACTTCTCTGTTTTCTTTCACAGCGTCGTGCACCTTTTCATTGCTCTCGCTTTCAGAGCCTCCGCACGGCAGTCGACTCGACATCAGGAAGCACATTGAAGTGAAAGCAGGAAGCGCTGCGACATGCACTGTGCAGATCCCGCCACACTAAGAGGCGAGTGGGTCTGTTCGATGCACAAAGAACGCTTTGAGAAGCGTCAAAGGCAAGTCATTCCGAGTTGGTCGTTTGTGTTTTCCGTTCAGACGCGAAATGCTGAAATGATCTCTCGGCTCCTCGGTTGTCATTTCTGCTCCGTAAAGGAATCACAGCACGCGTCGGCTTCCAGCACGGTGGGTCGGGACACGATGCCGGGGGTCGGAGAGAGCGATGTCTTCCTCGTTAGTATAGGACCTGTCACCTGTCCCCACCTGTCACGCGGGAGACTGGGGTGCATCAGGACGCGCCTTGAAGTGAAAGCAGGATGCGCTGTGACATGCACTGTGCAGATCCCGCCACACTAAGAGGTGGGTCCAGTGGGTCTGTTCGATCACAGCGCTAGGCGAATTACCAATCCCCTTTTGTGCCTGGCGACAAAAGATGTCTGTTTCCGCCCGGTTTCGAACCGGGGACCTTTCGCGTGTGAGGCGAACGTGATAACCACTACACTACGGAAACGGTGGTAAGACGTGCCCAGCGGCCCAGTGCTGAGCTTCGCCAATGCGATTTAGCTGCTTCCAGTGCCTTTATTGGAGTGCGCTGATGGACCGTGCTCTCTCTCCAGAGACCAGCACGCCTGTCATGGACGGAGCAGGAAAGGCGGCGCCACATTCTACAGCCCTCTCCACGCAATCGACGAAATCGGGCTACTGAAGTGGAGAAAATCGCCTCTCCAGAAAGTGCAAATATCATCTTGGAGACTATAAATCCTATTGCCGAAGGTCAGCCCTGTCTACCAGAGTAACCCTCCCACAGCGATGATCAGCTCGTCTCACACGCGAGAAGTTTCGGTTGGAAACAAGCGCCCCCTCTTCTCGCACGTTTTGCACGTTCGAGTAGTTTTAATGCGGCTCTTTCGTACACGGTGCTGATCTTTTGGAAAGCAGGAGGCAAAACCGAGTCGAACCGCCTGGGTGAAAACCAGGAACCCTAACCGCTAGACTATATGGCAGCGAACAACCATGCTGTTCACGGCATCAAGCAAGCAAACTACATAAATATGAGAAAACACGCAAGAGAGTTGTCACTCAGAGTGTCGAAGGGTCGATGTATACTGGGGCTCAGTTGAAATGCAACGTCAGGACTTTTCCGAATTATGTCACACGAAGAGAGCACAGCCCTTTCCGCCCTGCCGCGTGTGTCTCGGTAACTCGCTGTGATCGTATAGTGGTCAGTACTTTGCGTTGTGGCCGCAACAACCCCGGTTCGAATCCGGGTCACGGCAGAATAGGGGCGTCTGCTTTTACTACACGCACGAATGAAGGCAAAAAAAAGCCAATCGACGTGAACGAACGGCGCTTTACAGAGGAGTACTGCCTGACTGGATCGTTGATGAACGACAGAGGCCACTCCGACCTCTTCTCGGTTTTCTTCAATGACTTACTAAGGATCTTCTTCACATTCGCCCATGCAGGGGAAGCCAGTTACACCAAAGCAAACGCAGGAAAGTGCATTTCAAGCAGAGACTAGGAGGGACTTGTTTACACCGAGAGTGGGCGGAGAATGGAACAATGCGCCCAGCCCTGTTGCTGGAGCCGATTCTTGATGAGCTCTTGGGCTCACTAAGAGGCCCCCGCTGGATGCTAATCTTTCTGTTGTTCTTGCAGGTCCTGCGCCGCTTTTGAGCCGACAGAGCTCGACCTGGTCTGTCGGCACAGCCCAATTGCAAATGATCGGCTCCGCGTACAGAAGGAACGTGCGTTTGGTACAAGAGTGCACGAAGGCACCGGAAATACATTGGGAACAAATGACCGGTCGCTCAAGACCTCTGTGAAGTACAGGAGCGTGCAAAACGAGGCTGTTTCCGCCCGGTCTCGAACCGGGGACCTTTCGCGTGTTAGGCGAACGTGATAGCCGCTACACTACGGAAACCTGTAGGGACTGCTGCTGGTGTCTCGCTTGCGTTTCGGGCTGAGAAAGGGACGCGTCACTTTAGGCAGGTGGCGCTGGAGAGAGGAACAAAGGGCGCGATGAAACAAAATGCCGAAACCCGGGATCGAACCAGGGACCTTTAGATCTTCAGTCTAACGCTCTCCCAACTGAGCTATTTCGGCAGTGCGCAAAGCCCACAGCCACCTGCTCCAGCCTTCCTGTGTTGTGGCATGAGCGCACCAAGAGTAGCGGGAGAGTGTTGCAGGAACGTCACTCAGAAGGAAAGCCACCCAGCTGCGCCCTCTGAGCTCTGTCCAGCGCATCTTCCTTGCATGGACTCCTGCCTGCGACGGGCAGGAAACAATTAGCAAGAACAGAACGACACCCCATGGGTGTCTCATGACCGCACCTTAGGTTGTGACACGTGCAGGTGTGAGGGGTTGCCGGGCTACTTTGGAGCAGAGCTTGGGCGGAGGGGGGGCGGGAAAGCAGACAAAGAGGTGACACCTCAAGGTCTGCACGATCACAGCTCTCCGCCGCCCCAGGCTTCCGCTCGATAAGCTACTGGACACATCCGCCCCTCCTCACACAGACCGTGGAAAAGCCCCCGAGTGGGAGGGCTCGCTCTTCCTCCCAGGAGCTCTTGGACACGACGCCCAGACAGGGCGCGGGGAGCCGCCGCCTGCAAACACGGCTCCAGGCAGGACTCCACTCCGCAGGAGCCGCAGAGCAGAGGAGATGAGGGCAGCTTAGCTCCTGTGCAGAGACCTGAGCTGTTGTTGCTGTGGATGCTGTCTTTTCTGCACTCGGGGTAGGAGTGAATGTTGAGTTGCACTTAGAAATGAAGCAGAGCACTTCAACGGCACGGGTGTGTGTGTGTGTGCGCCTTGGTGATTCTGGGAGACAGATCGAACCTGGGCTAAAAGAGAGGGGGCTTAGCCCTCTTCCATTTGCTAGTTCAAAGTTGTACAACCCCTTTGTATCTGCTAGGCGGCGCAGTCGTCGTGCACAAAGAACACTTTGAAAAGCGTCAAAGGCAAGTCATTCCGAGTTGGTCGTTTGTGTTTTCCGTTCAGACGCGAAATGCTGACATGATCTCTCGGCTCCTCGGTTGTCATTTCTGCTCCGTAAAGGGATCACAGCACGCGTCGGCTTCCAGCATGCTGGGTCGGGACACGATGCCGGGGGTTGGAGAGAGCGATGTCTTCCTCGTTAGTATAGTGGCAAGTATCCCCGCCTGTCACGCGGGAGACCGGGGTTCGATTCCCCGACGGGGAGTAGCTTTTCTTTCACCTCCTTAGAGAAATGACTGCCTTTCACTTCTCTGTTTTCTTTCACAGCGTCGTGCACCTTTTCATTGCTCTCGCTTTCAGAGTCTCCGCACGGCAGTCGACTCGACATCAGGAAGCACATTGAAGTGAAAGCAGGAAGCGCTGCGACATGCACTGTGCAGATCCCGCCACACTAAGAGGTGAGTGGGTCTGTTCGATGCACAAAGAACGCTTTGAGAAGCGTCAAAGGCAAGTCATTCCGAGTTGGTCGTTTGTGTTTTCCGTTCAGACGCGAAATGCTGAAATGATCTCTCGGCTCCTCGGTTGTCATTTCTGCTCCGTAAAGGAATCACAGCACGCGTCGGCTTCCAGCACGGTGGGTCGGGACACGATGCCGGGGGTCGGAGAGAGCGATGTCTTCCTCGTTAGTATAGGACCTGTCACCTGTCCCCACCTGTCACGCGGGAGACTGGGGTGCATCAGGACGCGCCTTGAAGTGAAAGCAGGATGCGCTGTGACATGCACTGTGCAGATCCCGCCACACTAAGAGGTGGGTCCAGTGGGTCTGTTCGATCACAGCGCTAGGCGAATCCCCAATCCCCTTTTGTGCCTGGCGACAAAAGATGTCTGTTTCCGCCCGGTTTCGAACCGGGGACCTTTCGCGTGTGAGGCGAACGTGATAACCACTACACTACGGAAACGGTGGTGAGACGTGCCCAGCTGCCCAGCGCTGAGCTTCGCCAATGCGATTTAGCTGCTTCCAGTGCCTTTATTGGAGTGCGCTGATGGACCGTGCTCTCTCTCCAGAGACCAGCACGCCTGTCATGGACGGAGCAGGAAAGGCGGCGCCACATTCTACAGCCCTCTCCACGCAATCGACGAAATCGGGCTACTGAAGTGGAGAAAATCGCCTCTCCAGAAAGTGCAAATATCATCTTGGAGACTATAAATCCTATTGCCGAAGGTCAGCCCTGTCTACCAGAGTAACCCTCCCACAGCGATGATCAGCTCGTCTCACACGCGAGAAGTTTCGGTTGGAAACAAGCGCCCCCTCTTCTCGCACGTTTTGCACGTTCGAGTAGTTTTAATGCGGCTCTTTCGTACACGGTGCTGATCTTTTGGAAAGCAGGAGGCAAAACCGAGTCGAACCGCCTGGGTGAAAACCAGGAACCCTAACCGCTAGACTATATGGCAGCGAACAACCATGCTGTTCACGGCATCAAGCAAGCAAACTACATAAATATGAGAAAACACGCAAGAGAGTTGTCACTCAGAGTGTCGAAGGGTCGATGTATACTGGGGCTCAGTTGAAATGCAACGTCAGGACTTTTCCGAATTATGTCACACGAAGAGAGCACAGCCCTTTCCGCCCTGCCGCGTGTGTCTCGGTAACTCGCTGTGATCGTATAGTGGTCAGTACTTTGCGTTGTGGCCGCAACAACCCCGGTTCGAATCCGGGTCACGGCAGAATAGGGGCGTCTGCTTTTACTACACGCACGAATGAAGGCAAAAAAAAGCCAATCGACGTGAACGAACGGCGCTTTACAGAGGAGTACTGCCTGACTGGATCGTTGATGAACGACAGAGGCCACTCCGACCTCTTCTCGGTTTTCTTCAATGACTTACTAAGGATCTTCTTCACATTCGCCCATGCAGGGGAAGCCAGTTACACCAAAGCAAACGCAGGAAAGTGCATTTCAAGCAGAGACCAGGAGGGACTTGTTTACACCGAGAGTGGGCGGAGAATGGAACAATGCGCCCAGCCCTGTTGCTGGGCTCTTGGGCTCACTAAGAGGCCCCCGCTGGATGCTAATCTTTCTGTTGTTCTTGCAGGTCCTGCGCTGCTTTTGAGCCGACAGAGCTCGTCCTGGTTTGCCGGCACAGCCCAATTGCAAATGATCGGCTCCGCGTACAGAAGGAACGTGCGTTTGGTACAAGAGTGCACGAAGGCACCGGAAATACATTGGGAACAAATGACCGGTCGCTCAAGACCTCTGTGAAGTACAGGAGCTTGCAAAACGAGGCTGTTTCCGCCCGGTCTCGAACCGGGGACCTTCCGCGTGTTAGGCGAACGTGATAGCCGCTACACTACGGAAACCTGCAGGGACTGCTGCTGGTGTCTCGCTTGCGTTTCGGGCTGAGAAAGGGACGCGTCACTTTAGGCAGGTGGCGCTGGAGAGAGGAACAAAGGGCGCGATGAAACAAAATGCCGAAACCCGGGATCGAACCAGGGACCTTTAGATTTTCAGTCTAACGCTCTCCCAACTGAGCTATTTCGGCAGTGCGCAAAGCCCACAGCCACCTGCTCCAGCCTTCCTGTGTTGTGGCATGAGCGCACCAAGAGTAGCGGGAGAGTGTTGCAGGAACGTCACTCAGAAGGAAAGCCACCCAGCTGCGCCCTCTGAGCTCTGTCCAGCGCATCTTCCTCGCATGGATTCCTGCCTGCGACGGGCAGGAAACAATTAGCAAGAACAGAACGACACCCCATGGGTGTCTCATGACCGCACCTTAGGTTGTGACACGTGCAGGTGTGAGGGGTTGCCGGGCTACTTTGGAGCAGAGCTTGGGCGGAGGGGGGGCGGGAAAGCAGACAAAGAGGTGACACCTCAAGGTCTGCACGATCACAGCTCTCCGCCGCCCCAGGCTTCCGCTTCCAGCTACTGGACACACCCGCCCCTCCTCACACAGACCGTGGAAAAGCCCCCGAGTGGGAGGGCTCTCTCTTCCTCCCAGGAGCTCTTGGACACGACGTACAGACAGGGCGCGGGGAGCCGCCGCCTGCAAACACGGCTCCAGGCGGGACTCCACTCCGCAGGAGCCGCAGAGCAGAGGAGATGAGGGCAGCTTAGCTCCTGTGCAGAGACCTGAGCTGTTGTTGCTGTGGATGCTGTCTTTTCTGTTCTCGGGGTAGGACATCAGGAAGCACATTGAAGCGCTGCGACATGCACTGTACAGATCCCGCCACTACTGGGCCCGATTTCCCCGGATCGAAACCGGGCGGAAACAGACCCGTTTCGTTTGTTGCCACGCACACTGTTTGGGGATTCGCCTAGCGCTGTGATCGAACAGACCCACTCACCTCTTAGTGTGGCGGGATCTGCACAGTGGATGTCGCAGCGCATCCTGCTTTCACTTCAATGCATGTTCTGATGTACCCTGGTCTCCCGCGTGACAGGTGGGGATACTTGCCACTATACTAACGAGGAAGACATCGCTCTCTGCTTAGTGTGCAAAACACTTACTTGCAGCATTGTGGGTGCTGTGGTTTAAATGATATTGGTTTGTGAACAGAATACCCCTATCCCAGTACATTGTGCCAGATTAAATAAACACACGAGAAAAAGAGATTCAGAACGCAAAGCTGTGTCAGTGTTCTGTGTAAAAAATCCGTTTGAACATCATGGGAGCTGTTTTTAATAAGCTGCTGAGTAAAGAATATTTTCATCTTCCTGCTGTCAGTAGTATTGTGCATATAGTTGACTCTTACCTGAATGAAAACAGGACGTAAAGGAAGGGTTTCAGAATTCAGACAAAGCTTTATTCCCGTGCTTACAGTCTGAGTAATTGGAGACTGCGCTATTCTGTTGCCTATGGTCATATACGGGTTTTTCGCATGAAGCCGTATTGAACAGTATTTCTCGCGTTGTGAACTTGTGTATACAGCGGTCCCCCGGGTTCCAGTTAGTGCGTAATTACGCATCGATGAAAAACCGGAGGTTTAAAAAAAGATAATTAGCTCACTGATACTTTGATGTAGAGGCTGTGGAAATATCCACGTCGTGGTCTTTAAAATGCAATTGGTTTGAAGGCGTTCTGTGCTTCCGTTGCGAAGATATGGACAAAAGACTATTCGTGCTTGGTCCAAGAAATGTAATATAAACGAAAAAGTAAAGGCTGAGAAAGCATTCACAATGTATTTTATGCACAAAGCAAGTATTCTCGCGAATCTAAGAGGTTTCGTGTAAACGCTACAGGCGTGGCAAAATCGTTTTCGAACTTCAAGCTAACTTTACCCCGATGCAGAATCAAGAATGCTTTCTGACCACAGTGACAAAGTGACACTGAACTTTACAAACAAAGTTTACAAACAAAAGCCGAGCAGCAGGACGCAGTCATGCTAGAGATATAGAAGAACAGGGGACGGCTGACATTACTTGTTACAGGTACGAACTAACAATGCACAAAGCAGATGAATGCGGAGCGTGAACAGCAAAATGTCTACACTGTAAGAAAACAGGACATTATGCACACGTCTGCAGAACATCACGTCCTAGTTTAAGGACAGTAACATCAGAGATTGGAAGCTAGGGAGTTTCAGGTCTGTGTTTTTTTTATAGGTTCAAGAAAGTCTGAATACCTTTGCAAGAAGTATTTCAGAATCCCACTCAAATCCAGTACGAATGCCGCATAAATCTGCATTGTACAATTAGTATCCCAGTGGGCAAAAGACGTATAATATACGTCTATTAAACGCATACCTTAGACGTCTAAATGTGGTCTACAATTCGTCTAGAATGAAATTCTAATATACGTTTAAAGTTATACGTCAATTAAACGTCTATGTTTAGACGTTCATTATACATAAATGGTTGGAGTTCTATTATACGGATAAATTGAGAAGACTATTATACATATATGGTTAGAGTTCCGGATAACTTTAGAGGTCTATTATACGGATAACTTTAGAGGACTATTATACGTATATGGTTAGAGGTCTATTATACGTATAACTTTAGAGGTCTATTATACGTATATGGTTAGAGGTCTATTATACGGATAACTTTAGAGGTCTATTATACGTATATGGTTAGAGGTCTATTATACGGATAACATTAGAGGTCTATTATACGTATATGGGTAGAGGTCTATTATACATCAAAGATAGATTTTATAGGTGTAGAAACAAGTAAACCAAGCCAATGATTAGGTTTAGAAATTTATTCTGAAAATACACATTCACACCTGAAACATATGTATTTCAAATTATACTTGTATACAATCAATCAGTCAATCAACAATCAACATATGGGCAATAATCATAAAAAACACAACTAGTTTAAAACTCTTAAACTTCAGCTACAAATTCTGGTAACATGGCAATATACAGTATAGTAATGACAAACACAAAACTAATTACATTAACACACTAACTCAAAACCACATTTTGATTCAAATATACATTTTAAAATGTACAACTTCTATATTTCCAAGAAAAAAAAATATTTCAATGGAAGTTAAGACGATTTTTGTCCAATATTTGCAAACCCTGTCTAATTGTCATAACAGTTAGAACCAAAAACCTATTATTTTCAGAGTCCAGATCTCCTGGCCCCCTGCCTTGCATATGCATTCTTCAAGTAACACATTGTGTGCTCCTTTATTTCTTTTTCTGTTGATGTAGGGTGGGACTTCAGCACCGCAGCTAGGAGAAAATTATATAATGTTACTTCCCAAATAAATGATGATTAATATCTTCTTTAGTATAATCTAAAAAATGAACGGTTTACTAAGCTCAAAGCTGAAATTAAATTATAAAATTTGGTTTGCATCATAGCAGTTGAGCAATAAAGTCTGTCCTAATTAAAGAGTACCCAAAGTTTGAAAGTACAACATAGAATAAGAATAAGAGAAACGGCAAAACGATTTTGTGTCATCTTCCCCATTCACATTATTTTATGTGCCATTTTTTTGCTTATTCACGTACTATTTTAATCAAAATAATATTAAGAAAGATCTGTATGTATTCAGATAGTATTATTATTGTTCATACTTACTCGTCAAAAGAGGATTGCTGAGATTTTTGCGGATATACTTCTACGTTTGAAAAACGTGTCCAAAATGGTGACCAACGAATACTAGCAATGCATTGTGGTATATAACCAGAAAATATGCTGGGTTCGATATTTTCTCAACGTATGCGTTTATTAATGTTGTCGATATTATGGTTGAAATTTAACATTGATAATACATCGCGGCTATGTGCCCCCTGCTATGAGCTGATGTGCAATTTTAACGCATGCAGTTAGTAAGGATCGGTCACTGTTGTATGGTATTATATATAATGACATTATAGAATAGGATGGGGACAGGCCTGGCATCACGGGGGGAGGGGGGAATGTCGCCCCTTCAGTTTTGGGCAAAAAGATTTACCTAACTTAATTTGCGCCCTAAAAAAATAGTTGTACTTTGTCAATGGTCAGACAACACTAAATGACACGAACAGTCACTCAGTCTATTTGATGGGCAGGAGGGCTATCCGTCCAGGAACTGCACATATCAGTGTCGTTATTGAGTGTCAACATTACGATCCTGTTTGCTCAGGTGGACCGATTCCTTGCAGTAGTTTATCATTATACTTAAAATCGTTATATAACTAGGACTAGTTATAGCAGTCTGTGCTTTCTGTTGGTTTTACAACATTTTTTTCTTAACGATTCAGAACGTCCATGTAGCTGCAAAAATGAATGCTTATGGTACTTTTCGCTCCAGGCAATACAAACCGTGAGAGTGACGAAAAATGTGAAACTGAACTTCATCGCAAATACCAGATTGCTAGTCGTATCTTCTATCATGAAGCACTAATCAATGGCATAGCTGCGAGATTTCATTTGGGTAGCTGCACCGTACAGCTCTGTTTCAACCGAAATATCACCCCCCCTCAGAATTTCAGACGCCCCCCTACAGATTTTTCCCCGGGCACCGCGCACTAATGGGGGACGGGGTGTTCAGCAGTACTGATACTGCTGATACTCTTACTACAGCTACTGATACTGCTGCTGCTCTTACTACAGCTACTGATACTGCTGATACTCTTACTGGTATCAACTTTTGTCAAGAAAATAAAAATAGAAACTCTATAGGCACTCAAACATTTTACTGTTTTTTTTTTTTCAGGCAGGTGGCAAGACCCCCTCCGCAAAACCCTTGTATGCCAAGCTGTGGGCATTGATTCGTCGAATATACGTATATTTACGAAATTACGTCTATACGTATATATACGTCGCCTCGACGTATAATCAACGTCGAATTGCAACCGTAAAATCGACGACATGAATAAACGCATAGATAACGTCGAAAACACATCTAACACAGTGCCTGGGGCTTTTTACTGTATGTATCGTGTGTGCCGCAACTAGGAGTATACGGCACTCTGCACAGTGCACGAAGTAAATTATTTTGGCAGTAATTAATTTATTATATTTACTATATTTATTATACACGTGTAAATTAATTACTGCCAAAATAATTTACTTCGTAATTTACAGTAAAAAGCCTCAGGCACTGTGTTAGATGTGTTTTCGACGTTATATATGCGTTTATTCATGTCGTCGATTTTACGGTTGCAATTCGACATTGATTATACGTCTAGGCGACGTATATATACGTATAGACGTAATTTCGCCGTAAATATACGTATATTCGACGAATCAATGCCCACTGGGAGTTTTCTTCCAAGAAATCACACATTTGTCGCATCCTCCATACTATACTTCTCTCTTGTAGTAGTAAAGCATTTTGATTTAAACTGAACAATATATTAAATGTTTCATCTATACACTTACGATTAACATAGGCAGTCTTGAACGGATTGCGGAAATCAAATATACAGATGGATTCAGAGTGTGCTTTCCAACTTTTGTGTAACATTTTCCTTTGATAGGGCGGAGTTGTTTTTAAAATCTGGATTAAATAAAAAGGAGTGACGTCAGTGTAAAACAGCTTTCCTTCATGGGGAACAACAGTTGTGTTCCATATTTCTAATTATTTTGGTTTCAAGATAGCAATTTAGTATGAAACATAAAAGCCAGCTGGATAAATCTGTTACACGTCATTTACAATGGTCTTTCAACTAATAGCCCGTGCAGGGATCAAACCCCAACTGTTGTTGCGAGTTGCATAAGGCTCTGCAACATGCAGATGAGAAACTAACCTCCGCTTCTTCATTATATACACAGTGAGCTATATTTGCGAGCCTACTGCCCCCTGCGGGCTCTGTATTTGATTGCGGTACAAGACCGGCCGTGGAGGTAAAGTGAGACGGGTGTGTACATTAAAAGGCTCATAGCGTCCCTGGGAAGGTTCAAACCACCACCCTTTTTGTTAACAACCGAGCCACAAAGACTCATGTACAGCTTAACACTCCTCGGTCTCAGTGAAAGTGAAAATTTCTGGAGAATCATTTGTCAATTTCCCTACGGGATTAATAAAGTATTATCTATCTCTCTTAAAGGAAAATCGCCAACAGTGGCCGATATCTATTAGAGTTTTTTTCATTCTATACTGCAATTTCTGAAGGGTACAGGCTTGGGAATTGGACCTTATGGTGAAGGCTGCGGGCTCAGCAGCAGCAGAACCTGATCAGTATCGGTTGACTCCGATATACTTTGACAACTTAACTTCTGGATTTAGAGACATTTACCTTAGTGTCGGTATACTAAGATGTTTTGGTAACGAGGAAGGAGGGACAAAGCAAATTGGCAGAATGTGTGCTATTTTGTTGACTACAAGTCTTCACATGCCAGAGGGTCAATATTAAAAAAAAAACGTAACAGTATAATCTCTTGTACTTCACAATTTAATAGTGTCTGTTACATTGTGTCTCACACCTCAGTCTCAGAATTGTGAGACGAGTTTGTAATCAGGAGGGAGGGCAATAGCAATTCAGCAGAAATTGCATTCATCTTTTCCCAATGCATTCTCACATGCCATTTTCTCACATGCCATGCTCAGAGGGTCATATTTTTAAAATGGTATCATAAAATGTCCTGAAGTTCAGGATTTTGACAGTCTGTTATATTGTGTCTCACACCTTGATGTCAGAAATATGAGACGATTTTAAAATCAGGAGGGAGGGCCCTAGAAATATAGCAAACATTGCATTTACCATTTGACAATGTATTCTCTCATGCCATGTTCAGAGGGTTGTATTTAAAAAACGGTACAGTACAATGTCCTGAAGTTCAGGATTTTGATAGTCTTTTCCATTGTCTCTCACACATCTGTGTCAGAATTTTTAGACATTTTTATAACCAGGAGGTAGGTTCGATCACCCTCTGCTCATCCTCAGTTAACCATATAGTCTCATATGCCATGTTCTAAATGTCCCATTTAAAACTGCTATATTAAAATTTCTTGTAAAATGCAAGAGTTTGAGACTTTTTATGATCAGAAGGCAAGGTCGTGGAAAATATGCAGGAAGTGCCAGTGAATTTACGTTTTGCCTTTGTCTTATTTACTCGTGGTATAACATGCCAGTTTGTTTTATTGTGAGTTGTGTTTCTGAAATGTGTTTCATACAAATATGCAATTTGGACAGTCTCTACTTACATATTCCCCTTTACTGAGGAAATGTACAATAATACATCCGGATAAGTATTTTTAAAAATGACTGTAGAGAGCCATCTACAGGCGAAAGACGACATAACATCACAGCAGTAGCATTTAAGATGGAACGAAAAACACAAAGCAGCTGGCGAATAAGAAGCCAACTCCAGCCTCGTTAATGCAATAGCATTAGGTGAGGTGGAAAAATATTTCTTGCTCTGAATCTTAACATTTTTATAGGAGGTGTTCTAGGACCTCTTGCCTCAGAAAAAAAACTGCCAGTACATCAATTATTTCTACTCAATCAATAGCAGCAGTGTTATCAGTACTGAGCCCTAAATGTAGGTCCTATCATCATATAAAAAGTCGAAAGTATCGACTGCATTCAACTGATAAAATGTATCTTCTATGAGAGTTATATCTTTATCCAAAATACATCGGAAACAAATTTGCACGTTTTTTGGGGGGGATCCTGAAGACTGAGACTCAAAACTTTTTTTTCCTTCTTTCCAGGAGGAAGGATTATTCAGATGCAAACATTGTCCCAAAATCGATGTACTCTTTATTGATATTCAAATCCTCAAATTCTTCATCTGAATGTCGATATTGAAATATGATATTGTACAAATTGTGGTTTTCTTTTTAAAGCAAATTTTATGCTTTAAATTAAATAAATTGTATTTATTATGAATGTGCCGGAATTTTTTCAGTACTTTAGAGGGTTCTGCCATTTTAAATGTTATGCTGTTCCTGTCGGATTTATCAAATGTGTCATTTAAATCTCCCGTCATTTCTATATCAGCCTGAAGGCCTTGAAGTAAAGATTGCAATTCATCCAAAAATGCAATTCATCCAAAAAAAGTTTCCCACTGGTGATACATACAAGGAAATGACTGTACATTTTCCCCCCAAATCAACAAATTTAAAATCAAATACCTCCCTCATCTGCAGGTGGAGAGAATAATGTCAGAATAAATACAGGTTTAAAAGTCAGGAGCATTGATCGTCCTATTTTAAAATGACACTAAAATGCTCACAATATATTAAAAAGCTCTGTAAAATAATAAAAAAATAAAACAAGGTAAAAAGAAATAATACACAGTTATAAAGCTCAGGAATTATCAATGGGAAGTTACAATGGGTTGATATGATTTAAAAAATAAAATGTTTGAAAAAATCCACTTACAATATGCTAAAAATGGCAAGAATACTTAAAACAGGTGTGTAAAATAAATAAAACAAGTTAAAAATAAATACTAAATGGGTTTAAAATTCAGGAATGTGATTGGTCAGATGCTTACAATGAGTGTTGTTGGTGTTTCGTGTGATTTACCGAAATGAAAAAAATATTCAATTTAAAAACGGCAAGAGCTCGTATGAAAAAAAAGTTCTTAAGTATCTTTGTTGTAACAGCTGCGCCAGAACTAGTGTTCATATACATCAGAAAAGTAGCTGAACTTGACTGGTTTATATTCAGTTATATGCATTGGGGACGAAAAGGAGACTTACATGGATTTTATTAGGTTTGAGGAATCAGAAAATAAATTTTTACATGTTTATGCCTACGAGCAGAAATAACTTCCTGCTTTCAGCACTTTTATTGTTTCTGCTTGTAACCTCGAACAGAGAAACCCAGTACTGACTCATAGAAACGCCCCGGAGTTTCTGTGTTTCTGGGATTTAAGAGGGATGTACTGTATGAAGACAATAAAGGGAGTTTTTTTTCCCGCTGTAGAGTATGAAGGCGGTTTGATGAGTCTGGAGGGAGGAGACACGCATTCCGCACGGGGAGCACAGAACAACGAGTTTCACCTGCAGCTCGCCGAGTCCTGTCCTATATAACCGCTGAGCCTGGGACACACTGAGTCTCTAACCAGTGTTCGAGATGTAAAGGGTTGAACCCAGAAGTCGAGAGTGGAGTTTTTGTATAAGTGTAAGATTAAGGGAATAGGGTTTTGGTGGGTTTGGTGCACAGATGAGGTTTCGGTTTAGGTTTAGTTTGCTTTTGACACATTTGTAACGGCCATGGCGGCCTGTAGAGTCGGCATGTGCTGTTACTTTTGCGCACGTTTGGTGTATAAGGGTGGTGAGGTTTCGGCTCACTCGGGTGATATTTCATGGTTGGACTTTTCAAGGAAGGTGTTACAGAAAGTCAAATGATGTCAAATGCTTAATCACTTTGCTGAAGGGAATTGGTTTTGACATTAGTTTCAATCGGTGAAGTTACTGGAAGAATTTTGGATGAAAATAGAGGAGGAAAAAAAGATGTGGGCCTGATTAGAATGTTTGAATGGCAGAAGCTGATGGATCTTTCTAATGTGGTGTGAGCCTGGTCAGTACCTGGATGGGAGACCTCCTGGGAAAAACCAAGGTTGCTGCTGGAAGAGGTGTTAGTGGGGCCAGCAGGGGGTGCTCACCCTGTGGTCTGTGTGGGTCCTAATGCCCCAGTATAGTGACGGGGAAACTATACTGTAAACGGGCGCCGTCCTTCGGATGAGACTTAAAACCGAGGTCCTGACTCGCTGTGGTCATTAAAAAATCCCAGGGCGTTTCTCGAAAAGAGTAGGGGTGTAACCCCGGCGTCCTGGCCAAATTTCCCATTAGCCCTTACCAATCACGGCCTCCTAATAATCCCCCTCTATGAATTGGCTACATTACTCTGCTCTCCTCCCCACTGAAAGCTGATGTGTGGTGAGCGTTCTGGCGCAGTATGGCTGCCATCACATCATCCAGGTGGATGCTGCACACTGGTGGTGGTGGAGGGGAGTCCCCATTACCTGTAAAGTGCTTTGAGTGGAGTGTCCAGAAAAGCGCTATATAAGTGTAAGCAATTATTATTAATTAATAGGACTGTGATTGTTCGCATGTTTAATGAGATGGTGATGAAGGAAGATGTTGTGACATGGTTGTCTAAGTATTGTTTAGTGAAAGGTGAGCTTCAGAAAGTCTTGGATGATAATGACATCTGGAACTGTGCATGGAGAGTACCTGTTTCATTGCATGAAGACAAAAAATGGTTATGGTGGATTTAAACACATTCCTTCTTTGATTGGATTAGGTGAAAATAGAGGCCTTGTGTTCTGCCAAGGGCAGCCAAAACCGTGCAGGAGATGTGGGGAGCTGGGTTACTTTGTGGATGCCTGTACAAAGGTGGTGTGTGGTATGTGCAAGGAAATTGGACATGCATATACTGAATGTACAAGCGTGAGGAAATGTAATCTCTGTGAGTGTGAAGGTCATGTGTTTAAAGACTGTCCAAATTCCTTTGCAAATAAAACAAAACTGGGAAGACCAATGCAAAAACGGGAAGAGTTTGAAGAGGCATTTAGGGCTGGAGCAGTGGTTATGGATCAGGAACTGGATGTGGTTGATGTTGAAGAAAGTGGTGAAAAAGAGAGCGAGGGTTCAGAATGGAGTGAAGGGGATGAGGGGGAGGTAAAAGAGAATGATGATGTTGCAAAAAGTGAGGTGGAATCTGAATTGATTGGTAGCATCTCTTCCAATAGCCTGCCACCTGTGGAGACTGAAAGTGCTCAAATGAAATGTACAGAACAGAGGGTGCAGTCTAAAAGAGACATTGGATTTAGAAAATGATTTAACTCCAAGCAGTAGAGTGAGGGAAGATCATTTTCCGAGTCCTCAGGTAGGTTCTCCCATGGGTTTAGATGTCTCCAATATATGTGATCTTACTGACCAAGCTTTAGAACCAGAGACTCAAGGAGGGCAGGTGGAGAAATATCCTATGGAGACAATTAAAGCAAAAGGGGGGGGGGGGCTTTATAGTAGGTGTCACCTACTGAATGATTGTAGCCAGAGCTTTTAGTCTCCCCTGGTCCTACTTTAAGTATGGCTCTTAATATTGTGTCAATAAATGTGAGAAGCATTCGCTCCAAGTTAAGGGCAAGGACTATACTATCATTTGTGAGGAAGGTAAATGCTGATATTGTGTTGTTACAGGAGTGTGGGTTACCCTTTAAAAACTGCTATAAGGATATGGAAGAACTGTGGACATTGGGCCCATCAATCTGGAGTGGGTCCAAAGAAAATAAATCTGATGGTATAGCTGTTCTAATTAAAAATAAGATGGTAGAGGTACGTCAGCACCCTGTAATGAAACCAGGGAGAGCACTGGTGGTGTATCTGGGTTTCATGAATGTCTAATTTAAACTCTTAAATATATATTGTCTGAGTTGCTCACATGACAGATATGTCCTAATTCAGGAACTGAGTATATTTATTGGGATGGGAACCAGTGGTTTTAGCTGGGGATTTTAATTCTCTTTTAGAAAGAGAAGGCAGAATGAGGGGCGAGAGACGGGTCCAATTTGATAAATCATCAATATTATTGCAAACATTATGTAAAGATTTTAAACTGAAAGATGGCTTCAAACTTCATAGTCAGGGGAGGGCAGGTTTCACATGGGACTAGTCTAATGGGACCCAAGCCTCACGCATTTTGTTTTGTTACGTGATTTTACTTGCACGACCGCAGGCCTAACCCCTGTTTTTTTTTCTCTGACCATTGTCTGCTGTCATGTACAATTTCTATTCCAACAGCTGTTACTGTGGGGAAGGGTGTGTGGAAGCTCGATATTTTGCTTCTGGAAGGTGAGGAAGTGACGCACAGGTTCAGGGAAAGATATAAGGAATGGCGGTCTTTGTATGACCTGTTTGGCACAAGAGCACAGCGGCCAACCCTGCGCTCTGACCCCCAGCTTCTCTCCCTGTCTGTGTGTCTCATGGAGTTAGAAAGACTACAAGCTGTGCAAACTTCCAAATCTTTAACATCATTTCAAGGGTGTATGATAGATCATTCACAAGATCAAATGGCTGTTTATTATTGTAAGAAATGTAGTTCACTACTGTTCTTTTTACTCTTTTGCTTGCATTATACAGCCGTTAAGTGCATTTAGAACCTAAGAGATATCCAACTGATTAACCTGTCTGATGAATGTTAAATGGGTTGTGACTTTTGGCAAAGTTTTTTGCAACATTATTTGTTTCATGAATACCATTCATCTCTATAACAACTTTCCTGTACCCTGAACATATGTTTTAAATTGCTTGATCCCATTTGGTGCAACCTTTCCGTTGTACTCGTAATGTGTTGTTTGCATTAGGAGTGTGTTAAATAAGCAGAAAAGAAGCCCGTTTCTTCTACTGCTTCTGATCTTATACAGTGGTCAGAATCTCTCATCCAAAAGCTGATGAGTGGGAGGGGGGGAAATTAGTGCGTAAAAAATCATTAAAGAGCATAAGGGTTTTCATCACATGGACTTGTTTGACTGTTTTGGTGCCAGATCAATTAAAGGACAACAACCAGAAACACTGGTTCTCAGACTGAACGCATTCTCCTTCAATAATCTTTTTTTACCAACAGGTGAGTGGAGTTGCCATGGGCACCAGAATGGGACCCAGCTATGCCAATATCTTTGTTGGCTGGGTAGAAGAACGCTTCTTCGCTTTCTACACTGGCTATGTCCCTGACCTCTACAAGCGATATATTGATGACTGCGTCACTGCCGCCACATGCTCCAACGATCAGCTTAAGTGCTTCCTGCATCATTTCACCAACTTCCACCTGTCCCTCAAATATATGGTTAACATATCTTCCACTACTCTTCCGTTTCTGGACATCAACTTCTCCATCAACTACCCCAGACTCTCCACTTCTGTTTATTACAAACCCACGGATTCACACAGCTATCTCTTGTTTTCACCCCAAACATACTAAAAATTCTCTCCCTTTTTCACAGTTCCTTCGGCTACAACAAATATGCAGCAACGACATCGACTCCCAGAATCAAACCCTCAAAATCTACTCCTTTTTCCATCAACAGAGGATACCCCAGCAGTGTTATTGACAGGGCCCTTGCCCGAGCCAAAAACACCCCTCGGACCATCAACCCAATCAGGAACTCCCACCATAACAACCGCATTCCTTTGGTGCTTCCCTAACACACTTCCTATCCCCAGGACTGTTAATGACAACTTTTCCATCCTACAGGATGATCCCTCCATTGGGGCCCTCTTTTCTGACCGCCCCATCATCTCATATCGCCAATCACCTAATCTGCGCAACCTTCGTGTTCACAGCTCCCTTGACCGCTCTCAGCAACCATCCACACCAGGTACTTTCCCCTGCAACAGAGCTCGCTGTATCGCCTGCAAGTACACATCCAACACCACACTCATTCAAGGCCCCTCAGGACAATTCTGGATCACCCAGATGGCATCTTGTACCTCCAGGAACCTTATTTACTGTATCTCTTGCAGTAAATGCCCAGTTTCTCTCTATATTGGAGAAACAGGAAGGAGACTTGGAGACCGCTTCAGAGAACATGTCAGGGCTGTGAAGATTGAAGATCTCTCCAAAAACCATTGTTTCTCATTTCACCTCTGATGCCCATGACCACTCTAATCTCTCCGTCTGTGTTCTCAAAGATGGTTTTCTGAACTCATACATTAGAAAGACTACCGAAACCAAACTTATCCTGCAGCTAGGATCACACCTTCCCCCTTCTCTAAACAACAAACTACTATTCTACTAAATTTTCTCCATTCATTGGAAGTTGTATTTCACACCTCTCAACACCTATTCTGACTTCACACCTCTTGATTGCCCTCTCTTTCTGTCCCCTGCTCCCATCTCTCACTCCTCCTCCCTCCCAGCCTTTGTTCTCCCACTACATTACCTTTGCCTACTGCCTTCTCTTTCTCACACCTGAAGAAGGCTCCACAGCCGAAACATTGTTTTCTCTCTTCTTTTTTTTTCAGCATGGAATAAACCTATTACTTGTTCCTAAACAACCAGAAACAATATCTTCGGTCTTTCCAGAGCTGTAAGTAGTCATTCCAAGTTTATTAACTTGTCTCTGTGCTTGTATGTACTCTTCAATAGCCACTGATGTTATTTACAGCAACTATTTTTAAAAATAAATTAGCATTTTTTTTGGACTTCCTTTAAAGAATTGGCACATTTGGCAGAGCGGTGGCTCTGTGGCTGTTGGCTGCACCTGTGGCTGGAAGGTTGCTGGTTTACATCCCACGGTCGGCAGAGGAATCCTACTGTCACGGGACAGAGAAGGAGCGCCCTCTGGCTGCAGAGGGCGTGACACCTACTCCATTGGGCTCCTGAACAAGGCCCTTAACCCCAACTGCTCCAGGGGTGCTGTATAAATGGCTGACCCTGTGCTCTGACCCCAAGCTTCTCTCCCTGTATGTGTGATTCAAGGAGAGCAAGCTGGGGTACGCAAAATAAGAATTCCTAATGCAAGAAATTGTATATGGTCAATACAGTGATCATATCTTATTGGCACATGGTAATCTCCAAGGAACAAGTAATAGGTTTATTCCATGCTGAAAAGAGAAGAAGAAAACACAATGTTTTGACCATGGAGCCTTCTTCAGTTATGATTTGATTTTTTACAATCATACCCACACAAACTTTGCAATTTTTAAAAATCTTGCAAACACAACCCAGATATGTTGACTTAAAAAAAAAACAATTTGGGGGGTAATTTTTTTTTAAGAAACACATACTTCTTTTCTAGTTTTTTATGTGGCTGTGACTGTCAGAAATCCTCAGTGAAAAGGTATGCAGATCCTGTGCAGATGTAAGTAGTTATTGAGACAGGCGATCAATCCAGAACGTCAGGCGAGGTCCAAGGTCGAGAGGCAAAAGAGAGTCCATAACCAGTAAGCGAGATTCAGAGTAAACGCGAGGTAGAGCTCTCAAAGAGAAGACTCAATACCGAGTAGCGGGAAGCGGGTTTGAATGGTTAAAACAGTGCTGCTTGCCGCACAGTAGAGCATGTGCTGGTGGATTAACACATGTTGATCTCCACCAGTTGGCTGGTGGTCTTGACATTGACAGAATGCTGTTTTGTGATTGATGCTATATCAAAATATAGGGTCCCTCAAAAATTAAACAGAAATAAAAACATTGAATGGATTTGTACATCTGTTGCACTCCTACACTATTAACATCCATTGGGAGTTGAATTTCAATTATGTTTCCACTTCATTCAGATGTGTTCCCTATTTTTCAGATTGTTGGCAATGCCACATGTTAAAGGAGGACAGAGAGGTAGGAGGCCAGACCTGTGGCTGGTGGAGTAGGGAATGAGATCAAAGAATTTCTGAAGTTTTTTAAGCTAGAAAAAAAAATTAGGTGGCATGACAATATGTGGTTAATACTTGCTTGTGAGCAGATCTCCCTTGATTTAGACAAACTCTTGTTCGGCCGATGATTTCAGATCAAAATCTGAATCAAGTGGAAAGAAAGCTGAATTACGCTGGGTACTGGGTATCACTGTTACGCCATCAGGTCATGCTAGGAGGATTGGGGGGATGAAATTGACACAGAGGGACCCAATGTGGGGGCTGAACCCACAGTTTTGAGATTAAGAGATTCTTGCTCTATGGACTGCGCCTATATAACTCTTGTGCTCCAGCAGTAATGTTTCTGGGTGTGGATGAACATGACATAATAGACTGACAGCAGGAACACGTGGCCCACAGGCAGTGACAGTATCGCTATATTTGGCTGCAGTATATTGTGTTGAGAGCAGCAATAACTTTCCTGCAGAGATGGGAGTGCCTTTAATAAAGCTCTTTCAATCAGACAGAATAACAGGAACTGACCTAAAGTTTCGGCTGTGGATCCATCTCCACATGGGGGAAAGAGACAGTAAAATAGCGATGAAGAAACAGAAAGATTTGTGCTCGCTGCAAAGTAGGAAAGAGGTGGTCAGACACATAAAACAGCTTGGTGATAATTTGCAGCGACAGTTTTATGTTATTTAGTACACGGATTTCTCTTCATGTTCCTTAAGATGTGTAATTTGTATGTTGGTTGTATGAGAACAGTTTCTTCTCAAGTCCTGTCAATTGACAGTGGAGAGCTAGCTGGTGCACATCTTCAAGAAGACTCTCTTTAAGGCAATTACAATTTTCTCGAACAAATCTGTGTCATATATTTTTTAAATAGTTTAGCTAATAAGCAACGAAAGTATAAATGAATTCTCCCAATCTCCATTCGAAGATAAAACTCCATGTGCGAGTCGAAGTTTCCTTGAAGCTACTGATGTTCGTCATTATTGGACATTCCCGGTGATATTGACTAAGGAGCTCAATTTTGACGTGTCGTAGTTCAACATGTGCAAAACACTCGTATCCCCTGCAAATATCGGCAAGGTCAGTGATATTCTCAACAATTTGTGCCATTGCAATTCGTGCAATTCGTGCCATACTTTTTCGAAATGTATTCTGACATGCCAGGATCATAGGGTCATATTTAAAAAACTGGTGCATTAAAATTTCTTGTACTTCAGGATTTTGATAGTCTGTTACATTGTCTTTCACACGGCGGTGTCAGAACTGTGAGACATTTTCATAATCGGGGGGAAGGCCGTAGCAATAAGCAGAAAGTGCAATCACCTTTTCCCAGTGTAAGTCCGTGTTGTGGTGAGTTTTTAAAATTGGTTTGCGATTTTCTGAAATATATTCCACACAAAAATATAATTTGGACAGTCACTATTTGGATATTCCCTTTCAGTGAAGATGTCTACAGTATTCCAGCCGGATTAGTACTGATTGAAGAGAGCCATCTACAGGCGAAAGGTGACATAACATCACAGCAGCACCATTTAAGGTGGAACGAAAAACACGCATAAGAAGCTACTGTAACTTCAGCCTCGTGGCAGACCCTGGGAGGCACGCTCAAAATAATCATCTTTCCCAGTACTTCAGAGTCATTTTTATATCGCTTTACTGCAATTTTATTTGATTGATGGGAGATGTGAAGCCATCGAGCCTGTACTGCGCTTTCACATTGAAATTGAAGCCATTTCTCCTGCTTTCTCTCAGTGTCCGGGCTGCAATTGCGTGTAAAGGAGGCGACTTGAAAATGAAACGTGTAATCACCTTACAGAGGGTCTTCACGACGGGGTGCGTCAGCTAGTTCTCCATTATTGTCAGTTTACTGGACTTCTGAAGAAACCTATCTACAACGAAGATACAAACTGCACAGTTTAAGGCACATGAAGAGAAATCTGTTTGCTGATTGACTCAAAAAATGTCGATACAAATAATCTGCCAGGCTGATTTACTTGTCTGACCACCTCCCTCAGTTCCCCTTTGCTGTTAGCACAATTCTTTCAGTTTCTTTTCTTGTATTTTCCTTGCTATTTTAGTGTTCCCCATGTATAGATGGATCCACAACCGAAACCGTTTTCACCCTGTGTTTCTGCATACCTCGCACAGTTCCAGTGGCACAATCGGTCAGCGTGCGGTACTTATACAGTAGTGCACAGCGGAGTCATGCCGAGGTTGTGAGTTCAAGCCTCACCTAGTGTCTTTAGCTACTGAAAGCAACTGTTAAGTTTAGATACTATCAGGTATCTGATGAAGATAAATTAACATCAAACGAAGAAGTAAAGGTTTACTTCGAGTCACAATCAAATAAGGCTCCGCAGCTGAAACATTGTGTTTCCTTCTCTTTTCAGCATGGAATAAACCTTAACTTTTTCCTTTGACGCCCATGCATGCTGACGCAGCTCCCTACTTAAATTACCATCAGCTGTGTATTTCCAGCTGACCTGTACACAAATATATGAGAGAGGTCTACTGAGACGAGAGGAGCACTGAAGACTTGAAAAAGCTCTCGCATTAGACTCTGTGTTTTTGTTGTTCCCCAGATTTGTTTTTAATGTTCTTTTTCTTTTGAAGTTGTTGCGTTTGGTTTTTTTTTTCGTAGTTGTTAGACAACTACCGGGATTTACCTAGGTTCCTGGAAGACTTCTTGTTTTGTGTTTGTTGTATTTTCGGGTTACAACAATTGTTTTTTTCTATTGATAGGACCCCACGCATTACTATGGGAGTAGTTAACATTAGTTCTTACATTGTACAGTACCTGAAATTACCACATAAACTACTACTCTGTTTCCTTTTTTTTTGACAGGCACAAGTGAAGTTTGTTTTTCCTTGCTGCTGATTGGTAGCTACAATGGGTCAATTGCAATAAACTTGTATTCAATAAACTCCGCTGAAATTTGTCAGCAACTCTGTACTAAACCTGTTCTCAATTGCAACAAACCTTAAATAACAGCTGCTGCCCGTTAGATGTTACTGCATTAGGAGTCTAGCTTAAGCCACCTCTTCATAGGTTTTAAGCAACTCAGTAGCGGACTAAACAGAACAATTGATCACATTAGAACCGTCTTGAATGTAATGGAAATAATGGACTCATTAAGTAACAAGGTTATGCACCACTTGCTTGAAAATTATTATTATATTTAACTAAAATTGCTTTCCAGACACCACAAATATTCACAATGAATGTTATCATTACACGTATTTATTAATAAAAGTGTTATTTATTAATAATTAAGTTCCATGTATATCTTTATTAGTAGCTGTATTACAAGTAATGCATATACAGTCTTTATTATAGTTAGTTTTCAGTTATCCTGGGGAGGGAAGAGAATGGAAATTAAGGAAATAAAAATTTAAAGGGCTTTCAACTCTTCAATGTGTTCTGTCATAGCTGTGTGTTGTCATATCTGGGTGTTAATTTAGTATATTTGTTGTATTATTTATTGTGATTTGACACTAAACTTGTGTTTCTCAGGAGAAAGCAGTAATATTTTTTTTTTAGTTTTTTGAGGGTACAGAAAATTGTATTGTCTGGCCAAATGTAAGGTTACATTAAGAAACCCTTATTGTTACCTTTTGCAACGTTATTTATTTAAGACGGTTCTTCAGAATAGTGTCCCTTACGTATCTGTGACTGTGGTCCAACAATAACGGTGCTGAAATAGCCGGAATGTGTGGGAAGAAGATGGAGATGGAACAGGAGGCTTATTCAGTCGATAGAAAGGTTGTGTAGGACTGAACACACTACGGTTATGGTACTGGGTTTAAGAGCATTACGATCCTACAGTCTCCTGATCCGTAATCAGATGCGTTATCCAATGCACCACTGGCCCTTGTACCGCATTCCTCAAGTGCACCACTGTGACCTTGCGCCGCTACAATAATAAATCGCCCCAGTCCAAATTTTCTCAATTAGGTGCACGTTTTCTATGTGTATTTAGTTAGTCTTTCATTTTGTCTGTTTTAAAAATTGCATCTCTTTAAAACAGACAAACGAGTTTATGTGTCGCGCTGAAATTCACACATGAGGGAATTCAAACGAAAAAAAATCACAGAAAAGATATCGCGCTTAAAAAGAAATCCAGAGTGGAGATGCTGGTGATAGAAAACGATGCATGAGATGCTTTACCTCTGAACTAAACTCGGCTCTTTAATTGTGTTAGGAAGAGTGAATAGCCAACAGTGTACATTTTAAAAATCAAAGCAAGACAATGAGACACGAAGAGAATTCGGAACACGAGCCTCTTCTTCATTGTTTAATGAGCTTTTAATGAACGCCTAAGTGAAAGACAAATTCACTATTTTCACTTTGTGATTAAAAAACACTTTTATCACGTTAAGCACTCCTGATGGTGTCGAATAGTTCTCTTTTCTACCCTCATCATTTGAGGATCCCCAGCTAAAATATCTTTTTAAACTACAACAAAATTGCAATATTTTGAATACTATTTAAGTTTACATAGTCATATTCCCATGATATTGACTTAGGCGCTCAACTATTAACTTCTTGTAGTTTGACTTGTGCTAAAAAAGTTTGAAATCTCTGCAACTATCAGGATGCTTAAGGACATCCAAAGAAACCCCATCACATTTAGGGGAGACGGTGTTGAGGTCGGATTAATTTGAAATGCGTCTCTGGGGACTTTTGATTTACCAACGTTATGTTTAACTGAAGGATACGCTGACTGACTGTGCCATAGAAACTAACGCACATCACCTTTCTTCTACATTCACAGGTTTTTGGCTAAAGACAAAAAAATCTTTTTCGTTTCCTTGCCAGCTGGCAGTAATTCCTCTGCACTGACAAAACAGATGAGTATTTTATCTTTTGCAATTTGTATGGATTTTTTTAAAAACAAGTTGCTCCAAAAATTAAATGAACACTTCCATTAAATTTAATGTAGAAGCATGTTGCTGTCCATAATGATAAACTGTGTGGCAAGACAGGCACCACTGGGACTCAACCCCAGGATCTCCTGTTTACTAGGCAGGCGCTTTAACCAACTAAGCCACAGCATTCTCGCAGCCTAGTGTTAATCCTGCATCAGCAGGGTCAGCTTGTCAGCACGCCCGTCTCCATTTGGTGGTTTGAGCTGACGTTGCCATGACGTTGCCATTAAATGCGACCGAGAATACTCCAACCAGAGAACTAAGCCATGGCATTGGCATCAGATATCCCTTTTACAGCCACTTGGACACATCTCAATTGCTCTGAGACACCTGCATTCAGTGTGCGCTGAGCCTGCTCGCTGAGCAAGTGACGAGAAATGGCTTATGTCAAAGGAGTTCAATATGCTTTTTATGTTCAATGGGCTGTCCACTACAGCTAACACTGAAGCGCAGCACAGGCTCTGTGGTTTGACATCTCACAAGGTAAATGTTGAAATTGTAGGTGGAAGAGGAAAATTACCCTTGAGTATGGGGTGTAGCGGCGAGGCTTATTAATAAGAAAGAATTAAGTGTTCTGAGCCTTCCCAAATGAGGCCCCATTTCTCTGTTCATCTCTGTGGTGCAGCCACAGAGAAAGAATTCATGCAAGCTGATTTAAGATGTTTTCTTGTGATAAGAAACAAACTCCCAGACGGGGATGCACTTAGCTAAGCCTGGCTATCATGATCAATGGTCATCCATTGGCGCCTATCTGTCTAGGGAGTGCCAGTTGGACATCTGGACTGCATTACTAAGTGTCAGGAGTAAGTGACTCATATCTCGCCTTGATCAGGGACTGGTAGGGCCGTGTAACCCACGTGGGACTCTGATGCCCATGGAACTTTCAGCCAATCAATGAGCTGAAGTTCCTCCAGGTAAAAAAAGGCAACAGAGAGATTCAGAAGGGGAGATTCAGTGAGATTCAGGAATTCTGTGGACATTTCCTAAAGGGAATTCAAAGGAGAATTCCAGGGCAGGACGGCCCAGGAGCAGAAGGCTCCCAAGGGCAGGACATTCTCACAGCACACCTCCTGTCCATCCTGAGACTCAGCCCGGACAACCACGGAACGGCCAGTGTGTCTGAGTGCCAGAACTTTCCTTTGTTCTAAGAGTCTAGAGTGGAGGTTGCCAGAGAGTAACCAGCAGCAGGCCTCGTGAACAGGTCGGAACTGTGGACAGCTGAATCACTATTCAGAACTAGCTCTTCAGGAACGAACCGGTCCTCTTCCTGACTTGCTGGGACCCACAGTCATCTTTTCTCCTGTGCGCAAACTGTGCTAGTTAAAGCCAACACTAACTAGCCGGTCAGTGAGCATCAGCAGCGCACCGTCGCAAGCCGCACAGCACAGCCTGGCACGGAGCCAGAGAGTGCGGATTGGACAGCAACAGCCTGCAACTGTTTCTTTGTGCCCGCAGGAAGATCTGAATCCCCAAAGATTGGATGAGTATTCAACTTCAATGCATTACAGCTTGAGAATTCAATTGTTATCCCAACCAGTTGATATCAATTTAATTCCTAAGAGTTATGTACTTGTTTTGAGTATCTAATGTAGAAGTTGTAACCAAGTTCACTTTACGAAACGGTCTAAATGAATGATATACTGAACGTATGTCCTCTTGATATGTGTAACACTTCGTAACTGATTGAATATATATCTTTTGTATTCTGATAACCCTCTCGATAAGATCTGTTAGTTTAAGGCATATTCTATGTATTAATAAATGTATCCTCGTGTATTAGTACCTGTGTGTGTGCGTTGTTTGAGTTATGTCGCATGGTTGGACTCTAAAGCCATCAAAAGAATCAACTTTGTGATTTACTGCTACAATTAATAATTGTCTCAGTAAATGCCCAAAACCTACAGAACTGGTGCCTTCAGAGAGCCACTAACATTACTTATTTGGCGTCCCTGAACGGCTATGAATCACTACAGGGGAAAGAGGCCAACTCATGTCCGGAGGGGGACAAAGTGTGTATGGAGGTGGCCTAGTGGTTAAACCACTCTCCTCTTAGTACATGATACTCTGCACAAGTAGGTTTGAACCCCATCCTCCTCGAGGAAGGGCTTTGACACATTTTGACCTTTTTAAACTTGGTGTGCTTTCATTTCGTTTCTTCGCTCCTGTACTACAGCAGTAATATTTCTATAGGTGTATGATCATGGTAGGCTGACAGCAGGAACATGTGGCCCACAAACAGTGACAATATCAGAGGTGTCTGCAGTGTGTTGGTTTGTGAGCAATGATAAAATAACTTGACATGGAAGCAGGTGTGCCTGCATTAATACAGCTCCATTGAGAGGAAAAAGTAACACAAGAACCAACTTAAATTCAACAGCACGTTTCTGCAGCTGAAAACGGAACCTACTCCACGTGATGATTGAGCTCACAACCTTGGTATGACTCCACTACAAAAGCACCACAACCTGACCAATTGCGCTACTGGAGCAGCACAGCACAGTAGCACATTTTCCTCAGTGCACTCGAACAGTGCTTCTTCCCTAGCCTACCAGCTTCAAGACTTTTTTAAATCAATCAAAGATTCATTGGAAAAGGTTTGTAGATGGGTCAGGTGGGAATCACACCCTGATTCACTGTTTGCAAGGCAGCTATGTTCATCATTATACCCAGGACTGGCGCCAGGGGAATGATCTGTAGGGGGGGATCTGAAATCCTGAGGGGGGCAGTGATATTTTGGTTTAAACGGAGCCGTTGCAACCATCCAAGTGAATTCTCGTAAGCATGCCACTGATTAGTATTTCATGTTAGAAGATAACGACAAGCAATCTGGTATTTAGTGATAAAGAACAGTTCCATGTTCATCAGAACTCACGTGATTATTTTTGCCTGGAGCATCAACCATATGTGTTCATTTTTTCAACAACATCAACGGTAACGAGGATCTGAATCATTAAGAAATCATTGTAAAACCAACAGAAAGTACAAACTTCTATAACTACAGTCCTGGTTATATAACGATTGTAAGTATAAGGATAAACTACTGCAAGCCATTGGTCCACCTGAGCAAATAAGGTCATAATAATGTTGACACCCCAAAACATAGACACTATGTAACGTGCTGTTCCTGGATGGATAGCCCCCTGCACATCAAACAGTCTGATGCAGTAACTGTGAATTCGGGGTTAGTATAGTTATCTGACCATTGACAAAGTACAACTATTTTTTACGGCTCAAGTTAAGTAAGTGAAAGTGTTCAAAAACTTTTTATCCAAACCTTTTATCCAAAACTGAGGGGGGTGGAACTGTTCAGTTGAGGGGGCGATTTTGACATGCCAGTAATATTTTCACAAAACGTCCAAGAGTTACGAAAACACTTACTTTGTGTATAAAGTACATTGTGTACACACTGTAAGTTCACAACGCGAGAAATACTGCTCAATATGGGATCCTGTCCAGGAATATCAGGGCTGTAAGGGGGTCAGATCTATAGATGTAGTAAACACATTAGTGGAGACAGTGTGTCTGTTCTCTGTATGAGAGCCGGACAGGAAGAATAATCTGTGGTCTGGGAAGAAGAGACCCTCGTTGGAAGAGCGACGCTTCTCACAGGAGAGAATGAAAAAAAAATCTTTTTCAGGGACGCTGATTTTTCTCCTTGGGGGAATTAAAAGCACTTTTGGGGAGTGACCTTGTGGTGCAACGGTAGTGCATCTGATACCACATCAGAAGGTTGTGTGTTCAAATCATGTCGAGATTGGCTGATGTATGTTCAGGTTCAGCTGGTGCCAAACCCGGAAATTATACCATGCAGTTTGGTTTTATCTGTACACCACATAGATAATCTAAATGAAATAACAGAGCAGTACAGAACACGCATTCAGGAAATTACACAGCAAGTCATTTTGAACACGACAAGAGAAAGGGCACACTACACATCCGTGAAACATCACGTCCGACTTTAGAGACAGTTACATCACAGAATGGAAGTTTCAGGCCCCTTTTTCATTACAGGTTCAAACTAACCTGAAAGTTACAGAGTTTTAGGTCACTTTTGTATTAAAAAAATTTTTTTGAAGCCTGTAAATATAATTTGCCCTTTTTTAAATTGTGGATGAAATCCAATCCCATGTACCAAGACCTTACAGTATATTCATGTTAATTAAAATGACTAACGCTATTGGACATTAGCTGGTGCTTTTTGTAACGATTTGCTATTTCATGCTGGAAAGAAGGAAACCCGACCAACGTTTGCTTTCAGGTGCGGTTCATTCACATAATGGACATCTATTTCTGAGTAGCCTGATTTAAAAACACACGAACCCGGTAGAAGTCGAACCTACAATCTCATGATGCAAAATCAGACGCGTTATCCATTAAACCACTGGCCAATCATGTAACTGAATTGCACCATGGTAAGTTCAGCGCTGCAACTAGTAATACACCATCCCATCTAAAATTTCTAAGTGAGAAATGTGTTTTCTACATTTTTATCAGTTTTAAAATATCATCTCTTTAATACAGACAAAGGGTTTGTGTGTCACTTTGAAATTCTGATTGATTTAGAATTCAAAGAAAAAGATGTTTTCTTGAACAACGCAGTGAAATTATGACATCTTTCACTCTACTTCTCTCTTGTAGTAAAGCAGACCTTGCAGTGTGAGCATTTACTCCAGTAAATTAGGTCATGTATCATGTTAAATCACTTCTTCAAAACAAAACATTTCCTGGTGCACGTTTTCTCCATGAAAAAAAAATACATTTTTCCCTTACATGATTTCTCGTTTTTTTTTTCCATCAGAGTACAGAAAGAAGAAAAAAGGGAAAAGTAGTGTCGCAAAAAAACTCCATCGCCCTTGGGAGATGTCAAGCTCATCGGATATGAAAAGTGCCCAATAAAAGCAATTTCTCTTCATTTATCTTAGCTTCAGGGCTGCTATTGTGTGTAGAGGAGGCAACTTGCTCAGCCAGCAGACTCAGCGCTTACTGAATACAGGTATGTTTTGAGTGTCATGCTGATCGTCTTATAAATGCAAAAGAAACTTTTAAAGCTGATAAAGTAATTTGCATGTGGCTACAACATCCCTGGAAGAGAGATTTCATCAGTTGCACATAATCGATATTTTTTACTTTTTGTTCAGCACTGGAAATCTATTTTTTTAAGTTTTCTTAAGAAGATCTCATGAAGTATTGCCAGGACCTACCTTTAGCACTCAATAGCGATATTAATGGAGTAGAAATGTAAGATAAATTGATGATCTGAGCTAAAATAGTCCTTACGCGCCTCCTGTAACAGTGTTCGTATTCATAGCAAGTAATATTCTTTTCCAACCCCAAACGTTGCTATTGCATTAAGCTTTGTGCGACCATTGGAGGTTTCGGTAGCTTCTGGAGAGCGCACTTTTCCAAACTGAAACCTATAAGAACATTATTCAAGGTACACCATGTCCCAGAATCGTTCATCGGGACTAGGATTAATATCAATGGAAAGTACTTCAAGATTTAACTGAAATATTAAAAGAGTAGGAAAGCATTTAAAATAGAAAAAATCAGTTCAGATGATATTTAATTTTTGAGAAATGGGCACATACTGTACATCAGCTCAGTGAGCAGTGCGAGGTGCTCTCCTGGAGATGATGTTAAATTAGTTAAAATCATGTGATAGTTGAAAAAGCTTAATACTTAGTGAAACAGCCAGCACAAATGGTTGTGTTTGTGATTATGTCACTTCTCTACTATAGCAGCGTTGATAAAAGAAAGCAGTACTCTCTGAAAGCAGTACTCACCGACAAAATAACGACACTGCAGCTGATTTTTTCCGAAGCACAGTTGACCTTTCTGAGCCAAATGATGAAGCTCACCCAGTGAATACTATAGCAGAAGGTGGAGGAAAGTGCAACTTTGTAACTACTGCAACCACAGGGACAACTGCAAGAAGCAGAATCAACTTCCCATCGAATGTTATTGTTGTCTGAGGTACGCGATGTGAACGTGTGCAGAGAATCCCACAATCTCTTCAAAACTTGGACAAAGTATTTCTGATGGAGTGCTGTGCGCAAAGATTGAATTAGCTTTGCTCCTGCCGATGATTCTGCGTGAAAAAGCACAGCATTCAAGTTTCACAGAAAAATGCACCATGCCTACAAAACCAATTTAAAAAACAATTGCGGCACACTACGATTCACACTGACTCAAAAGTGATCACGGCAGATGTTGTTCCCTGCATAATGCTGAAGGGACCAAAGAGCATTGCTGTTGGGAACACAAAATGAGGCTTTTTTATGCCTTGATGTTAAGCTGACAAAGACTATCTTGAAACACCTAGTTCAGTCTCTCGACAGACTGTCAAGCAAAGCTTTTACCCATTGAATTCGCAATAGAAGGAAGGTCTTAACCCACCAACACTTAGCAGCGGCAAGATTCAAACCTAACCCAGCGAAGAAAATGGAGCACAAACCCAGCACTTAGACCACCCAGCCACACTCCCAACACCTTACTCTTTTGGAGAACGTCGGGTGGGTTCAGCTCTTGTGCGATGCTTGGAAATGACTGCACCTTCGTTTTCCGAGATGTTTCCTATACCTTCTTTGTCAGCTCTGAATATAGTGCTTCTTTGGAGCAGGCTTCAGACCTTTTATTTTATTTATAAAGGAGGGCGCATTCAGAAACGTGTAATTCCTGTTTTAGAAATACTTTGGGCGGTGTGTTTTATATAACGCACAAACAGTATTCTGATTGTATACTGTAGACCTGTGTAGCAATCATACTGGACGTGACTGGGATTCTGAAATGTTTCTTGAAAAGGTATTCAGGGCTGCTTGAATCTATAATAAAAAAGTGACCCGAAACTTCCTACCTTCCAATCACTGATGTAGCTCTCCCTAAACCTGTATGTGATGTTTTGCAGATGTGCAATGTGCCTTTACTCCTGTATTAAAACTGACCTCTGTTGTTGGGCGGAGTTGAAGGAGAACTAACTGCACAGAAAAAGTATGTAACAATAAAATGTTTCTACACTTCAAAATGTCCCTTTAAATCCCTGCTCACACACGTCGGTGTGGGGAGCGGGCAGGTAGAGAGCTTTTACAGATGCTCATGATGTTTCTCATGGGGTGTTACCTGCAGTAGCATCTCTCTCCACGCCTTTGGAAAGAAAAGAGTGGCTCCAGTGCAAGGTATGGTCAGAACAGCTGGTCTGATTATCTTAGAAAACAAGAAATTAAAATCAACAGGGAAATTGAACAATACAGAAATCAGTGCAGTATACAATAGGAAGCAATCAAACAAAATGCTCAGCAAAAATCGTAGTTGAGTAAATTGGTGGAAAAAAATATTTGTAAGCAAAGGAGAGCCCGCGCTGCGCGTGAAACACATCAATCGTTCAGCATTTCTGAAACATTTAATTGAATTGACAAAGAAGAGCCTTTAATGAACTATTCTTTACCCCTCTGTTCCTACTGTATTTAATACCACCATCTATTGTCTCCTCTAACTGTGTATTCTCATCCTGCTTATCTTGTGTATTTTTTTAACTTTATTGGTTTCATTCTGTAAAGCGCTTTGGAAAGCCACCTTTAAAGGCACTATATAATGTAAAGATTATAATTATTATGATTAATAATAATGAACAGTGCATTTAACACTGAGCACATGCGGTCCTTCTTTGCAAAGGATTGGAAAGGTTGGGAATTAGCCTTTCACTCGTGTTGTTGAAGATCGTATCCTGGCTTTGTTGCAGGAAATGTCTGGATGCCATCACCGGATCAAGGAGAGGATCAGGGTTTTGGGAAGTTTTTTTGATGCCTGACACTGTGTGTTGTAACGGGTGTCATTCTGGACCTAAACAACAGAGAACACTGTTGAAATCGCTGAACTGCCTAGCGGAAAACTTTGTCGCCTTCTTCTGACCTGTATTTAATGCGATTCTCTGAAAACTTGGCACGTTATATCTGCTACCTTTATGGAGGGCACACTCATAAGAATCATAGATTCGATCACAAGCATCTAAAAATGAGCATGAGAAAATGACATCACGCTATAAGGCTGAATGGCACAAATTCTCCTGTTACTTCTGCAGCAAATGTGTGTTTTTTGCTTCTTAACACTGAGATAGTTGGAGATATTTGGCAGCAGTGGGATTCCAACTCACATCCCCAAAGAGACTAGAGCTTTAATCCAGCTCTAAATTAAAAACTGGGTGACTTGTAAGGGCTGGTAGGAGAGGAAAGGTATAAATGCTTCTTTTTTGGACAAAGTCTTTATCTTTACTAAAAGAAGGAAAGAAATATTTGATTATTATTTTTTCACCAGTTGTTTCGATCAAATTATTGTAACGCAGTGCCATATTAAGGTATAATATGTACATGAACGTCATGTCTGAGTCGATGATGGCAGCTGAGTATCACTGGAGGACAGTTCATCATGAGTGGGTAAGCCTGCATAATGAGGGAGAAGAGATCGGCCTCTCTGACGCAGTGTCCAGTGACACTAACCTTCTGTCCTACTGTTCTCTACTTATGTAGAGGGTGAATGTTTATTTAGGTGAATGTTAGGTTTCATTCTTGTAAAATATTGAATATGAATATGAAAATTAATCTTGTGCATTTGAATTAATTCCGATATTGTCACCTAATTCTATACATTGTTTCATCAGACTAGAACATTTAGAGGAGCTCAATTGCATTTATGAATTGCATAGTGATATTATTTCTTTCCGTTTAAATACTTCAGTCAAAAATGTAGAGAAGGTGCTCCTGTTTTCACCATTATAAGAACTGTGATGCACCAGTAATATTTACTCTCACAAAAGTATTGTAATTGTATTGTTCTGTTCTGTAACAATCTTGAGTGACACAAACCTTCTGTTTTACTGCACTACACTTCTCCAGAGGCCAGTTCAGCACACAAGGATCCTCAGTCAAACAAACACTGCAATCGCTTGATAAACGCCATTTCTCATCCTTTCTCTTAGTGTCGGTGCTACTATTGTATGCAAAGGAGGCGACTTGACAATGAAATCTTAAAGAGAGTCTTCATGAAGGTGTGCGTCGGCAAGCTGGGCAATTGACTGGGCTTGTGAAGAAACCAATCTCATTCAACAACCATACAAATTGCACAGCTTAAGGCACATGAAGCGAAATCTGTGAGCTGATTGACACAAAACAATGTCACGTCACATTATTTGCAAAGTTGTTTTGCTTGTCTGACCACCTCTTCCTACTTCACAGTGAGCACATATATTTCAGTTTCTTTCCCCCATGTGGAGATGTATCCACTGCCAAAACTGCTGTCTGATTATTTAAATTATCTGTAAAACTGTTACATGACTTCATCTAATTGTAAATTTATAAGACGGTCTTTGAGACATTTGTTAGAGTAGCTGAATCCCAGGGCTCGTATGGGATCACACACAGACGGGTCTTCTGTGTGATCTGAGTCCCACTGCCCAGAGCTACAGACTGGTCAAATGGTCACTATTGTAGACACGACCATCGGACCATCGGCTACAAATAATCAATATACTGATCATAGTGTCACTACTGGTGTTTATTACATAAATACTATATATAAATAATAAGATAATTCCACACTCATGTGTGTTATAAAACATTTATAAACATTTTGGGAGGCTGACATACAGTAAAGAAAGTAATACTGAAGGGCTGGAAGTCCTGGAAAGCGTTAATAGAACCTCCTTGCTTTCGACCTGGAACAGAGCCCACAACTGCCAGATCAGTGACCCCTGAGCCCAGTTCACAGAGAGGAGAACCAGGGGCTCTTCTATGTCTCTAAGAGGGCTGGGAGGAAGGAAAAAAGGGGGAAATGTGACATGAGTCCAGGCTGTTCTGTCTGATATTGTTCATGTAGCAGCACTGATTGTCTGAATATCTTCTAGTTCTGGATTGTGAGGATAGAGAGCAGTACGGAGTTGAGATCCTGTCTGAGTGTGAGTCTGAGCTGTGAATCTGACTGAGAAGAGAATAATGATTTTTTATTCTGCCTGAGAATTTTTCCTGAGAATTTTTCTTCTTTTCCAAGTGGTGTTACATCCCCTTCAGATACTCTACACAGACTGCCAGAGAGAAGAGGAGCGAGAGATGGACAGATAAGAGCAGACACAGCAAGAGACACATACGTCTTGATTTACTTTGAAGCAAGTGTTCATTTCTTTTCTGGAACAAGTTGTTTCTGAACTTCAAGAAATTCATACAACTTCTGAAAGATAAAATACAAATCTTGCTTCTCAGGACAGAAGAAATGCTGCAAAAAAATGCCAGTGATTTGGGAAAAGCAATGGGAATGTGTCCCTGTGCAGCTGTTAAAAAAAGGGCTGCTGGGTCAAACGCACTCAGGGACGAGCTTCAGATTGTGATGATATAAACATAATCTCCGCTAAAAATTGAAGGGATTTCTTCGCAAACCCTCTTGAATGTTGCAGGAAATCTTCGTGTTTTACTCGTGTGCAACTACAACAAGTAAACAATTAAGTACCTAAGTCAATGTCCAAGAAACCATCCTCACGTGTGGAATTTTTCTTTAACTGGCTGTTGGGAGAATTCATTTATACACCCGTTGTATCCTTAGCAAAAATATTTTAAAATTAGAACACAGATTTGTTGGAGAACTTGACAATCCTTGACAATCATTATTAAATGGGCATTATACAAATGTGCGTTGATATTTTTAATATGTACCTTAATTGTAATGTATATATATAATTGCTTTGATATGGATGTTGTCGTGGAATTTAACTATCAAGGAAGCCACAAGAGAGAGTTCTCACCTGAGTAAGGTCTTTATTTCAATATTGCAATATTGGGAGCCCTGCTGCCACTTCGCCAAGTGCAACCAGAGACTCAATTTGTTACAAGCAGTACAGGGTTTTTATAAGACGTTGCGCTGTAAAAAAGTTCAGCACTTGGTCCCTTCTAAAACTTCCCCTTTCTCTAAGAGAAAACAGATTACATCATAGAGCGAGAGAAGAAAAACTAGATTTGTTATTCAAAGCTTATCAGTTACTTTCAGCTAATTCTAATGACCCAGACAGCATATATTGTTTTGGTACATTGTCTTCTAAACTAACCTAAACAGTGTACTTTGTTGACGAACTGTTATCTAAAATTCTGCACGTACTGTAGCATAGCAGTTATATCCTTGAAATATTATCTAAAAGCACCAATATATTTTTTTGCAAAGCTCTCTACATTTTTAAGAATCAATTAACTCATTAGATTTCCACTACAATTCCCTCCTTTTTATTCTTGAAAATGATTAAAAGTTAGATTCTTCATATGGACTCCCAGGAGGCTCCCATACTTCAGATTCTTCCGTTATTATCAGAACATACTGATGCGCAAACATATTAATTACCATATTTCAAAGCATTGGAATAATATATTTTGTACAGCAACACAAAAACAGAAATACAAGTATCACAGCTACTATAATCGGTGTTAGTAACTTAAAGAAAAACATTCCCCCTGGCCCAAACAGTGATTCTAACCAGGAGAGAAATGGGTGAGGCTGTAGAATGAGGCATTAAAGCACATACATAACAAGATGCATTAAATTTCTTTAACTTTACAGTATGATTTATAAATTTGTACCACAAATTACTCATATCCCCCTCATTATCAGTTTCATTCAGCCAGTTTGTATACAAAGAGGCTTCGCGTTTAGATTCTTCCTCTTTCTGGGTGGTGACAGGCTTCCACATAAAAAGAAAAAAGGCTGTGCACATCAGTCCCAAGCATGTGATCCCCATCTATCCCTGTGGAGACATCACTCCTGCGCTTTGCTCAGTTCGTTTGTGACCTTTTTACAGTGGGAAGCATGAATTCAGGGCACCTGGCACGGCCCCCTCCACCTGAGCGAACACCACCTCTTTTTCCTGTCTTTCACCAGAATCCAGTCTACTTATTCACGCATTAGTTCTTACAGCACAGGTAAATCCCTGTGGGCTGGAGCCCAGCATTTTTCTTAGGGGTTTTTTACAAGATTGGTCAACAGCTGGGTAATAACTCTTAGAAAAATCTACACATTGTTCCACTGCCTCAGCTGTGCCGTTTTGCAGAACAATTCTAGCTGAAGTTGTAAAATTTCTCTTTGGTCCGTTCCTGCAAAACATCTTATTATAAACAAACAAACCATAATAATAATGTGCATCTATGGGAATCACTCCCAAGGGTAACTCCCCTTAAAACTATATTGTTCTACCCATCAGGTTCTGCCACTAGATAGGAGAACCTTTCTCTACAATTTTTTTTACCTTCATGATCCCTTCAGGGCGTACAATTAGCACAGAAGCAGCAGCTTTAGTCCACATGTTTTTCAAGCAGGATATTAACAGTATGATCATAACGAATAATACCAGACACACAAATATGTATTGAACCAGAGACCCTCTCCAGGTTCCTAGCACAGACTGTAGCCATGCACCAATGCCCCAGTCATCTGGATTATAATTGTGATATATATTTTTCAAAGATGTGCTTTGCTAAGTCATTAATTTGCTAATAATTGTCTAGAATACAAGTACTGTTTAGTCTTTGCTTACCTAAACAGCTGTCTATCACCCTAATAGAGATAGGCTTAAAACTGTGATTAAAGTGAGTAGCATACAGTTATTTCCATTTTAATATATCTGAGTTACACTCAGACTAAAAGCAGGGCTATTTACCCATGCCAATAAACCTAAATAATCACCTCTATCAAAGGGGATTACTCCCATGAGCATCTTTTATAGCAATACAATCCCAACATGAGCTCTGATTATTATTTGTGGCTGACTGATAAAGTATTGATTCCATATCCCCATTTTATCAAAGTAAAACTCATTACACTTAACAGGTACACTGTCGCCCCCCCTCAGGAAGCTCAACAAACACAGAAACACTGACAATATAATAATTAATGTTCACTCAGTCTCTGGTGCAGTGGTTCGGTGTCGGCGCAATGCGTAGATCCAGCGATCTCGTCCTGTCACTCAGATGGCAGAGTCGATAGTCAGTTGCACTTGATATGGTCCCTCCCCAGCGGGGTTGCAACATCTGGCAGGGTATATCATCCTCACCCACACCCACTCGCCAGGTATCAGGTCATATCTTCCCTCTACTGGAGGTCTCCAAGCGTCCAGCACCTGTCCACCACTTCAATTAACAACCTACAATACTACAATAGAGAATCAGCAAATTCAACAATCCATTAGCCAAATTCATCCCTCCAGGAAGTTTTGTTGATTGGCTTGTGATAATATCAAACAGGCTCTATTACACAGTTCTGTTTGATCCAGCCCGCATTCCATGGTGTTCCTTCAGTCTGATGTCTAGTCGATCTTTTAGAGTTCTGTTCCTTCATTCCACTGTTCCAGCAGACTGAGGGTGATCTCAGTCCATCTCACCCCGAATAATCCAGCCACAGCCTGTCCCTTGATCATAATACAAGCGGTAGGGCAGTGCCCACCGAGGGCTTATCTCCATGCCTCCTGCACCAGCACAACAGCTCACGACCCATTTCTTTCACTTACATACAGATTACATACAGATGATCCGTCTGAGGGAATCCAGTCCAGGGCCAGTGCCTGCAAGAAAGCTTGTTTCAAAACATCAAAAACGGTTTCTGCTGCAGGGGTCAAGGCAATTTTGTCTTTAGACTGCACTACCCCCCTCAAACCAATATGTCACTAGACAAGCTCGTTCTGAGAAGGCATTCACCCTGGCTTTATCATGTAGTTGGTTTTATACTCCTTTTTTTTTCCTCTCAAGATCCAATACTTGGAGTAGCCCGGCCTTATGGATTCCCTCATTAGGTAAAACAATCACAATATCACATAACTCTTTCGAGGTAGTTCACATAAATGCTATTTCATACAGAAATTCCTTATAAAATGCTGCAGTCTGGGCCTAAAATAGGTCTGGGGTGTCCCCCACCCACATCAGTAGTTGAAACTGTACATATTTTCCCAAGCAGACTGTGACAGCTTACATTTGCTTTAAACACAACCCTTGCACTCCTTCTCCTGTAGCCTCCTGTTATCCGTTAGAAAACGTTATATCACATCTTTATGCTGTTTTAGTCTAAAAACAGGACAGCTGTGCTCCTGTGCCCCACAGTTACTGCACACTGTAAGATTATTTCACTTTTATTTAAATCCTGAGATAAATTTAGGAAGGCTACAGAGGGGTTTACTAGATTAAAACTGTTAGTTCACACACTGCTCTCGTTTCAGCTTCTGACAAGTTCTTTAATTGTGAAATCAAGCGTCTTACAATTTCTCCAAAAAACACATTTTTTTTTTTAGTAACTGCACACCAGCTTATTAGTAGTTTTGTCTTTGAGGTTTTATATCTCATTATAACATTAAAGTCGCACAATAATTTTGACAAACTGGCGGCTCCCTTTTCTCCTCCTTGGGAGTCTTTTTACCACCCATTTGCAGCGCTCGCACTTCTGCATGCATGCTTCGCGAGTTATTAAATCACATCTGTCTCTGTTTGTAATATCAGGAAAGCATAGTTGCACATTCTTGGCAACATCAGGTTTTAACCCACTCAAGTAAATTTGTTTTATTACTGTGGAAGTATCTTTATTCACTTCCTTTTCATCGGCTAACCCCGAGTATACTATCCATAAAGCTATAAACCTTTCTGTAAAATCTGAAAACATCCTCCCTTCCTTCTGCTGACATGCTGTTACTTTTCTCTAATCAGTTTTCGGTGGGAAATGCTCTTTCAAAAATCTCCACACTAATTCCCACCCTTCTCCCAGATTCTCTCTTAAGGCGTTCTATTTCTTCTTTTGCTTTTTCTTTTTCTACATATACAACTTCGTTTCGTTCAGCCATTGCTTTTAGCTTTTCCATCTGGGATTTTTCCGTCTTATCTATGATATTCTGTTGAATTCTCAAATATTCCTCTAAATATTTTTATCCAAAGGTTCATACACTTTTCTACATTCCTGTTCAGCCTAAATTCCGTCTGACAGTCAATATTTCTTTTAAGTTTCACTTTGGATTAATCAAACTTTTTTTCCCTTCACACCAAACCATTTTCACGTCTCCCACGCGCCCCGCGGAATCCCCCAGTCGAGACAAACTGACGAACTATCACAATACGGGAACACGGACCAGGTTCGAAATCCTGGCTTTAAACACACAGTTGAATCGAGTTACCATTTTCGGCTCTTCTGCGAGTACAGTTCTAGTTGCTACCTTCAGCCGTACTGCAGTCGTGTACCAGGATGCAACACCTGGATTTTTTCGCACGGGCAGGGCGAGATGCTATTCCTTCAGCAATCCCTCCTTTTCTACCCCACCTTCACAAAGCAGGCATCTAAAACACATACACCATTAACTCATTTTTTCTGTTGTACTCGCTTCAGCTTCAGGAAAACCCTGAACCCACCACAGCAACATGGAGAGGACAAGGGACTTTTTAGAAAAGAGGAGTCCTTACCTCTTTTTAGAAGCGGCCGCCTAACTTTTCCTCTCCATGTTCGTGTGGTTTAATTTAGATGGATACTTCTTAATCATTTGGGTCACGTATCCGCCAATCTGCCTCCTCCTTTTTAGAGGACGTTGTAAACCTTTAGGAACAATATGATCTAGCAACAAGGTTATGTCACTGTAATTAGGCTTAAGACAATCAAGAACAAGGCGCTTGCCTTTCTTCTAAATTCTTTACGATCATCAGGCAATTAAGGAAAAGACTTAACTAATGCAAATAATTCACTAGGAGACCAATGTCAATGTACTGTACATATGCTGGAGTTCCTTCTGGACCTGGAAAAGTGCACATTGGTATTTCACAAACAAGTGGCTCCGGACCGCTTTCTAATTTCGGTGGAGACTTTTTCTTTTTAGTACGCATGGCCATGACTTTAGCTGCAGCTTGCTGTTCTTTAGTTTCAAGACTAGTCTTTTTTTAAGCTTCCCATTATTTCTGTGATTCCTCTTTCCATTAAATAAGTTTTCCAATTCATTTTCTTTCATTTCTTCTCCTTCTCTTCTAAGTTTCCCCTTCTTCAGGAAACTTCTTTTTCCTAATTCAACTTTCCTCTGTCCATTCTGATTCACTTACAAAGATCCTTCATAGTTATGGGCCCCTAATTATCATATATAAATTATGTGCAAGTTCCCTTACACCTTTTACCCTAGCTTTACAGTTCATGAACATAATTTTTTTCCCTAACCCAGGCTAGGTTTCTCCGAATTTGTCGTACATGTACTTTTGCTGGACTGCTCGGTCCCATTTTCGTCTTTGAATTTTAATTTCCCATTTTTACCGATCGGTGCCTTACTTTAGAACCTTATCACATTAACTACTCCGCAGAGCAAAAACCACACGTCTGTGTTAAGATAAGTTCTTTATATGAGTCCCAGACTCATCAAACCCGCGTGAGAACACCCCTGTGGCTCGCTTCTCAAACTATTAATTTTAAAGGATCACTTACTGACGTCAGACAGCTGCCAATTCTCCAGACGCGTCTCTGGAAGGATAAACAGTTTATCCTCCGAGGTTCGTCCAATTTGCTAAAATTGTCCGGGTCCGGATGGAGTTTCAGCAGCCGTTCGCGTTCAGGTTTGTGATCCCGGACGAGCCCCCAAACTGTCGTGGAATTTAACTATCAAGGAAGCCACAAGAGAGAGTTCTCACCTGAGTAAGGTCTTTATTTCAATATTGCAATATTGGGAGCCCTGCTGCCACTTCGCCAAGTGCAACCAGAGACTCAATTTGTTACAAGCAGTACAGGGTTTTTATAAGACGTTGCGCTGTAAAAAAGTTCAGCACTTGGTCCCTTCTAAAACTTCCCCTTTCTCTAAGAGAAAACAGATTACATCATAGAGCGAGAGAAGAAAAACTAGATTTGTTATTCAAAGCTTATCAGTTACTTTCAGCTAATTCTAATGACCCAGACAGCATATATTGTTTTGGTACATTGTCTTCTAAACTAACCTAAACAGTGTACTTTGTTGACGAACTGTTATCTAAAATTCTGCACGTACTGTAGCATAGCAGTTATATCCTTGAAATATTATCTAAAAGCACCAATATATTTTTTTGCAAAGCTCTCTACATTTTTAAGAATCAATTAACTCATTAGATTTCCACTACAATGTTCATTTGAAGGAATTGAGGAAACTATGAAGGATCGCAGAACAACCAAAGATACATTTGGGCATCTGCTATTGGTAAAGATTAACTAATACAGTAAGTGTGAAGCTTGCACACACACGAGAGAAAAAAATCTGTTTAAATTCACTTCATTAGACTGACGGTGTGTATAGCAGAGGATGGTTTCGATCCATCGACATCTAGGTTATGGGCCCAGCACGCTTCCGCTGCGCCACTCTGCTGACAGCTGTCATAGTGTGATTCAACACAACTGCTCTATCTTTGCTTTCTAAAAGTGCGCCCGAGATGAAAAGTCTAAACGGTAAACGCAGACGTCACTTTGAGCACTTGGTTTTTTATAGTACAAATATCACACGCTGCACTACATGGGCGTGTCTTCAAGATCGTTGAGAACCAAACCTTCTGCTTTCCCAAGCAACTGATTTTCCCTCCTTAATTCACAAATCTTCAATGAGAATCAGTGAAACGAAAACCAAACACATGTGCACACTCGCGTCCTAGTGTGAAAGAAAAATGATGGAAGCATTTGAGAAATAAGAAGAGCAGTCTGAACAGCTCCAGTCTATCAACTGCTCTACAAAGTGATCGCTACTTCCACACCCAGTTTATAACACTGAAAATGATTCAGGAAGCACAGCAAAGTTCTAAAAGCAGTGGTTGAAAAGCGTCTAGATACATAAAATGACAATTTCTCAAAAGTAAAATCTTCAGCTTTTAAATATTGTCATCCACATATTTTCGTTTTTCTCTTTTTTACATAACACGCTTTCGAGAAATAGACTGTCTTGTAATGAAGGCTGCATCAGAAAATGTGTATCTAAATTAAAATCGGGTTTATGACTTCTGCGTTTTTCAGCTTTCTTAGCGCTTGGGTCTCGATTCAGATATTGCAATGAAAGCAACAGGGGAGTAAGTTTTCCTTTTCTAAATCAAAGGTGATCTGCTCACAAGGAAGTATAAAAACTTCAGCGTTTACTTTTTGAAGACCGCAAATTGTCGAAACACTATTGCTTCATAAGCTAATAAGTAACGTTTCTGAGCACCCATTGTATTACTAATGCTGTTATTAATAAAAAAAAGCTTAAATTCACATAATGGAATTTGGACGGCTCAAAGTAGTCTATTCCTTGTACAACTAACTTGCCCGCTGAGTAGAGTTTTAAGCAACGGCAGAAGATATAGCAGTAATAGCAACAGCGTAGAGTGTCACAACACTCTATGAAAGAATTGCGGCTTCAGATCGTTTTGTTCTGTTGAAGCTGCCTACAGGCTCTGTATTGTTGACATTGGCTGTGATCTTCTTTTTTCAGGTTTCATGAAATTCTTCACATATTTGAAATATTTCATTCGGGTTCGCCCAATACATGGTGGAAACCGTACCTGCAGCAGAATGCTGTGGCACATGAAGCCCTATTGTTTGCCGGTTGTAAGGATTGAGGTGCGTACTACAAATCGAGCAAGCGAAAAGAAAATTAAACAGGAGTCTTTTTTTGGATTGCTAATCCACTGTGCTCTGCTCGTCTAGTTTCAAATCCCATCCTTGTCATAGTTAAGGCCTGAGACGTGTGTGTTTTTTCTAAACGGTGTTTGCATTTGTTTCTTCTTTTACTCCTGTACTTGAGCAGTAATATTTCTAGCGGTGGAAGAACATGGTATCACATGCTGACAGCAGGAACACGTGGCCACAAGCTGCAGTACATTGGTTTTGGAACAGCAATAACTTTCCTGTGGAGACAGGTGCGCCGGTATTAATACATATGTTCAATAGCTAAAAACACAAAACCAACCTCTTCAGTGGTTGAATCTAAATAACAGAAGCCAATGCTGCCATCAAGGAAAAAAAAATCCTGAGTTATGTAGTTTTGAGACTACATATCTGACTTTCAGTTTGAAGCGATAGAATGGATTCCAGGTCACATTCGTTCTTGATTCAGGATATATATGAGTGTGCTAATGGTTAGAACTGTGTTTACATGAGGTACAAACGGTAACATTTTCATTGCGAGAAGAAAGTCAGTCCGTGCGCATTTCTCAGCATGCACTTTGTCAGGAAAACTAAACCCACAGTGCCAGCAAACCTTTCGATAGCCTGTAGGTACTGCCATTGCAAATGTAACAGGTTGTTCATACACATAAATGACATCGTTGCTATCTCGTAATTAGGAGATAATTTGGTATTTATTAATGAAGATTTTTTTCCTGGGTGGCAACAATGCGCTTCCGCAATAAATCATAGACTCTGCTTTCAAAATAGCTGCACCAGGCACTTGGACACAGATAAACACAGGGATTTAAAATTCAAGAATATGAATGGTCAATTGCTTACAGTTGGGTTTTTACGTTTTCTTATTTAGCGATTTGTGTATCAATCTTTTAACAATTCATTAAAATGCTAACAACATGTAAAATAAAAACAACAGCACCGTTAAATGAAGGGGAGACAGGTAGTTTTTTTTTTTTTTTTACAATCAGATTCCAATCTCTAATGCTGTGTGAGAGCTTAGGTAACTTTCCTTTTCTCACATTTTCTGACGACTATTCCAAAGGGGCACCCTGTCAACTCCTAATACTTTGTATGTTTGATTATTGTCGTTTTATTTAGAAAAAGTTCAATATTGATCATAACTTAAGAAAATTATGATCACGAATAAAAAAAGGGCTGAAGATGCGAGTCGCTCTTGAATCAGAGCTGGGCGACACGGGCTTCTGTTCTGATATGATTGTACGAGAAGCAGGAGGCATCGCTTCTCTCCAATGGAGCATGAGCTGAATCAGGAGGGAGACATTTTGTATGCTCGTGCATATGTTAACGCATGACCTACATCGTAAAACTAAATTAAAAACTAACATTAAGTTGTCAAAGACATTCATTTATATACAAACAAGAGACAGACATAGCAATGGTTCTACATTAACTTGTCCTGCACTGATCAGACTAATTGAAATGTATGAAAGCCCGTTTCTGCCAGGGAGTTAAAAAAACGCGCTATGGTATCGCAGAATTCCGACTAAGTAACTCAAAATTGCGACTTGGTAACTCAGAACTCCGACTTTATATCTAAAATGTTCTTTAGCTTAGCTAGCAAGGCCTGGATTCAAGCCAATACATTGAGGCACGAGGGTGGGAGCGGCGAGGGCACAAGCCCTAGAACCCAAATCCGTTACAATAACAAAAAGACAGACAATGAAATATGGGCTATTTCGAAGTCGCAAATGTGAGATATAAAGTCAAAATTCTGAGTTTTTAGGTCGCAATTCTGAGATTCTAAGTCACAATTCTGAGATACCATAGTACGTTTTTTTTACTCCCTGGCGGAAACGGGCTTCCATTGGTTCTCAGTGCTGCGAAGCAAAAGCAATCTCTGAGAAATCAGACAAATTATTATCAGAACATGTCAAAAGCTGATCAGTATTTCTTTACTGGGAAGCAAATAAATGCTTGTATTACACATTTTAATATGACATGCATTTACACATGAAAATTAGTAAAATTATTTTCATTGCGGTACGTGTTGATAGAACAGCCCCCTCGATAAAAGAAAGTGTGGACGGACGTGTCGCATGTTCCGTACTCTGTCTGACAGCGAGTTTAATACACTGTCCTTGGAAATTAGAAACGAATTGAACAATAAATTAATCTGAGCAAATTTTACACGTGTGGGTGATTTCATTCTGTCGAAATTACGTGGAACTCCTCTGCTGAGGTCAGATACACACGGGAAAGTGTTCAGGCGGCTTCACGGAGTCCCGCCTCAGACTGGAAGCAGGTTCTAATTAGACGCTGAGAACAATTCGGGTCTCTGTGTGTAATTGATTGTGTTGATTGAGCGGTAGTGCGACCATGTGTGTGGTAGCATAGTCCTGCTAGTATAAAAACCTAGTCACCGCGTTCACACTTTATGCTCTCTTGCTTCAACACAGTTTGGTGGTTTATGTGTCTTACTTCTGTAGCAGTTTAGCGGGACGTCAATTTGGCAATGCGCTCGTTTCTCTTTGTGCTGTGCCTGTGCGCAGGGGCCGGGCTCCCCGCACTGATCTCCGCCGGGCAGGCTGGCTGGGACTCTCGGGAATTAGCGCTCCAGGCCGACCTCCCGGCTCCTGAAGACGCAGCCCAGTCGGAGGATTTGAACCTGGCAGATGCGCCCTCCGAAGACCTGTCTGCAAGCGAGAACGACTCGCAGTCCTTGGCTCACGACTTTCGCCGCCTTCCCGTGTCCAGAGACGCGTACTCGCCCTACTTCGACAAGGAGAAGATGAAGCCCGAAGCCGGCAGCCGCCCCTTACCCGCCTACATCAAGAGCGTCCTGTTTCCTCCCCAGCGAGGGCGGCAGCCGGCTCGCCCGGCCATCGGGGGCACCCGAGGAGTGGCTGTGTGGTGCGACTCCAGCAGGATGTACGTGAGGGTCAGTCGGCTCCTGTTCGGCTTCAGCTGTCGGCCATCGGAGGTGACCTTGGGCAACTGCAGCGTCAGCCGAACCACACGCAGTTACTTCTACTTCATCTACGGGCTTCACGAGTGCGGCACCGAGCGATCGGTAAGCGGCTCTTCATCTACAGGCAGTGTATCGATGTGAGCTGTAGGGCCAGTGTCGGGGTTGCCTTTCCTGGGAATATCCCTTCCTCTGTGACCCTGCAGGTTGTCCAGGGCCGCCTGGTGTACTCCAACACTCTCCGCTATGCCCCGCCCTCTTCCAGTGCACCTGTGCATCGCTTCATTCCCTTCTCTGTGCCTGTCAAGTGCTCCTACAACAGGTAGGCAGGGCTCTGCTGCTGCTGAGAAGCCGCTGGGAAAGTGTCCAGAAGCCCCTCATCCCCTCTGTCCTGCAGGTTCCACTACTCCTACAAGGTTGGCTATGTCCCCACGTGGGCCAGGAGAAGGACCTTCTTCAAGGACCTGAAGAACAAGCGCAGCTTTGTCCTGCTCGCCACCAACTGTAAGCTCCTTGAGCGAGTGGCTCCACCTGCCTGCAGGGGGTGCTGTGTGCAGGTGTAATGCTGCCTCTCTCACCAGCCCACTGGGTCCGGCTCTCTCCCAAGGATGAGTACTTCCTGGGTCAGCCCATGTACTTCCAGGCCACTGCCTACTTTGCCACAGCGGAGCAGAGGCTGTACATCCACTCGTGTTACGTAACGGAGAAACCAGACCAGCACTCCCAGCCCCGTTTCCCCGTGATCGACAACTTGGGGTATGGCCCCTTCTGGGAGGGGAGGTGGGCAGGAGCCCTGAGAGCCTGCAGGGGTTCATCCTTGTCCTTGTCCCCAGGTGCATGGTGGACAGCAAGGCAGATGGCTGCCTGTCCAGGTTTGTCCCCTCCAAGCAGAAGGATGTGCTCCGCTTCACAATTGATGCCTTCCTCTTCCAGAAGAAGCTGTTCAGGAAGGTACTGCTCTCAAAGGCTGCTCAGCCTTCTTGCTCTACTGATCCATTGTCTGCTTTTTCATCCATGATCTAGATGTGAACCAGACTGTGGCAGCTGTAGTGCCTAGAGCTGCCAGCTTGCCTTCACTGATGGCAGAAGGTCCTTCTCTATCCCTCTATTGGCCTTGATCCCTTAATGCTGTGACCTTCCCTCTTGCAGCATGAAGTGACTGAGCTGTACATGCACTGTGTCATGGCTGTGGCTCCTGCTAAAGCAACACCAGGGACCAAGTCCTGCACTGAAAAACAAAACTACTCACTCTTTAATCTCGTCTAATCCGAGACGCACCGAATATCACAGTCTTCTTTTAACACGCGTGCTGTGATTCCTCTATATAGCAGAAATGACAACCGAAGAGCCGAGAGATTATTTCAGCATTTCGCATCTGAACGGAAAACATAAACGACCAACTTGGACATGGGTGTCTCATGACCGCACCTTAGGTTGTGACACGTGCAGGTGTGAGGGGTTGCCGGGCTACTTTGGAGCAGAGCTTGGGCGGAGGGGGGGCGGGAAAGCAGACAAAGAGGTGACACCTCAAGGTCTGCACGATCACAGCTCTCCGCCGCCCCAGGCTTCCGCTCGATAAGCTACTGGACACACCCGCCCCTCCTCACACAGACCGTGGAAAAGCCCCCGAGTGGGAGGGCTCTCTCTTCCTCCCAGGAGCTCTTGGACACGACGCACAGACATGGCGCGGGGAGCCGCCGCCTGCAAACACGGCTCCAGGCAGGACTCCACTCCGCAGGAGCCGCAGAGGAGATGAGGGCAGCTTAGCTCCTGTGCAGAGACCTGAGCTGTTGTTGCTGTGGATGCTGTCTTTTCTGCACTCGGGGTAGGAGTGAATGTTGAGTTGCCCTTAGAAATGAAGCAGAGCACTTCAACGGCACGGGTGTGTGTGCGCCCTGGTGATTCTGGGAGACAGATCGAACCTGGGCTAAAAGAGAGGGGGCTTAGCCCTCTTCCATTTGCTAGTTCAAAGTTGTACAACACATTTGTATCTGCTAGGCGGCGCAGTCGTCGTGCACAAAGAACGCTTTGAAAAGCGTCAAAGGCAAGTCATTCCGAGTTGGTCGTTTGTGTTTTCCGTTCAGACGCGAAATGCTGACATGATCTCTCGGCTCCTCGGTTGTCATTTCTGCTCCGTAAAGGAATCACAGCACGCGTCGGCTTCCAGCACGGTGGGTCGGGACACGATGCCGGGGGTCGGAGAGAGCGATGTCTTCCTCGTTAGTATAGGACCTGTCACCTGTCCCCACCTGTCACGCGGGAGACCGGGGTACATCAGGACGCGCATTGAAGTGAAAGCAGGATGCGCTGTGACATGCACTGTGCAGATCCCGCCACACTAAGAGGTGAGTGGGTCTGTTCGATCACAGCGCTAGACGAATCCCCAATCCCCTTTTGTGCCTGGCGACAAAAGATGTCTGTTTCTGCCCGGTTTCGAACCGGGGACCTTTCGCGTGTGAGGCGAACGTGATAACCACTACACTACGGAAACGATGGTAAGACGTGCCCAGCGGCCCAGCGCTGAGCTTTGCCAATGCGATTCAGCTGCTTCCAGTGCCTTTATTGGAGTGCGCTGATGGACCGTGCTCTCTCTCCAGAGACCAGCACGCCTGTCATGGACGGAGCAGGAAAGGCGACGCCACATTCTACAGCCCTCTCCACGCAATCGACTAAATCGGGCTACTGAAGTGGAGAAAATCGCCTCTCCAGAAAGTGCAAATATCATCTTGGAGACTATAAATCCTATTGCCGAAGGTCAGCCCTGTCTACCAGAGTAACCCTCCTGCAGCGATGATCAGCTCGTCTCACACGCGAGAAGTTTCGGTTGGAAACAAGCGCCCCCTCTTCTCGCACGTTTTGCACGTTCGAGTAGTTTTAATGCGGCTCCTTCGTACACGGTGCTGATCTTTTGGAAAGCAGGAGGCAAAACTGACACATTCCCATACCGGGAGTCGAACCCGGGCTGCCTGGGAGAAAACCAGGAATCCTAACCGCTAAACCATATGGGAGCACACAACCCTGCTGTTCCGGTCATCATGTAACCAAACTACATAAATATGAGAACACCCAAGAGAGTTGTCACTCAGAGTGTCGAAGGGTCGATGTATACTGGTGCTCAGTTGAAATGCAACGTCAGGACTTTTCCGAATTATGTCACACGAAGAGAGCACATCCTTTTCCGCCCTGCTACATGTGTATCGGTAACTCGCCGTGATCATATAGTGGTCAGTACTTTGCGTTGTGGCCGCAACAACCCCGGTTCGAATCCGGGTCACGGCAGAATAGGGGCGTCTGCTTTTACTACTCGCACGAATGAAGGCAAAAAAAAGCCAATCGATGTGAACGAACGGCGCTTTACAGAGGAGTACTGCCTGACTGGATCGTTGATGAACGACAGAGGCCACTCCGACCTCTTCTCGGTTTTCTTCAATGACTTACTAAGGATCTTCTTCACATTCGCCTATGCAGGGGAAGCCAGTTACACCAAAGCAAACGCAGGAAAGTGCAATTCAAGCAGAGACCAGGAGGGACTTGTTTACACCGAGAGTGGTCGGAGAATGGAACAATGCGCCCAGCCCTGTTGCTGGAGCCGATTCTTGATGAGATCTTGGGCTCACTAAGAGGCCCCCGCTGGATGCTAATCTTTCTCTTGTACTTGCAGGTCCTGCGCTGCTTTTGAGCCGACAGAGCTCGTCCTGGTCTGTCGGCACAGCCCAATTGCAAATGATCGGCTCCGGTTACAGAAGAAACGTGCATTTGGTACTGTTGTAACAGAAGGAATAAGGTTCTTGATCCCAAGATGAAGTAAAACAGATGAGTTTATTGCATGCAAGGAACAATAAAGCCGAAGTCTTGTTTCCCGCAAGAAACAACAAAACCGAAGTATTGTTCGATGTGCCGGTACAAACTTTTAGGTTATATAGTCCTTCCTTGCTGCTTCAGACGTCATTCAATGTTATGGTAAGGGGGGGGGGTCATGGTATTTGGCCAGTTAAGAGGCCCAAATGGTCAGTTTAAGATTATGCCCCCTCGCATCTGGAATCCTTATCAGTTAACCCCCTTTTGTGCCATAAACCCCTGTTGCTTAGAAGTCTAATTTTCAGGCAGAACTGACTTAAGTTAACCCTTTTTACATCTTATCTCTTACTTCATTCCCCCCTTATAAAATATGGCATACGTCAGGACTGCCTATTTTTACACATACAATGTCAGGGCAGATCTTTCCTTTTTAAAATGTACAGGCATGCATTACCACGACATTGTGTGTTCCACAGTTACAACAAGATGTTATTGATGTTTTTGTACAAGTGATAGTTACAATTATACATATAAAACAACCCTAATCCTACAAATACATAAAGTCCTACTCCAGGACCCAAACGCAGACCTCAGCCATGTGGAGATCTATCGTCAGGATCTTGGAACAGCAGTACTGACCCAACTCCGATTATAATTTTTTGGCTTATAGATATGCCAACACCCGGATGTATTGATACCATATCCCCAGTAATGCTCCTCTGGCCTAACAAGCACACTGTTGGTCTTAGGAAGCATCAGACACAGAAACGGTAACAACATCCTTCTTTCTGTTCACTCAGTCTCTGGTGCCGTGGGTCGGTGAAAGTGCGATACGCAGATCCAGCGATCTCATCCTGTCACTCAGATGGCACAGTCAGTAGTTGGTGGCACTTGATATGGTCCCTCCCAGCAGGATTGCAACGTCTGGCAGGGTATCTCTTCTTCACCTACACCCACTCGCCAGGTATCCGGTCGTGTCTCCCCTCTACTGGAGGTCCCCAAGCGTCCCGCACCTGTTCACGAGCCCTGTGCACTGCTTCAGTTAACAAACCTACAATACTTTAATAGAGAGTTAGTTAATTCATCAGTGCGTTAGCCAAACTTGGCCTCCAGGGAGTTTCTTTGGCTGCCCGTGATGATCTCAAATGGGCTCAGTCTCACAGTTCTGTTTGCTCCAGCCCGCAAACCGCACAGGACTGCAGGTAAAGCATCTACCCACGGTGTTCCTTCAGTTGATATTTCCTTAGTTGGTCTTTCAGACTGTGGGTGATGGGGGCAATGTGACTTCTAACTTACCCCTAGTGAGGCAATTACAGCCTGGCACACCTTCCCAGTGTAGTATGCCCCTAGATCAGTATCCAAGGGGAAGGGCAGTCCGTACCACGGGATCATCTTTGTCATACACTTGGGTATGTGCCAGCCCACATCCCATCATTATACAACCCCAAATTTTTACACATTTGTTCTAACCACTCTTAAACATCTATTAAAGCCCTCAACCTGAATTCTCCCCTTTCCCCAATAGAGGTTTCACAGGGGTCTCAGACTCCCGCTCTCCCAGTGCCGCTCGTCTGGCATCTGCATCTGCATGGTTGTTACCTTGAGTTACTGGAATTCTTTATTTATTGTGTTATTTACACCTTACTCAAGCTGCTTCTGTCGGCAGCTGTAAAACTACAAATCAGTTCAGAGACGATCCCAGTATTCTTAACTGGAGTCCCTGCCGTTGTGAGAGAATCCTATTTCTCCATAGCCATCCAGAATTGTGGCCTACATGCAACAAATACATACATTATATACATATACAGTAACCCTTTGTCCACACTTACATATAAAGGAATGGTTGATCCATCTGAGGAAACCCCAGTCTCAGCACCTGTAAGAGAGCTTGTTTCAAATTATTACAGGTGGCTTTTGCTGCTGGAACCAAGGCAATCTTGTCCTTGTACTGCACTCCCCCCTTAAGCAGATCTGTTAAAAGTTGTGCTCACCCCGTAAAAACATTGCACCCTGGCCCTGTTAAAATTCCACAATGCTCGACACAAAAGGGCCTTATTATAACTGCTTAATATTAGACACTCTAAAGCTGAAGCAACACAGACTTGTGGGTTTCCTCGTCAGGGGAAGAACTCAGAATACCATCAACATACTGAGTGATGACAGTCAGTTGAAGCCACGTGATACCCTGTTCTGGATAGTCATTCTTTGTAATGCATAATATTCCAACCCAATAGATCTGGGATAAAACCACCCATTAAAATCTGGTACACGGCAAGTAAAACTTGCTGCCCCAATACTCCTGTGGCTTCCTGCCGTCTCCCCATATACATTACTCTATAGCACACTGTTGAACAGAGGAGTGAAACAAGCATGACAGTAGTGCTCCAGTATCCCCTAACAGAGAAACCAACACTCCATTAACAATACATTTTTATCCACTGGACTGGGACAGACTTAGGGAGGCTACAAGGGATTTACAGGATCTAATCGTTAGGTAAACAGATCTTCTCACAAGACGTTATTCTCCCCAGTCTCGATTCTAAACCTACAGCGTTTCAGCATGTCTGGTTTCGAGACATTCGAAAAAATCCAAATTGTTTCCACTATTGCAACTAATTGTATAAAAATACAAAAACTGTTTACTAACTACTTTTACGTCCACCTGTACTGTACTTATACGTTTCAGACGCTCTTATATTTTCCAATCTCCTTACAGATGCAGCCATTCAAAGACACGTACCGGAGGTAATTGGCTACGGCGTCGTGCATCGTGACGCGCGATGACGCAAAATACTGCGGTATGTGATTGGTTGACCGACAGGGGCACTCGTGGTCCGTTGGTCTGTCGTAGAAAGACTTACGGTAAACGTCTTTACTGTGCCCGTTGTAGATATTGAATTTTACCACTGAAGGGAAATCTTAGTAGCTGAGCATAAAAAGAATAGGAGCATACTGTAACGCGTGTGAAGGCCATAAACGATATTAATTTTGGAACTTAAACATACAGTATATAGCTGGTCTTGGTACTTTAAAGAAAAAAATACACACCAGAATTCCATTTCTCCCTAAACATTGTAAACTTCGAAGTCTTTAACTAACGTGATACAAGCATACAAGTGATACAAGTCAACAAGCATACTTTTAGAATTTGATTAAAAGGGAATATAATATGGAATCGCGTATCTCAAGAATTTAATAACGGTATGATTATATCCATGTACTGCGACAGGACTCTGTAGGGCTGTTTCGCCTACGTGTTCATGTGAGCTGTCTTGTAGCCCACTGGTCTAGGTGCGTGACTACCAACTGGCAGGTTGTGTGTTTGAATCCAGCTGGTGCTGGACTTTTCATTTTTATTTATTTATTTTTTAATCACGTAACATAAACATATTACCGTATGCAAACTGTACTCCTAGGTACTGTAACTGTCGTGTGGATAGTTTCACAAGAATCAGACAAAGGTTTAAGCATCGCTTGTTCTAGATAAAACTGCAAAAAAAAAAACAACAACCAATAATGTACTTCTTTGCGGCTCTGTTTGCCCAAATCATATATTCACAACGTGAAATCTAGAAAATAATATTACGTGACCAAAATCCGCAATATGGAAACATAACCTGTGTAATTGTTGATAGATGACGTACTCGTAACATTTTTTCAAGACAAACTACAACATTTAAAAAATGACTTGTATGTACTTGATATCTCTAATCAATCCACGGGTCCCAGCACAAAACGAAACTAAAACAGATACCGTTTCGCGCTTCTTATTAGTTGCTCAAAAAGTAATTTGACCGTATGAAATGCATAATATAAACCTAGAAACATATACGTGAGCAGTACTTAAGCACTGTAGTATCGGTGTTAAGACATACCTTTCAAATACTGTAAATCAAGTTAAAAATATCTCAAGACCGATTCTGGTCATAATGAAACCATGTTTCGTGTATGTTTTCTTTTTCATCTTGAAATAACTCATTTCTAAATACCTTTTTCATTGTTAACATCTTGCAGCAACTCTGCGACAAAATATACACTCTGACAGTTCATCCTGCTACCAACATTAAATAAAACAAATCTTAAGATTTCTATATTTATGTCTTTATTTAGTGGTTTCATTAGTGACAAAGGCTAAACTTTCTAAAAATGTATTTTATGTGTTGCGGAAAAAACTGACTTGCTTTAACAAAATATGTTTACAAATCCTTTCACCTGGCGTTTTCGTAGTTAGAAATTATGGAACGCTCTGTTAAAAGCAAGGGAGTTTTTATGTCCGTTGCAGTTCTTTTGCAACATGAATATAATTATATCGTTATTAATTTCTTGAGATACGCGATTCGAAGCTTACAATGTTTAGGAAGAAATGGAATACTGGTGTGTATTTTTTTCTTTAAAATACCGAGACCAGCCATATACTGTATGTTTATGTTCCAAAATTAATATCGTTTATGGCCTTCACACGCGTTACAGTATGCTCCTATTCTTTTTATGCTCAGAAGAGCCCACACACTCAGCTCTTAACCCCAGTGTGCAGAAAGGGTCAAAACGTGTTTCTCAGCAGAAATAAACATGTTTCTGCAAGTTTGGTCCATGTAAGTTATGGGGCAGTAACAGCACACTTTTCAAAACGTGTTTTTCAGCCCGAAATAAACGCGTTTTTTCAGACAACTGAATCCCCATGTAATAATATTTCCCTTCAGTGGTAAAATGAGATATGAATATTCAATACTTAAATGGGCACAGTTAAGACATTAAATATACTAAAATATAATTCAAAATATTTTGCTAACAATGTTAACTGTTGATGAATAATAAAATGTATTAACTAAGGAGTAGGATGGCACAGTTGTTAGTATGTTTTTTGTTTTGTTTCTTTTTCATAAATACAACATTAGTACCTGATGTCTCAGTGGCTTTCAAAATTAAATTATGCATGCAAACCTGTGAACTAGAAAGATAACTAAGATATCCATCCATTATATTCCATAATATCCATGAAATATATGGCGCTGAAATATGTGTGACGCAGTGGTGGCCTGACACGGTGAGGTGCCCTGGCAGCTGTATGATGCAGTGGTGGCCTGGCACAGTGAGGTGCGCTTGCAGCTATGTGGCACGGTGAGGTGCGCTGGCAGCTGTATGATGCAGTGGTGGTCGGGTATGTAGAGGTGTCGTGCGAGGCATGCTTTTTGCACGCATGAAGTAAATCCCACGATCGCTTTTGAACTTGGACAAAGTACTTCCAAAGGAGCGCTATGCGCAAAGATTTAACAAGCTCAACCCCCGCCGACGATTTGGTGTGAAGAAGCAGAACATTCAAGTTTCACAGACAGAAGCAGCACGCCAGCACAGCCAACATTAAAACGGAGGGCACACTACGATTTGCATTGGCACAAAAGTGATCTGGGCAGACATCGTTCCCTACATAACGCAAAAAGTGGCAAAGCGCTTTTGGGTTGAGAAGACGCAAGAAGGTTTTTGTTTTGTGCCTTGATGTCAAGCTGAGAAAGTATCTTTAAACACTTTGCTTAGTTTCTCGAGAGACTGCCAAAAAGCAGTTCCCTCCCTTTCGTCTGAAGCCAGCTGAAAGGGGGTTTCGACAGAAGGACCTGGCAGCGGTGGGATTCGAACCCACGCCCCTGAAGAGACTGGAGCCTTAATCCAGCGCCTTAGACCGCTCGGCCACGCTACCCGCTGTGCACTGTCTCTTTGTCTCATTACTTGCCCGGAGGAAGCCGGGTGGGTTTTGCTCTTGTCGCCCGACTTAGTGGCGTTATGACCGTGGAACCGACTGCACCTGCTTTTTCTGAGATGCTTCCCCTCTCATGGCGAGATCTCTACTTCTTTAACACCTCTGGATAAAGATCTTCTGTGGAGCAGGTTTCAGACCTCTGCGTACAGCACCCTTGATGTCATTTTATTTTTACAGCAGCCGCATCCGGAAAGTTGTGTCTTTTACGTTTTATTTGAACAACAAAACTACATACAATACAAACAAGAGCACATATAACGTATCAAGAAAATCATTAAGGGCACATGCTATAATACAATTACACTTTATGAAAAACGATTACACAAAGGTATTCGGGTTTGCTTGAACCTTTAAAAAAAGTGATCTGAAACTACCCAGCTTACAATCTCTGAGGTAGTTGTCACTAAACTTGGACGTGATGTGCCACACATGTGCCATGTGCCTTTACTTTTGTAAAAAACTGGTATCGGGAAAATTAAAGTCGAAACCCAAAACAGTAACATATTTAAGAGTAAATGCCTCCTAATAGCTAGCAAGCGCTCCTAGTTAGTAAAGTTGTTCGTGTCCCAGCCTGTCACGCGGGAAACCGGGGTTTGATTACCGACGGGGAGACAGCTAGTTTTTTTATGATCAGATTCCAGTCTTTAATGCTGTGTGTGAGAGTTTACGTAACTTTCCTTTTCTCACATTTTCTGACGACTATTCCGAAGGAGCGCCCTATCAACTCCTAATACTTTTCAAAAATCTGCCTGCATGTTTGATTCGTTTTGTTTTACTTAGAAAAAGTTCAATATTGATCATAACTAAAGAAAATTATGATCAGAAACAAAAACAAAATGTTGAAGATGCAACTCGATCTTGAATCAGAGCTGGGTGACATGGGCTTCTGTTCTGATATGGTTGTACGAGAAACAGGAGGAATCTCTTCTCTCCTATGGAACATGAGCTGAATCAGGAATGAGACATGTCATATATCAACGCATGACCTACATCGTAAAACTAAAATAAAAACTAACATTAAGTTATCAGAGACATCCATTTATATACAAACAAGAGACAGACAAAGCAATAATTCTACATTAACTTGTCCTGCACTGATCAGACTAATTGAAATGGTCTGATTCAGAGCCTGTGCAGCTCGTGCTAATACAACAACGACAGTATTGAACCCTCAGCACCATACTGACTACTGAGCACAAGTTCAGCTGCTCTCCAGCTTTGTTACGCACGTTTTTTTTATTGCAAATGGAGCTGATCTCCAGACAGTACAGTGTTAGTCAGCAGCCTCTACTAGTAATACATCGCCCCTGTCCAAAATCTCTAGGTAAAAAAAACACATTTTATACATTTGTCTGTTTAAAGATATAATCTCTTTAAAAAAGACAAAGGGTTTGTGTGTCAATTGTTTCGAATTAATTTCGAATGCAAAGAAAAGTAGTTTTCTTCCAAGAAATCACACATTTGTCGCATCCTCCATACTATACTTCTCTCATGTAGTAGTAAAGCATTTTGATTTAAACTGAACAATATATTAAATGTTTCATCTATACACTTACGATTAACATAGGCAGCCTTGAACGGATTGCGGAGATCAAATATACAGATGGATTCAGAGTGTGCTTTCCAACTTTTGTGTAACATTTTCCTTTGATAGGTCGGAGTTGTTTTTAAAATCTGGATTAAATAAAAAGGAGTGACGTCAGTGTAAAACAGCTTTCCTTCATGGGGAACAACAGTTGTGTTCCATATTTCTAATTATTTTGGTTTCAAGATAGCAATTTAGTATGAAACATAAAAGCCAGCTGGATAAATCTGTTACACCTCATTTACAATGGTCTTTCAACTAATAGCCCGTGCAGGGATCAAACCCCAGCTGTTGGTACGAGTTGCGTAAGGCTCTGCAACATGCAGATGAGAAACTAACCTCTGCTTCTTCATTTTATACACAGTGAGCTATATATGCGAGCTTACTGCCCCCTACGGGCTCTGTATTTGATTGCCGTACAAGACCGGCCATGGAGAAATGAAGTGAAGAGGGTGTGTTCATTTAAAGGCTCAGCGTCCCTGGGAGGTCTCAAACCACCACCCTTTTGGTTAACAACCGAACCACAATGACTCACATACAGCTTAACACTTCTCCGTCTCAGTGAAAGTGATACACTCCATAAAATTTCTGGAGAATCATTTGTCAATTTCCCTACGGGATTAATAAAGTATTTTCTATCTATCTTAAAGGAAAATCGCCAACAGTGGCAGATATCTATTGGAGTTTTTTCATTCTATACTGCGATTTCTGAAGGGTACCCTGTGAAAATACGAATTTTGATGAGAAGGGATGGACATATAAGGTTAGCAGGCTTGGGGAATTGGACCTTATGGTGAAGGCTGCGGGCTCAGCATCAGCAGAACCTGATCAGTATCGGTTGACTCCGATATACTTTGACAACTTAACTTCTGGATTTAGAGACATTTACCTTAGTGTCGGTATACTAAGATGTTTTGCTAACGAGGAAGGAGGGACAAAGTAAATTGGCAGAATGTGTGCTATATTGTTGACTACAAGTCCTCACATGCCAGAGGGTCATTATTAAAAAAAAACGTTACAGTAAAATCTCTTGTACTTCACGATTATGAGTGCCTGATACATTGTGTCTCACACCTCAGTGTCAGACCTGTGAGACGAGCTTGTAATCAGGAGGGAGGGCCATAGCAATTCAGCAGAAATTGCATTCACCTTTTCCCAATGCAGTCTCACATGCCATTTTCTCACATGCCATGCTCAGAGGGTCATATTTTTAAAATGGTACCGTAAAATGTCCTGAAGTTCAGGATTTTGACAGTCTGTTATATTGTGTCTCACACCTTGATGTCAGAAATATGAGACGATTCTAAAATCAGGAGGGAGAGCCCTAGCAATATAGCAAACATTGCATTTACCATTTGACAATGTATTCTCTCATGCCATGTTCAGAGGGTCGTATTTAAAAAACGGTACAGTAAAATGTCCTGAAGTTCCATTGTCTCTCACACATCTGTGTCAGAATTTTTAGACATTTTTATAACCAGGAGGTAGGTTCACAGCAATAAGCAGAAAGTGCGATCACCCTCTGCTCATCCTCAGTTAACCATATATTCTCATATGCCATGTTCTAAATGTCCCATTTAAAACTGCTATATTAAAATTTCTTGCAAAATGCAAGAGTTTGAGATTTTTTATGATCAGAAGGCAAGGTCGTGGAAAATATGCAGAAAGTTCCAGTGAATTTACGTTTTGCCTTTGTCTTATTTACTCGTGGTATAACATGCCAGTTTGTTTTATTGTGAGTTGTGTTTCTGAAATGTGTTTCATACAAAAATGCAATTTGGACAGTCTCTACTTACATATTCCATTTTACTGAGGATATGTACAGTAATACATCTGGATAAGTATTTTTAAAAATGACTGTAGAGAGCCATCTACAGGCGAAAGATGACATAACATCACAGCAGCAGCATTTAAAATGGAATGAGAAACGCGAAGCAGCAGCTGGTGAATAAGAAGCCAACTCCAGCCTCGTTAATGCAATAGCATTAGGTGAGGTGGAAAAATATTTCTTACTCTGAATCTTAACATTTTTATAGGAGGTGTTCTAGGACTTCTTGCCTCAGAAAAAAAACAAACTGCCAGTACATCACTTATTTTTACTCCATCAATAGCAGCAGTGTTATCAGTACTGAGCCCTAAATGTAGGTCCTGTCATCATATAAAAAGTCGAAAGCATCGACTGTATTCAACTGATAAAATGTATCTTCTATGAGAGTTATATCTTTATCCAAAATACATCGGAAACAAATTTGCACATTTTTTTGGGGATCCTGAAGACTGAGAATCAAAACCTTTTTTTCCCTTCTTTCCAGGACCAAGGATTATTCAGATGCAAACATTGTCCCAAAATCAATGTACTTTCCTATCGCTGTTGCTTCTTCAAATCCTTCATCTGAACGTTGATATTGAAATATGATATCGTACAAATTGTGGTTTTCTTTTTAAAGCAAATTTTATGCTTCAAATTAAATAAATGTTATTTATTATGAATATGCCAGAACTTTTTCTGTACTTAAGAGGGTTCTGCCATTTTAGATGTTATGCTGTTCATGTCTGATTTATCAAATGTTTCATTTAAATCTCCCATCATTTCTGTATCAGTCTGAAGGCCTTGCAGTAAAGATTGCAATTCATCCAAAAATGCCAGGTCTCCCACTTGTGATAACAAGGAAGGAAATGTACAAGGAAATTAATGTACATTTTCCCCCCAAATCAACAAAGTTAAAATCAAATACCTCCCTCATCTGCAGGTGGAGAGAATTATATCAGAATAAATACAGGTTTAAAAGTCAGGAGCATTGATAGTCCTATTTTAAAATGACACTAAAATGCTCACAATATATTAAAAAAGCACTGTAAAATGCAAAAATAATTTAAAAAATATTAAAACAAGGTAAAAAGTTAAAAGTTAAAAAGAAATAATACACAGTTATAAAGCTCAAGAATTATCAATGGGAAATTACAATGGGTTGATTGTGTTTCATATGATTTAAAAACATAAAATGTTTTGAAAAAATCCCCTTACAATATGCTAAAAATGGCAAGAATACTTCAAACTGGTGTGTAATTTTTTTAAAAAAAATAAAACAAGTTAAAAATAAATACTAAATGGGTTTAAAATTCAGGAATGTGATTGGTCAGATGCTTATGATGAGTGATGCTGGTGTTTTGTGCGCTTTAGCGAATTCAAAAAAATATTCGATTTAAAAACGGCAAGAGCTCGTATGAAAAAAAAGTTAGTAAGTATCTTTGTTATAACAGCTGCGCCAGAACTATTCAGATACATCAGAAAAGTACCTGAACTTGACTGGTTTATATTCAGTTATGTGCATTGGGAACGAAAGGGAGACTTACATGGATTTTATTAGGTTTTAGGTTTTTATTGTCCGAGTTGCCCACTTGACAGATAGATATGTCCTAATTCATGAATTGAGAGAATATTTATTGGCATGGGAACCACTGGTTTTAGCTAGAGATTTTAATTGCCTTTTAGAAAGAGAAGGCAGAATGAGGTGTGAGAGACGGGTCCAATTTGATAAATCATCAATATTATTGCAAACGGTATGTAAAGATTTTAAACTGAAAGATGCCTTCAAACTTCATAGTCAGGGGAGGGCAGGTTTCACATGGCACAAGTCTAATGGGACCCAAGCCTCACACATAGATTTTGTTTTGATACGTGATTTTACTTGCACAACCCCTGTTTTTTTTTTTCTCTGACCATTGTCTACTCTCATGTACACTTTCTATTCCAAAGGCCATTACTGTGGGGAAGGGTGTGTGGAAGCTGAATTTTTCACTTCTGGAGGATGAGGAAGTGACGAGCAGGTTCAGGGAAAGATACAGTGCCTTGCGAAAGTATTCGGCCCCCTTGAACTTTTCAACCTTTTGCCACATTTCAGGCTTCAAACATAAAGATATAAATTTTTTATTTTATGTGAAGAATCACCAACAAGTGGGACACAATTGTGAAGTGGAACGAAATCTATTGGATTTTTGAAACTTTTTTAACAAATAAAAAATTGAAAGTGGGGCGTGCAAAATTATTCGGCCCCTTTACTTTCAGTGCAGCAAACTCACTCCAGAAGTTCAGCGAGGATCTCTGAATGATCCAATGTTGTCCTAAATGACTGATGGTGATAAATAGAATCCACCTGTGTGTAATCAAGTCTCTGTATAAATGCACCTGCTCTGTGATAGTCTCAAGGTTCTGTTGAAAGCGCAGAGAGCATCATGAAGACCAAGGAACACACCAGGCAGGTCCGTAATACTGTTGTGGAGAAGTTTAAAGCCGGATTTGAAAACAAAAAGATTTCCCAAGCTTCAAACATCCCAAGGAGCACTGTGCAAGCGATCATCTTGAAATGGAAGGAGTATCAGACCACTGCAAATCTACCAAGACCTGGTCGTCCCTCTAAACTTTCAGCTCAGACAAGGAGAAGACTGATCAGAGATGCAGCCAAGAGGCCCATGATCACTCTGGATGAACTGCAGAGAACTACAGCTGAGGTGGGAGAGTCTGTCCATAGGACAACAATCAGTCTTACACTGCACAAATCTGGCCTTTATGGAAGAGTGGCAAGAAGAAAGCCATTTCTCAAAGATATCCATAAAAAGTCTCGTCTAAAGTTTGCCACAAGCCACCTGGGAGACACCCCAAACATGTGGAAGAAGGTGCTCTGGTCAGATGAAACCAAAATCGAACTTTTTGGCCACAATGCAAAACGATATGTTTGGCGTAAAAGCAACACAGCTCATCACCCTCAACACACCATCCCCACTGTCAAACATGGTGGTGGCAGCATCATGGTTTGGGCCTGCTTTTCTTCAGCAGGGACAGGGAAGATGGTTAAAATTGAGGGGAAGATGGATGCAGCCAAATACAGGACCATTCTGGATGAAAACCTGTTGGAGTCTGCAAAAGACCTGAAACTGGGACGGAGATTTATCTTCCAACAAGACAATGATCCCAAACATACAGCAAAATCTACAAAGGAATGGTTCACAAATAAACGTATCCAGGTGTTTGAATGGCCAAGTCAAAGTCCAGACCTGAATCCAATCGAGAATCTGTGGAAAGAGCTGAAAACTGCTGTTCACAAACGCTCTCCATCCAACCTCACTGAGCTCGAGCTGTTTTGCAAGGAAGAATGGGCAAGAATTTCAGTCTCTCGATGTGCAAAACTGATAGAGGCATACCCCAAGCGACTTGCAGCTGTAATCGGAGCAAAAGGTGGCTCTACAAAGTATTAACGCAAGGGGGCCGAATAATTTTGCACGCCCCACTTTTCATTTTTTTATTAGTTAAAAAAGTTTAAAAAATCCAATAGATTTCGTTCCACTTCACAATTGTGTCCCACTTGTTGGTGATTCTTCACATAAAATAAAAAAATTATATCTTTATGTTTGAAGCCTGAAATGTGGCAAAAGGTTGAAAAGTTCAAGGAGGCCGAATACTTTCGCAAGGCACTGTATAAGGAATGGCAGTCTTTGTACGACCTGTTTGGCACAAGAGCACAGTGGTGGGAGGAGGTGAAGGAGCGTACAAAAACATTCTTCATAGAGATGGGGAGGAGAAAACAGGCTAGGATACGAAGGGTTGAAAAGGGATTACAAAATAGATTACAGAGGTATGTTAAGTTATTGCAAGAGTGGTGGGACTTCAGTGAGGAAATTAAATAACTAAAGAATTAGCTTTTAAATCTCTAGAGAAAATATTTAAAACATGTTTCAAAGCAAAGTGAAAGAGCTTGAAGAAGGTGAAAAATGTACAAGATTCTTTTTCAAGAAAAGGGTTGCAGGGAGGGGACTAATGTCAGCATTGAAGGGACGAGAGAGGGTTTAGCAAACTTCTACGGAAGACGTAGCTTCTGTAGCTGAGGATTTCTATGGGGAGTTGTTTGGCAAGAAACAAGTGTCTAAGGATTTGTTAGAAAAATTTGTGAAAGTGATTCCAAAGAGTGTAAAAGATTATACTGTTTTATCAAAAGGCCTTTCTGTAGAGGAGTTAATGGAAAGTTTGAAGACCTTCAAAATGGGCAAGACTCCAGGGTTGGATGGTCTACCCATTGAGTTTTACAGGGCCTTTTGGGACATTTTAGCATTAGATCTTTTAACGATTTTTAAAGAATTTGAGGTTTTAGAAGAAATACAGGACAGCTTTAAGAGGGAGTTGTGATTTAACTATTCAAAAAGAATGATCGCACAGACCTGGCAAATTGGCGACCGATAACTTTATTGAATTGTGATCTTAAACTGCTCTCCAAGTGTTTAACGCTTTGACTAAAATCTGTCCTGGGGGGGAAGTCATTCATCCAGATCAAGCTTGTGGTGTGGCAGGGAGGAGGATCACGGACAGCCTGATACTGATTAGAGATACCATAGGTTATGTGAGAGAGAGGAATATTAGATTAGCTGTCCTAAACTTGGATTTTGAGAAAGCTTACGATCGTATCTCTTATGAGTATATGTTTAGAGTACTACAAAAAATAGGGCTTTCAACCAGGTTCCTCACTTGGGTAAGGTTATTATATAAGGGTATAGGAAGTAGAATAATGATTAATGGAAGCATGTCAAATGTGGTTAATGTGAATTGCGGTTAAGGGGTGTTGGCGTGAAAGTATTAAAGTGGGTCTGACTGAGCTCATTACTGACTTCCGTCACGTAATCTCTGTAAAGGTTTATGAGTTTACGAGTCTCCGTCAGTGGCTAAGTGAGTTGAAGGAAGAGCTCCCCCTTGTGGTGTATCAAGAATACACCTAACCAACCATTTTGTTTAAATACTAAAATGGAATTTGAACAAGAGCAAGTAGAGCACTGCTGGAGTTTATAAACTGTGGTAAGAGTAACTGGGAGAGGAAAGACGGCAGGTCAGGAGGGCTAGAGCTCTGCAGGAGCACATCCCTTCCCCTCCCTCGTTTCACTCTCACACCAGGGTCTGTTATACCCCAGTGTGAAATCCAGCCTCCTGCAGTTTAGCTGATCTAGAAGACTGTTGATTGAGCTTTTAAGAACCCAGCTGAGCTACAGGGTCAGTCCTGAGAATAAGGGGTAAATATAGGAGCCACACCAGATTTGAGGGAGGGTCTTTAAACCCAAGCGATAACTTGTTTTACAACAGCAGACAATGTACAGAAACACAATCCCCCCATCTCCTGGTTCTACTGGGAACCAGAGGGGCCTGAAGGTCATGAACACTAATATGGGTTATTGCTCCAGGGGGGAGCTGGAGGAAGTGAGATGAAAAGTGTCCAATTTTGTTAAGGGCAGTAAAGCTCATTAGATCTGACTGACTAGTTAAAATGAATTGATCTGCTTTCTAGACAGAAGCCAGTGCTCTCTTCTCGATATCTGGGAGAGTCAGTCAGTGTCAACAGCTAAGCAGTACAAACAGTCCCTCAATGTGTTCTATGATCTGTTTTGTTTCCTGTTACCACATCTTCCAAAGATGACAGTTCAATCCAACCTGGAGTGTCTTGGACTGCTCTGTCTGTGTCTGTGTCAGTAGGAGGTCTCTTGTCCGGCCAGCATATAAGAGATGGTGACCACTAAATGCAGTAAAATTTAGCTTTTGTAGCTGATTACAGCATCTACAGTAGCAATGTTAAGGTGGCTTGGAACCCTTAGTGTGCCCACACTCATAGAGACTCATAGAGACACTGGCCAGTCAATACCAACCTCCAGTCAGCACAGACCCGACACCTCTTGTCTTGGAGAGAAGACCTGGGTGAGACAATAAAAAAGACAGCTCACAGGAGGCATCTAGACTAAACAAATGGCTGGGTGAGATCCCTAAAACAATTCACAAGGAATGACAGCAGCCAAAGATTGAGAGAAAGTAGAATTGTTTATTGAGATGTGAAGACTCTTAGCTGAGGGCCAACCTCCCATAAATGAACCAAGTGGGACCCCAACCAGCAGTGCAGAAAAAACAATGGACATTGACCTAAGTTCATCTGAGGAGAGAAAATGCTTGTTTGAGGATATCAGGATTGGTTTTAATATATGCATGATAACCTTCTGAGGACCAGCGGCCGAGTTGTTTGATAAGATACTCTGGGATGCCTTGTCAAGCAGCTGAGGAAGAGGCCCTGAAGCCAGAGAATTAATCAGGAAATCCAGCAGGTGTACATTGTGATGGAGAAACCAGCCACGGGTCCCTTCTCATTCACAAACAGAGGATCAGTAGGCAAAGCTCTGGTGTGAAGTTGCACATAATGGGATAGAGACTCATATGGGCTGATGTAAGAATGGATTTTGAAATAATATGTAAGGGTGCTAGACCCTAACTGATCAGTTTTGCTTTTCTTGAGATAGAAGGTTAACGTATTGGGAGATAAGTTATTGATCTTGGATAAACAAGGCTTGGAAGAAGGATCAAAGGATGCAGAAGTAGCAGTAAATTCAGAGCATCTCAGGAAGCCGAAGAATGCTAGCATAAGTAAAGATTCGAGTGTGCTGTCAACCCAGGGTGTGCGATAATCAGATCTGAGAACATAAATGCAGGATGCCAGGATGTCTTAGGTAAATGGTGTGCATTGATTTGGAAGGGGTTTCTCGGATCGTTGGAAGCATTTTAGAAAGAGAGTGATTTGAGGGTGAATAAGAGATGGACAAGTCATGCCAAAAAGGAGTTTGTGGAAGAACTGGATGGAGGTATGCCTTAGTAGTGGATACCTGCATTTTGAGCAAGTTTCTATAATGGCAGATAAAAGTGTGAGAATATCGAAAGATAGAAACTTTGTTTGTTTAGAGGTGGAAGGATTGGAAACTTTTCCAGGCAGTCCAGTAAGAGCCGAGAGTGTGAGGAGCAATCCCTGACAGGACAGGATGGCCCAGTGCCAGCTGGAGGTAGTGATGGAAAGGATGATTGAGAAGAATGAGAGTTCTGAATAACGAGGTATTGTACAAGGTTTCAAGTATGCATCTGGTTCCCAAATTTCTTTTAAAATTTGCTGCTGGAGTAAGAGAGGAATGAAAGGAGGACGAAACACCAGTGTGTTAGGAGGAGCTGAAAGAGGAAAAGCTGTTCGGAGAAAAAAAAAATCTCTGTTAAGGGGGAATGAGGCAAGAGAGATGGAAGCAGGAGCATGACCAGCAGGTGGTGCGGGAGGGAATGATGGGATAGATGAAGTAGAAGGTAGGGATTGAACAGTTGGAGCTGCCACTGAGCTATATTGGATGGCAGGAGATAGGAGTGACAAAATATTTAGTAGGACGCCTGCAGGTTGGGGCTGAGGTAAGAGGCTGAGGCACTATTAACTTCTCATGTATAGCATTTGGTCTGTTGCAAGAAAACACCCTCTTTCGAATCCCAGTTAGTGCTTAGGGAAAATCTTTTTCCAATTAATGAGTTGTATACTCTTTAGAGTTTTAATAATTTTAAACTGTGTATTACAGCATGTTAATCATTATACATTTAAAAGTCTGAATATTTTATTAAAGCAAGATTGCTAAGTAGGACAAAAGTACACAACCCTCCACCTTCATCAGAAATATTTTAATTATGCATGAATATTTTATGCATCTGTTACAACCTCAAATGTCTAGGGGTAAAGGGGTGTAACATTTAGGATAATTTTTGGAAGCAGGTCGGTTCTGGTGAGGGACTAGGAAGCGTGATATTAAGGGTCGGTAAAAAAGTGATGATTTTAAGTTGAATAAGTGACTGGTATGAAATAAGACAATAACACATAGGGGTCAGGAACTAGAGTGGTGCCAAAGAAGAGAAAATAACAAACAAAATGGGGCTGGCTAGGAAAGTGAGGGAAAGCTAACCTGACTACAAAAGAAAACCCAAAACACACGGTCTTCGGCGTCTTCAACACCCTAGTTAACCTCCACTGTCTGCCCAAAACCATACAAGACAAACAGAACTCACCCGCACTAAACTAGTGTTACTAATACAAAATCAACTAAGTTTGTAGAATGTACTCAACAACCTAAACTAACCTTATACACAAAAGTTCACACAAAAACATGAGTGAACTAGGAATACAAATAAGGGAAAACGAGAGTAATCAACAGGAACAGGGTACAAAGGAACACAAAAGGTGAACATATAACACCTTAGGGCAAGGTAATGGCAAAACAAGGATATACACACAAACAAACAAAAGTACAAAGAAACAAACAGAAACCAACAAAGCCAAAGCAAAATCAAAAGTGAAGCGATAACCAAAGCCAAGCGGAATTGAAGTCAAACGAAAGGCCTCTTCCTTCTGAAAGCCACCATGTTTTATACTGAATAAGATGCACTCTGATTGGCTGAGAAGCTGATTGATGATGACATCATACTGAAACAGTGGTGTAATGGTGGGCCAATGCGGGAGGGAGAACAATCAAAGGTCAGCAGTGTGGAACATAACAAAAACACACTGGGACGTATCAGCATCAAAGTCTTTAACTTGGTAACTTACATGGGTTCTGGTTTTAATGTGTTTGTTCTAACATTATTAATCTTATATTCTGTACTTCATAAAAAGCTATAACGTTTTATCCTTTTCTAAGAATACGTAGTAAGAACACCAGTTTTTGTTATTGTAAAAAGATAAATGTTGTAGTGATTTAACATCACTTGATTACTTGATTGTTATATTAATATGGAATAGTATAACTAAGCAGCTAAAGTATTACAAGTGGACATTTAGGAAACAGTTTGACATTCGTTTCTTTTAAAAAAAAAATTATATTGTCCTTGTAGTTGGTAATGTAGTGAGCTGCACCCAGACGGTTCAAAGCGCGATCAGAGAATTACTTTGTTTCTTACATAGCCGAATATATAAAAATAGTCCACTATTATAGCATGATGTTGGTGTGAGTGTGTGTATCTGGATTAATTATTAAAAGTTATGGTTTTGTGATTTAGGATTTCTTCATGCAATTCTTTAAGTTAAAGGAGGGACAAAGGTTATATATATTTCTAAAAACATTCCAATTTAAATGCAATACAGAATATATTATTAATAACATTATAACAAATTCAGATTCTTGGGCTTGTGCCTTCAGTGCTCCTGCCCCAGTTCACCCTTCAACACATGGGCTCAAACCCAGGTCTCCTGTGTTGCTTAACAGAAGGTTTTTTCAGCTGAGCTACAGAAAACATCCTTCAGTACTAGTGGCTGCAACCGGCTTGTACCATTTGTATGCCTGTCGTTTGTTACAATATTAATAATGAACGACCATCGATGAACTGTAAACTGAAGAGTTAGAGACGACATGTTGAGTCTTGTCTTTTCAGCTTGGAATTTAACCTTTGCAGCGATCCTTTTGGCCATATTTTTTCCATAGCCGGATTAGTAAAAATAGATCGGATTAATAACCGGAGTAAGACGAGATATTTCACACATACTTTGAAACCATACAGCTTTGGAACAGCAGGAGGCGAGATCCATCTGGGAGGGGGGGAAGGTATTTTGTTTTTCCTGCGCAAACCGTATTTGCTACAATACTAAAATGAGTCCCTGAGGCATACCATTCAAATTTTAGAATTATAAAAAATATATCTGTGTTGAGTTTGCACGAGAGACAAAAGGTACCTTTTGAGAAGTCGTGTACTGCTTGCAAAATAGCAGATTTTGACGAACAGCTAATTTTGCTTGAAGAATTTAAAATCTGTCTGTACTGTAGCTTTATTTAGTTTAGAAGAAAGTCACCTTTCTCTTACAAGCGGCTCTGTTAAGCAGAGTTTGTGTTAACACACCACTCCCTTTTGAATGATTTTTAATCAACTTCGTCTGTCAGTGAAAAAAAATGACAGCGAGCACTTTTCCTTCCCCCCTGGTGCGAGGTGATAATGTGGAAAACGTTTTTTTTATTTTACTGGGAGTGTGAACATTGAGTGAGCACTGGGGCGTACAGTGAGACTAACACAGTGAGATTGCTGTGATGGAGAGTTTTAGTAAATATGTTGACAAATATCACAATTTTTGCAAGACAAAATTATATCCAGTTTTGAATGAGCTATGTGACCTTGCCCTGTGAAATTGTGGGAAAGAGGTTTAGTGAACAGCATTACTCACAGTGTAGTGACCATAAACTGTTTTATTACACTGTACAGTATAACAGTGTAAAGCAATGTTTTTTTAAAGTTTGTAATCGTTATTCTTGCAAGTACATTTTGTATTCAGTTTGGTTCTGTGTGTCAGCTGGTGTGTCAGCTGGTGGGCAAATATTCAAGGTGAAAATTCTTCCAAAGCAAAGAACACGGCACCAAACTTTTTCGGCTCTGTATGTCTCTCAAGCCTTTTCTCTTTGGCAGTTTAGTCATAAAGGTGGGAAGACGCCTCCCTTCTCCCCCCTCCCCCTTCCCTCTGCCTGCCTGACCTGTTCCCATTTTTAACCATTCTGTGTCTGAATCATAGTGGGTGAGAGAGAGTAGCAAGAGACAGAAAAAAATTAACCCTGGTTTAATTTTATATTATATTTTACCTTCTTTTTTATTTTATAAGTTAATATAGTTTACTTATTTTTATAGTCGGATTTAATGTATATTTGAACACAGTTTTGCAAATTAATGTTTTTACAAGATGCGGAAGTGTAACAATTTGTCACAGTGAGAATTTTAATACTAATTATTGATTACTAATAGTTATGCACCTGATGCCTGACTTTTAGATGTATATAAAATATTGAACTGTGACTTAACATTCAGAAATACAATCCAAAATAGTCTGTGATATTCGTATAGATTAAACTCTTCTAAAATGTATTTAAAAAAATAAAAATGATTAAACTGTATCATCTTTCCATGTGTAATGTCATTAGAAAGTACAACAATCTTTTGTTTAACGATGGTTTCAAATATAAAACTAACTGGTAAGAAAGCTGTTTAATGACAATTAAAAGATTTCAAGTTAAACTAAATGATTGACATTCCTTTTCTATGTTTTAAAGGCAGACACACTCAGTGCCATAAACACTGCAAGCTGCAGAACAGTCTTCTTACAGCACCACCTCTGCTCTGACTGAGCTCAGTGGGTGCACTATTTTCTCAGCTACCTGCTAAGTTGCTTCATACCATGGGAAGAAATGAGAATGTGATTGTACTGTATCTGTATGAAATGTGTTTAAAATGTTTAATTCAAAAATTTAAAAAATTGCATCTTACACAAAGATTCTAATCTGATCACAAGGAAAATCACCCATTTTTGGATTAAGTGTTTTTAGCTATTTAGATTTTAAAATCATGCAGTGTCTGTTTTAGGCAGACACGTTTTTTCTTATTTTTGATTTTCTTTAAAATTAAAAGAATCAGTTGCCCATCATGCCACACGATATTATGTTACATTTTTATGTTTTTGAGAGACTTCAGAAGGCTTCAACTGATGCATAAAAAATATAGCATAATGCCTTCTCACGTTATGAAGTCACTTGCACCTGGGATCCGGTTTATTCAAACTAAGGTTTCTAAAAATGCAACCAGGTACCGCTTTGTTATTCTCGATTTTAATTACAATCTATATGATTTCGTGTTAAGACTTGAGGCGTCTGTTAAATTGCCCCACTGAATAAAATGTTTTGAATTAAACTGGTTGAACAGTTGACAGTATTCACGTTTCCTTATTCACATTTTTATTCCATTATTAATATAATTTAACATTGAATATGTTATAATAGTTCAGGTGGGTAGCTGCGTCAGCATGCGTAGGCTGCAAAGGAACAAGTAATAGGTTTATTCCATGCTGGAAAAAAGAAGAAAGAGAACACAACGTTTCGGCCGTGGAGCCTTCTTCAGGTGTGAGAGAGACAGGGCAGTAGGCAAAGGTAAAGTAGCGGGAGAACAAAGGTTGAGAGGGAGGAGGAGTGAGAGGCGGGAGCAGGGGACAGAAAGAGAGGCCAATCAAGAGGTGTGAAGTCAGAATGGGTGCAGAGAGGTGTGAAATGAATTCCAATGAATGGAGAAAATTTAAAAGAACAGTAATCTGTCGTTAAGGGAAGGGAGAATGTGTGATCCTAGCTGCAGAATAATTTTAGTTTCGGTGGTCTTTCTGATGTATGAGTTCGGAAAACCGTCTTTGAGAACACAGACGGAGAGATTAGAGTGGTCGTGGCCATCAGAGGTGAAATGAGAAACAATGGGCTTGGAGAGATCTTTAATCTTCACAGCCCTGACGTGTTCTCTGAAGCGGTCTCCGAGTCTCCTTCCTGTTTCCCCAATGTAGATGGCTGGGCATTTACTGCAAGAGATGCAGTAAATAAGGTTGCTGGAGGTACAAGATGCTGTCTGGGTGATCCGGAATTGTCCTGAGGGGCCTTGAATGAGTGTGGTGGTGGCTGTGTACTTGCAGGTGATACAGCGAGCTCTGTTGCAAGGGAAAGTGCCTGGTGTGGATGGTTGCTGAGGGCGGTCAAGGGAGCTGTGAACAAGGAGGTTACGCAGATTAGGTGGTCGGCGATATGAGATGATAGGTCGATCAGAAAAGAGGGCCCCAATGGAGGGATCATCCTGTAGGATGGAAAAGTTCTGGTTAATGGTCCTGGGGATAGGAAGTGTGTTAGGGTGGTAAGGAAGCACCAAAGGAATGCGGTTGTTATGGCGGGAGTTCCTGATCGGGTTGATGGTCCGGGGGGTGTTTTTGGCTCGGGCAAGGGCCCTGTCAATCACACTGCTGGGGTATCCTCTGTTGATGAAAAATGAGTACATTTCTATAAATCTATAAAAGGTGATTTGAAATACACTAGAATAAGATTGAGACAAAATGGAAGTTATTATATAGGAGAAAGTGTTTTTTTTTTACAAGAAGAGACAGTAAGAGAGGAAGATGCCTTTTTTAAAATATGTCTCAATGGCAAAATTATAATTAAAATAATAAACAAAACCCCATTCTAGTTGTATTTGATGAAATGTCAAAATCAGCTTGAGCACTGTATTTAATGTTGTACGAGTGAATTAACTATTCAGCAAAAAGCACATATACTTTTGTTATTAATTTCAAAGATAGTTCTTTATTTAACAACATCAAACAATAATCAAAAACAGATAATCTGAGGATTCCATCCAGCTGTTTCCTGAAAATAGCCAATGAATCCACTTTAACAACATGGCTGGGTATCTTGGTTTACATTCCCACCTCCCACATTTATATCTTATTAAAAAACACATTAAACATGTTACAGAGGAAAACAGTATACATTCAGTCACAGCGATCTGTCTAAGCTACAAAATAAAGCATGTTCTATTCACAGACATCTGAATTAGGTTAAACAGAAATGGAACAATATTCAATACACAATTTTAAACTTGTGTTCAGGTAGTATGTATCCAAAATACATGACTGAAGTATTTCTGAATGTCATTACAGAGGAGAATATTAAATATTAATTTCAATTTGTATTAAGATTTTATCAGACTTAAATGACTTCAATTTTTTGTGTAATAGCAAGTCCTCTTTCAGATGTGTAGGCAGCCTTCTGACTACAGTGCAGTGTTGTTTAAAGGTTCAGTGCATGGTGTCATCATGATTCACAATAGATTATCCATTCACACAGTTTCCAGAGTCTCATTTCTTTCTTTTGTAGCATTTGTATCGTACACCGTGTCTCTTCTTTTGATGTCTTCGCTTGTCTGATTATCACTTTTGAAATTTCTGGAAATGCTGTAGTATTAATTTGAATGATTTGCATTTATTTTACAGTCATTGAATTGAATGCATTGTGTTGTTTTCCAATTTAGTAGCATTTGATACATTCAATGCAATAACTAACTCATTTATTTACAGTATTCATAAAGGTTCAGTGAATAGAACATGATGAGTGCTGTGCATCGATTAACGTATTTGCATTGGTGGATATTGACATCTTTCATGACAAAGTGTCTTTTAGAAACTGAATCTTACTGTGAACCAAATATGCTTTAAGATTGTTTTACTTCTACATGGAATTTGGGTGGATGAATGCTGTGGATACTACAGTATTTTGAAGTTCTACTGCATTATTTCCTGTACTTTTCGATTTGTGTTTTTTTTTCTTAATTTGTGCGGTTGATCTCTTACTCCTTTTGTAATTTCTTTTAATCATTGTTTTTGATAGGTCAAGCAAGATCTTCAAAATTATCACAGCAAATTGTACTAGTTAGTTTTTGAAACTTTTGTATGTGCTCATCAATTCGATTGAGATCCTTTTCAACGTCTGTTATCAAATGATTTATTTGTTTAGCAATTTCAGAACCATCTTTGAATTCCTTTGCTTTATTTTTAATGATTATTATATCAAAAATCATGGTGGCTGCGGCAAGAATTCCACCAGCCACTCTGACAACGCGGCCTGCAACGCTGGCCCCCGCAGCTATAATGTCATCTAAAGGCCCAAGTAAGTTCACAGCCTGGAAGCACTGACACAGCATATTATTTGCCATATTTTCAATGTAAGAAGCATGATCTTCTCTAAATACTTTCATCATTTGGCCAACATATTCAATTATGTTTTGGAGCTCCCTCATGTGTTTCTGTATTTCTTCCTGAATTTTTTTAGCATCATCTGTCTTGTTCTTGGTAACAAAGTACTTAGTGATATCTGAGGTTAGGACAGTGGCACCACCGCTTACTCCTGCAACAACCCCTCCAACTGTAAGTGCTAAAGAGGCACCAGCAGTAAAAGGAGCAAGTAGTATCCCACCAATAGTAGCAGCTGATCCTGCAATTCCAACACCAGCTCCCACAATGCTGCCTACTGCAGTGCCCTTGTGGGTTTTTTCAATGCCCTCTGCCAGGGTTTTCATAGATCCCACAAAGTTGTCAATTTCTATCTTCTTTTTGTGGTACAGAAGGACTGTGTAATATGTGAATTTCTGTTGAAAGACACAGAAATTAGAAAAAAAAACAATGCATTGTACTAAACATAAAGGAACACAGTTGTATACAACCTCTAGAAGAATCAGAATTATTTTAGATATTATATATTATACAATTAGTATACATTTACAGAACATTACTACATAATAAAACATTGTATCTTATTCGTACCATTTGGATATCTCATGTACTTCGACACACAAAACAGGACCCTGAAAATGGTCCTGTGATCAATGGTTCTTGATCAGACTATACTTAGGTTTCTCATTGCGTTATTTACCCACATCCAGAACATATTTACCAGATTTCATGTGCCTTCAGGTTTAATTTTTTTTTCCAATTTGTGATTAATAAGGTAAATGCAGTTTATTTAGTTTTTTGATAGCGTACCAACTGCTATCATAATAAAAAAATAAAATATTTATACTGATTTAGTTTTATGTGTTTTCAAATGTTTTACGTTAAGATGCAATTACCAGATCTGTTGTGTTCATTTAAAACATCATAAATTACAGTTTTGGAAAAAATGACAAAGAACCTAAAGTATTATTCAGTGAATCCGTGATGATGGTAAGATAGTGATAGTAGATCCATTCAGCTGATTTCTCCTTAGTGTAACAGTTTATGTCTGTTAATTAATCCTCAGAAAAGTATTGACATTCTTCCACAGATTAATTAATGTGAAATTCAGATATTTGTTTTACGTTGTGAGTTAAATGTTTAAAATCATGACCTATTATATCTATTATGACTAAACCATATTATAAAAAAGCATATACATTTTTTATTACACTAATATATAAATTTGGTGTGCTGTGGCCTCTAAAATATTTAGCTTTTTTCCAAAAAAGTTGGAGAGTAAATTAGGTTCAACCCTGAAAAACTGTAAACTCTAGCTCATGTAAATTCCAATTTCAAAACAATTTCTCCCACAGACTGCAAGATAATTAAAAGCAAAATCTGTGGTCTACTTAATAAGTGAAAGTGACAATACACTGCACTGCAAAATTAGGAGATCATTCAAGTCATGAGACTGTTTCTTAATGTGTTCTTGCATTTCTCCAATGCTTTATGTTGTGCATCTTATTTTCCAAAGCAATTTTTGCACATAAGTTTGTACTAGTGAAAGACGTTGTGATTTTTATACAGATGCAGCCATTTAAAATGCGCGGGCGATACCGCATTATTTTGTGGTGCGCTTTACGCGGTCTACCGCGAGTTACCGTAAATTCTCCTATAATACCGCAAGCAAAATAATAGTATACGGAATTTCCTGAGTTAATAAAGCTCAACCTCTCATGTTTGAACTGTCGCCATCAAAGTCTTTAACGAAGATATTACTAATAGTATTAATAATGAATGACCTTGGACAAGCTGTAAACAAAGTATTGCCTTTGTCCACATTCTTTTTTTCATTGACCGTCTTTGTAAAAGTAACACCACAGCATTTCGCAATCACGCATTTGTTTCCAATAATGCAAAGTACAGTGATTCACCATGCCTTTCACATGCTCATAAAAGAGATTGATTTAGGAACATAAACATATTACCATATGCAAACTGTACTGTATACAGTATGTATATGTATATTTAATGTCTTTACTGTGCCCGTTTAAGTATTGAATATTTATATGGAATTTTCCATTGAAGGGAAATCTTAGTGCCTGAGCATAAAAAGAATAGGAGCATACTGTAATGCGTGTGAAGGCCATAAATGATATTAATTTTGGAACTTAAACATACAGTATATGGCTGGTCTCGGTACTTTAAAGAAAACATACAGATGCAGCCATTCAAAGTGCGCGGTACAGACACGTACCAGAGGTAATTGGCTACGGCGTCGCGCATTGTGACGCACGATGACGCGCGGTACCACGGTACGTGATTGGTTGACCAACAGGGACACTCGTGGTCCGTTGGTCTGTCGTAGAAAGATTTACAGTAAAAGTCTTTATGGTGTCCGTTTTAGTATTTAATATTTATATGGAATTTTACCACTGAAGGGAAATCTTAGTAGCTGAGCATAAAAAGAATAGGAGAATACTGCAACGCGTGTGAAGGCCATAAACGATATTAATTTTGGAACATAAACATACAGTATATGGCTGGTCTTGGTACTTTAAAGAAAAAATACAAACCAATATTCCATTTCTCCCTAAACATTTTAAGCATCGAAGTCTTTAACTAACGTGATACCGGAGTCAACAAGCATACTTTTAGAATTTGATTAAAAGGGAATATTATATGGAATTGCGTATCTAAAGAAATTAATAACGATATAATTATATTCATGTACCGCAACACAAGAATAATACACGCTGTACATTGTCTGTTGATAATGTTTCTGTAGTGCTTTTTCAGCACTCTGCATGTGACCTTGCTGGTGGTGCAGTGGGTTAGGTTCCTGACTCCCATGTCACATGGTCTGTGATTGAATCCCATTGGAGCCATGAATTTCCTTTAACAAACATTTCTTTGAAAAAATGAAATGTTTCCCTGCGTCAGAGATTAAATAAAACCTCACTCGCACCAAACAAATTTATATTTCTAAATATCACAACATGATCGAATTTAAGTCATTTTAATAACAATGAATAGTCACCTAGGCGTTACAATATAAACATTTATATTGATTTAAATCGCATTTTGATTTAAATCGCAAACGCGGGTTTAAATATATGTGTTTTTTGATTCACAATCAGACAAATGCAACATAAATTGATATCTTTGTCTTCTAAGTATCTTAATAAACTTTCAGCATAGCTTTCTCCCCGTTTAGATTTATTTTTCTTGGGATCTTGGGATCAAACGTGGAAAGATTAGATTGTAATCGTTTTAATTTTTTAAATACATTTTAGAAAAGTGTAATCTATACTAAAAAGCTGTACACCACCTGCTATAAAGATACATATTTTAATACTTTCAAGTTCGGATAGGCCAGACACGAGAACTCAGACTTGCGGAGTTAAAGCAAGTTAAAGCCTTGATTTTATTTATCACCTTTAAAAGTGGCATCTCAAAGCAAAGTAAATACCCAACACTGATTGTATCCATCTGTCATGCTAATAAAGCACCTTGAATTGAATTGAATTGAATTGAGGGAGAGAGGGAGGAGGGCGAGCGAGAGAGCCAGGACAGACAGGCAAATAAGATACACTCCACAGACATTCACAACAGCGACATATCATAAAACGTTTGCACATATAGTTAAGGTATTACTTGGTTTTCAAAGTGCAATGAAATACAATATTGTTGTTGCTGTTATTGCTGTTTTTATCCTGTAAGGCGTTTTGAGAAGCCACCTTTAAAGGCGATATATAAAAGCGCTGATTCTTATGGCATGTGTTCTGCCAGGGATTCAAAAATGTTTTTTTTTAATCGCGTATCTAAGGAAATAGCAGTATAACCTTGTTCATGCACAAACAGTGGCATGTTACATTATTAATTTGGGTGTCTCCTCTTGCCAGAAAGCTCTAAATTGCATTTTGAGTGCGGTTTTTGGCTTTTTTAAAATTGCAACCCATAAATAAAGCTGATACTGTTTAGACTTTGAATTATTTAAACTGTATTACAGCAGCACAATGGACAATGCAACGTAAATTGCAAAAATGCACTTGGAATCTGTCCAAGCCCTACTTTGTCAGGCATTTTCTTTTACTGCAACGGACATAAAAACTCCCTTGCTTTTAACAGAGCGTTTCATAATTTCTAACTACGAAAATTATTTAAACTGCGACACTTATCATTCAACCAGAGCTCGAAATATCACAAGGATCCCCAAGAGCACAGCAAAGACTGTATTAAAAGAATCGCGTATCTAAAGAAATTAATAAGATATAATTATATCCGTGTACTGCGACAGGGCTGTTTAGGGCTGTTTCACTTCTCTCCTCATGTGACTCTATTCAAAAGCCATTTAGCAAAGAGGGGATGAGAAGAGTGACAAACTAGTATACTTTAGATCTTTTTTTCTGAACTGGGGAAAATCTGATCATGTTTCTCTGTAACAATAATAAAAAACATTGCCACACCCGGACTGTTAAATCAACGCATGAGCACGTCAAAGCCCATTGAGGAGCCGGGCGCAGTAATTGTTTTGTCCCTTGATTTACTGATCTGCATTAATTACAGAAATCGAGTTCCTGCTCTTTGCAGACGACCTGGTCCTGCTGTCGCCCACAGAACAGAGGCTGCGGCAGAACCTGGCACTGCTGGAGCAGCACTGTCAGACCTGGGCGCTGACAGTCAATCTGGACAAGACCAGAGTTATGGTTTTCCAGAAAAAAAGCCAGACCTCAGGGAAACAGGTACAAATTCACACTTAACAACAACACATTAACACCTAACAACGGGAGCAGGGCCGAATTAGGCCAGTAACCACTATTGTTAAACATACAGAAAAGAATATTAAAGTATTGGCTTTAGTATTAGCCTTACAGAACATTAAAGTGCCCCTTTCCATTCAGCGGGTGTCTGAGCCGCTGTGTCCTATCTTCTGACAGTCGCTGTTGTGAATGTCTGTAGAGTGTATCTTATTTTTAGTACTATATTTTTATATTATATTCCCTATTAATCAAACTCTATGAGTATGTATCGGCTTGTCCCCCCCTCCCGCCCCTCTCTGTGTACAGTAGAGCCTCCTGTCCAGCCAGCACATGTCCACAGACATTCACAACAGCGACATATCATAAAACATTTGCACATATAGTTAAATTATTAGTTGTTTTTCAGGAAGTTAAAAAAAAAACACTTGAATTACTTATCCAGTCTCTCGAAATAAAGTTATTTTTCAAGCAATGCAACAAACTTCGGGCAAAGTGTTTTTTTTAAATCCAACATTAACAGCCGCATCATAAATCTTGTCAGTCAGCTCTTTTTTCTCTATTTGAATTGTGGCAATTCAAACAACCTGGGATAACAAGTGGTCTCAAAGTCACCGAGCTCACAGAGCTTCAACAACAGATGACAATTCCTTTAGTCCTCCCTTAGTCTTCCTGAAATTGTCGGATTATGAGTGAATTAAAGTATCTTATTAAAAACACGTTTGCGTTTGTTTGGGAGCTATATTATGTATTTTTCATATGTAAGATATAATGATGTGTTCCCGCTTACACATTGCACGACTTTAAAAGCTAGAAAAACAGGTTTAGATTCACATTATCTGGCGAGCCTTGTTTTGTCAAAGGACAGCACAAAAAAAACAGACAATACACAGGGGGGGAGGGCAAGCTAGAGAGAGAGTTTTTTACCCTCTGTAAAAAAAAAACCAAATCACCCGGGGCAGAGACTCTGGGTGGTACAGAAGGGAGCTCAGTCAATCCAAACAAGTTCAGTAGTAAAGAGAGAAAAGTCAACAATTGATTTAAGGACGATCTGTCAAAGTGCAATGAAATACAATATTGTTGTTGTTGCTGTTATTGTTGTTTTTATCCTGTAAAGCGTTTTGAGAAGCCACCTTTAAAGGCGATATATAAAAGCACTGATTCTTATGAAATGTGTTCCGCCAAGGATTTAAATGTTTTTTTTTTTAATCGCGTATCTAAGGAAATAGCAGTATAACCTTGTTCATGCACAAACAGTGTCATGTTACATTATTAATTTGGGTGTCTCCTCTTGCCAGAAAGCTCTAAATTGCATTGCATTTTTTGACTTTTTTAAAATTGCAACCCATAAATAAAGCTGATAGAGTTTAGAGTTTTAATTATTTTAAACTGTATTACAGCAGCACAATGCACAATGCAACGTAAATTGCAAAAATGCACTTGGAATCTGTCCAAGCCTTACTCTTTCAGGCATTTTCTTTTACTGTAACGGACACAAAAACCCTCTTGCTTTTAACAGAGCGTTTAATAATTTCCAACTACGAAAATTATTTAAACTGCGACACTTATCATTCAACCAGATCCCGAAATATCACAAGGATCCTCTAGAGCACAGCAAAGACTGTATTAAAAGTATACTAGTGACAAACTAGTATACTTTAGATCTTTTTTTCTGAACTGGGGAAAATCTGATCATGTTTCTCTATAACAATAATAAAAAACATTATTTTACATATCACCTTTATGTGATATCACCTTAAGGACAGCACATACAAGGGTTAATTGCACAATGGACCGCGCAAAGAAATTTAATATAGTCTTCTTTAGGTGTGAGGGCAGGAGTGGATCGCAGAAGGCATAATCAGCAAATTAGGAAAACAAAGAACAGGACAGGTGAGACGTTTATCCAGAGAGCAAGTGATCAGAAATAGGAACAGCTGTTACGCCCAGGTTTTACTCTCTCTCTCTCTCTCTCTCTCTCTCTCTCTCTCTCTCTCTCTCTGCTGAATGAATAAAATAATTTTATTAAAAACGCGTTTGCGTTTGTCTGGGTATTTACTCTGTAATCTGTGGTTTCCATCTACTGTATTGCTTTGAGATGCCACTTTTAAAGGTGATATGTAAAATAAAGTTTTTTATTGTTATAGAGAAACATGATCAGATTTTCCCTGGTTCAGAAAAAAGCCGATTAAAATCTGTAATCTTTCCACTTGTATGTCATCGGAAAATACAAGAAGTTTCTGCTTTGTGTAAGGATGGTATCAAAAAGTAATCTAAGTGGTGAGAAAGCTGTGCTCCTCAAAGCGCTTTACAGGATAAAAACAGTAACAACAATAGTGTTAGGCTGGGCAAACGATTTTTTTATAGAAATACAAAATGAGATATAATGATGTGTTCCGGCTAAGACATTAACGAGTACAACCCCTCTCTCTGCGGGAGTGCTGGCTGTGACGAATTAAACCGGTTTCACAGGTATTTTCAAAGTAGAAGGGGGCGAGATTTCTAGCGAAAGACACCTCCCCCTCCAAAACCAAGGAAGTACAGTACTTACTAGTTAAGAAAGCTAGGCTCCTCAATGAAATCGCTTTAACATGCTAATGCGTTGGTGTAACAGTCCGGGCGTGGCAAGCTTTTAATGTCAACTCGACTCGATTGGAAGACAATGAACATATTCTAGCCCTAAATGAATTAATAGCAAACATGGTTTACATAAAAGACATTTTTCCAAGAAAGTTTATAATAATACAATCTATAGTTGAAATCTGAGCCTAAATAAAAAGAAAAAGCATTTTCAGAGAGCAAGTACGCTGTGTTTATGTAGAAAAAGTGATTAGGTTTATAAGCAATCTAATTACTTATTAGTTTAAAATGCTATATAAAATAAAGTTTATTATTAATTTGCTGGACAGAGTGGTGAACAATATGGATAAGACAAAGATAACGATCCTGATCAGTTTAGAAATCTGTGTACGCTGTAAGGTTTTTACTTCTTAAACTTTTAAAATACACGTTTCAAATAGAAAGAAATCATCTTCCTGGTACAGTATGTATAGCAAGCCAGCACGTCTTTTTTCTCCAATCAGAGGGGTTAGACACTCGGTTAAAAGCAAAGGAGATTGTCTGTTATAGTGGACATAAAAACAAGAGTTCGCTGGCATTATATCCTAGAAGACACAGACCGGCACCAGACCGGGAGAATGCCTGCAGCATAAAAGAAAATGCCTGATGAACTAGGGATTGGACAGTTTACAAGTGCTTGTACAATCGATGGAAATGTTCAAATAAATGTGCAAAAGAAATAAACAAAATAATCATTTATTTCTTTATCATATTGGCTAGCTAATGTCCTCTCTTTGCTAGTTAGTGGCTGTGTTTCTGCATTGGGTAGCAACGGGTGACTGTTCTCAGGCGGAAGATGTAAACAGCTTAATTTTCGTGTTAAATCATTTTTTAAGATTAAAATTCATCCTATACAGCAATCACATATTTGGGTACCGTTTCATAAAACTTTCATGCTTAAAATGTTTAGGGAGAAATGGAAGACTGGTGTGTATTTTTTCTTTAAACTACCAAGACCAGCCATACACAGTAAAGTTTACGTACATACAGTAATGTTTATGTTCCTAAATTAATATCGTTTATGACCTTCAGATGCGTTATGCTCCTCTTCTTTTTATGCTCAGCTACTAAAATTTCCCATTAGTGGTAAAATTACATATAAATATTCAAAACTAAGCGGATTAAAATGTGCACAGTAAAGACATTAAATGAAATAAATCTTTTCACTACCAACCAATGCACCAAGAGTGCCCCTGTCGGTCATTTTGGCCAGCCAATCACTTACTGGCTGCCCTGCGGTGGCTTGTGGGTAGATTACCGTACCGCGGGTTTGTACCGCGCATTTTGAATGGCTGCATCTGTATCAATAGTACCACTATTCTGTAACAGCTCTTTCAGTAAACCGGTGGACCAAACAATTCAATAAGAAGTTTTTTAATTTAATGACAATTACCTTCAAGGAGTCTTTAAGCAAAGGGTCCAGGTGAAGGGTGCCAAGTTCAGAAAACACAGTCTTGCTTATATCATCAGACCCTAAATGAAAACATTTTAAGTGCTTTACTCCAACAGCATAAAGCACGTTAAAAAAAAAACTTAGCCTGTGAATATCAATGTTTAAAGATGTACACAATCTTTAGAAAATGTGTCTTTATAAACACATGTATAGTTCTCAAGTGAATGACTGATACCTTTTATGTTCATTAAGTTCAGTGAGAATTTTTCAGAAATTTTAATTTTTTTTTGTTTTGGAATCTTAATGCATGACAACCCCTGTAATACAGTACAAGCACCAGTAAAAAATAGCAAAACTTTGTATTCATTAATCACAGTGTTTTGTCGATTCAATATACAACAGGACAGGATTATTAAAAAAATGAAAGGTTAGTTCAAATGAAAATAATGATTGTATAATTTTAGGACAGCACTAAAAGTCAAACAAATCGGATACATCTCATACAGTTTTGGATCTTGGATAGAAAGAACATCTTTGCATGTACAACAGGAAAGACTAAGCTGTCAGAAGTGAAATCTCTTTGTATTCTGTGAGTCCTAGAACCTAAATAAATTGCTATTATCTCACACCAGAAAGGAGAGATTGTTGAGTTCACATTCATGACATTCATATCACATGAACTGATAAAGGTAATTCTCTAGAACAGGTAAACCATAGCACAGTGTTGAAGGTATTAGTGCTTAATGTGTAAGCCTTTTTAACTGCTTTTCAATTGGCTTGAAGGAAGGCTTGCTTAAAACATTGGACTGTGTCTGGGATCTACTTCCATCGGATTTCAGCTCTGCCATCAGTAGGAAAGAAACTGTAAACTTACAACTAAATATTTGAACAATTTTTTTTTGGTAACCAGACTGAGATTCTGTGTCCCCTTCTCCACAAGATATACTGAGTTAAGGAAACTTTATTTTAACTTAAAAATTACTAACCACCTGTAAGAAATGATTATATTGTTTTTTTAATCAATTAAAATTAATGAATACTCTAACAAGGCAGAATCTCACCAGAGTATTCAGTAAAATGCAGAATACAAGGTGATCCTATAGCTTGCCCTGACTCTCCTATAAGGCATGAGGTTATTCAACAAGAAAATCAGGAAGGCATGGCAGAAGAGCACAATAACATTCTGCAGTGAAGGGGTTCTGATGAGCCAACAGCTGCTCCAGTCAGGCTCACTGCCAGTATAGAGCCCAGCCACAAGAAGAGTGAGGAAACTGACTCAAGTGTGATTACAGACCAACATGTCTGACTTCTACATCTAAGATTATGGAAATAATTAGAATAATTCAGCCCATTTTTCAAGGTTTTCAGTTTGTACTTTCAGAAGGTAGGAGCATTTGGTTTTTACTTGGAGGCTGTCTGTTAAAATGTGTAAATAAAGCTAAAAGAAAATTCATATTTAATAAGTCTTTATTTCGCCCAGGTCAGCATTTTACATAATGTTGGATTTATGTAAATCTTGCATAACTCTGGGGAGTTATTTTATTCCTGGTAAATCGTCCATATGTTATTTCTGGGTAAGTTATGCATACGTTTGATCAGATTATAACAACAACTTACTTTGTGTTCCATTGATTTCAAGTCACCATAAGTACCGAGACACATCCACTTTAAGTTAAAAACGTAATCACTTGAGATGCTTTAATAAGATGTTTTAATGAGCAAAACAGGATAGTGACTTGGACTGGCTGAGATAACTCGAGGTTTGCTGGGATGGTGTGTTTCGAGTCACTGTCATTCTGATGGTGATGATGGAAGTCATTTCTTCAAAATAATGGCCCAAATATTTCTGTAAACCTCAGAATTCACTCTGCTGCTTTCTCATTATTTATATAATTAATACATTATCTATCAAAAGTATTCACTCCCGTTGGATATATTTATCTATTATTGGGCTACTATATGGAATAATTGAGTATTTAATTGGGATTTTATGCCATTGATCTGCACAAAATACTTTATAATATCAAAGTGTAGCCAATTCTACAGATGGATATAAACCAGAAAATAACTGATTGAATAAGTATTCATACTTAAAAAAAACACACACACAAGTGTTTCAATCAATGTGAGATGAGCTCTTAAAATAATCTGTAAATTCAACTGACCAGTGCTTTCAATTTATCCAATGACAAAGGCTTCCAACATCATTTTTCATGCTTTGATGCAGAGATTAAATATTTTGTCCTACAGATGCAGCCATTCAAAATAAGCGGGGTACACTGCGGTACAACGCGGTGGGCATGTTGCATCAAACATGCGTCATAACAATTCATTTCAGGTCATACCACATTTTACCTCTTGGAAATTAGATTATGTTAATAGTATCCGGAATCACCGTATAAAACCGCCAGGTGGAGTTACAGAAGCAGCCATTCAAAACAACCGGGCGATACTGCGTTATAACGCTTGTCGCGGTATAACTCAAGTTACCGTATAATACTGTATTAATACCGTATATTCTTGCATAATACCACATGGTACCGCAAGTAAAATAATAGTATCTGGAATTTCCGCAAGGTGGAGCTAATAAAGCTCAACCTCTCATGTACAGCGTTTGAGCTGTCGCCATCAAAGTCTTTACCAAAGATATTACTAATAGTATTCATAACGAATGACCTTGGACAAGCTGTAAACTCAAAGTATTACCCTGGTCCACATTCTTTGAAAACGAAAATATTTAATTTTCCACTCATCATGTGAGTGGTGTGATGGTCTAAGTGCCTGACTTCTAAGTGAGAGGTTGGCTGTTCAAATCCAGCTAGTGCTATGCATTTTCTTTTAACAAACATTTCTTTGAAAAAATAAAATAGCAATATTATGGACAATTAATTGACTTTTTTATATTTCTAAATATCACAACATGTTCGAATCTAAGTCATTTTTTTAATAACAATGAGTAATCACCGTCTTGCCCTCTGATCGTGTGGGGATCCGTTTAGATCTCCCTTCAGATTTAAAAGGTTATTAATAATATTTTAGGTGTCACAACTTCAAATTTAGCTGATATTTTGCTGCCTTCGCATGCTTACACAGCTCCATGGGTAAACTATCGTACGTGACTGAGAAAGCTTTAGAGAACTTAACATTTTTATGATCAACAAATTGTAAATACGATGTTTACATTGGGATTATTAATTTTTCACTTAAGTGTATGGAGGAGTGTCAGCTGTCAATGAGAGCAGACCCCCCCCCTTAGACTGCGCAAACGATTTTTAAAAATGTTATAAAGAAATGGAGGCTGTATGCATTACAATATAAACATTTACTGTCAAACTTTAAATCAAAAATTAATTTAAAGACGATCTGTCAAAGTGCAAGGAGAAGCCACCTTTAAAGGCACTATATAAAGGCGCTATATAAGGGTGCTGATTCTTATGGAATGTGTACCTTTCTTCTTTTTTTCAGCATGGAATAAACCTATTACTTGATTCTAATGGAAGCCCGATTCCACCAGGAATTAAAAAAAACACACACTCTCTTGTTTCAATACTTTTTTCAAAATCGCCAAAGCGAGAGAGAATTTGACGTTTATATTGGCATTATTAATTTTTCACCTGAGTGTATGAAGGAGTGTCAGCTGACCCCCCCTCTTAGGCTGGGCAAACCTGTTTTTAATACAAGTAATAGGTGTATTCCATGCTGAAAAAAAGAAGAAAGAGAACACAACGTTTCGGCCGTGGAGCCTTCTTCAGGTGTCAAGACCTGACGAAGGCTCCACGGCCGAAACGTTGTGTTCTCTTTCTTCTTTTTTTCAGCATGGAATAAACCTATTACTTGTTCCTTTGCAGCCTATGCATGCTGATGCAGCTACCCACCTGTTTTTAATACATCTACTTAAGAAAGTTAGGTGTTAGCATAAACTATTAGTAATCAATAATATTAAATTTAGCACTGTAATAAATTGTTGCACTTTTCTCCACATCTTGTAATACCATATTTTTATTGTTCAAATGTACATTAAATCTTTCTATCATAAAATAAGTTAAATACAAAATTAAAGAAAAAATAGGGTAAATATAATTCAAAATATTTTGCTAAAAATGTTAACTGTTTATAAAAATAAAATGTATTAACTAAGGAATAGGATGGCACAGTTGTTAGTGTGCTTTTTGTATGTTTTTTTTTCATAAATACAACAGTAGTACCAGATGTCTCAGTGGCTCTCAAAATTAAATTATGCATGCAAACCTCTGAATTAGAAAGATAACTAAGATATCCATCCATTTTTAACGGTGGTGAAGTGGTTAGCATTGCTACCTTGCAGCACTGGGGCTGTAATGTAGGGCAATCTGAACGAGTTAAACTTTGATGCAGGAAAAATGTATTTCTATACATTCTATATAAATGTAAGCTATACTGATTCTCCCCAATGTAATGCAGTTAAAAAAATATCTCTGATGCAGTTCCTAAATTAATATAGTTTATGACCATCACACGCTTTATGCTTCTCTTCTTTTTATGCTCAGCTACTAAAATTTCCCTTTAGTTTCCCTACCGGCCATGTAGTACACAGCATTGTGGGATAATTGTTTATTTTAAAGGGAACATAGAGAAACTAGGAACTAGAGAAATCAAGAAAGGCTTTTTTCAATACAATTAATAGATGCACATCCTGTTCACTAGGTTATTTAACTCCACACTTAGCAATCTCCAATATGTTCAGAATTTGATAGCCAGAATCCTGTATTACTTTGAGATGCCAGTTGTAAAGGTGTTATATAAAATAAAGTAATATATTTACAGTAATTTAAAGTATATATTTAAAGTAATAACTTAACAATATATGTAAATGTTTTATGATATGTCTTTGTTGTAAATGTCTGTAATACAGATGCAGCCATTCAAAAGTTTTTTTATACATAGCATTCAGAAATACAATCGAAAATAGTTTTGTGGTGTATGCGTAGATGAAACTTTTCTAAAATGTATAACAAAATTAAAGACGATTAAAATCTGTAATCTGTAATCTTTCCACATGTAATGTCATTAGAAAGTACAATAAGTTCCTGCTTTGTCTAACGATGGCATCAAAAAAGAAACCTGTGCTTGATGATAATAAAGGGACTTAGAAGTCAAAAAAATTATTGACGTTGTTTAATTTTAAACACTAAGTTATGAACGCAATTGGTGCTTCACAGCCATTGTGCATTATTGAGCTCTGCGCTTTCTCCTTTCCAATGCTACCTCTCCCTCTGACACAGTGCAGTGGGCAGCACACTGTTTTCAGAGCCTCTGATACGGGAAAAAAAACCTGCTGATCTGTTCTACATACCAGGAAGATAACAGAATATTATTTTTTTTAATCGAAACGTGTGTTGTGTTTATGAAATTCGTGTATTTTAAACGTTTAATTAAGTAGTAAAAACCTTACAGCATAAAAAGAGATTCTAAGCTGATCATGAGGAAGAAAAATCACCCATTTTTTAAAAGTGGTTAATAACTATCGAAACCTGTTTTTTAAGCTTTTAAAGTCGTGCAATGTCTAAGTAGGAACACAACATTATATCTTGTTTTTGATTTATTTTTTAAGAATTAAAATAATCATTTGACCAGCCTAATTTTAAAGACCTCTTTTTGTGAAACTTTTCACAGCCTGTACAAAAAACTATATACACAATACTGCTGACAGCAGGAAAATTCCTATTCTTTACTCAGCAGCTTATTAAAAACAGCCCCCATGGTGTTCAAACCGATTTTCTTTACACAGAAGACTGACACAGCTTCGCACTGTGAACCTGTTTTACTAAGAAAACATGTGTCCGTGTGGGAAGGTGGAGTGTCTTTTGCTGGAAGACTCGTCCTATCCTACTTTGAAAAAACCAGTGAAACCGGTTTAATTCGGCACAGCCAGCACTCCTGCAGAGAGAGATGTAAACCGCGCAGCGCCAGGCGAATGCACAACGTTAATGTAGGGCTTTCGGGCTCATGTGGATTTACGCCCTACAACCTGTGGTACCACTGTGTACATACGGTACGAACATGTGATATTTAGCAATATAAAAAATGTCAATATACTGTAGTGTCCATAATATTTGCTATTTTAGTTTTTCAAAGAAATGTTTATTTGTTAAAAGAAAACTCACAGAGATTGCTGGATTGAAACATCCAACCTCATGCTTACACATCAGTCACTTAAGCTGTCATGCCGCCAAGGCAAATCATAAGACATGCACTGAAACAGCAATACACATATCAATATAGAACTATAGCTATACCGTTATTAATTTATTTAGATACACAAATCCATTTTATATTCCCTATTTATCCAATTCTAAAAGTATGCTTTTGTTTATCCGATAACGAGCGTATTAGCAAAGGTTAAAAATATCAATTTTTCACGAAGTATATAAATGTACAGTAATATGGTCAGAAGGAGCAAGTAAAAACATTTCAAAATAACCACATGTACTGTAAGACTTTGATGCTTAAAATGTTTAGGGAGAAATGGAATACTGGTGTGTATTTTTTCTTTAAAATACGAAGACCAGCCATATACAGTACAGTTTACATACAGTAATATGTTTATGTTCCTAAATTAATATCGTTTATGACCTTCAGATGCGTTATGTTCCTCTTCTTTTTATGCTCAGCTACTAAAATTTCCCTTTAGTGGTAAAATTCCATATAAATATTCAATACTAAGCAGATTAAAATGTGCACAGTAAACAGATTAAATGATTAAATCTTTTCACTACTGACCAATGCACCACGAGTGCCCCTGTCGGTATTTTTGGACAGCCAATCACGTACCGTGGCATATGCCGAGGTGGCTTGTGGTTAGTTGCGTGCTGTACGGGTTTGTACTGTGAACCTTGAATGGCTGCTTCTGTATATACTGTATACTGTATCATATAAATATACCACGATCCTTGAGCAGAGAATTAAATTTCTGCTGCGTTTGTGGAAGACACAAGACAACTTAAAGTCAATTGCTGGTCCGCAGTCATACCAAGCAACAGTTTAAAGGTACAGCCTTGTGGAAACAAGTTTAAACACTGAGTTTAAACACTCAAGTGCACAAAGCACGTCAGGCCAAAAACTAAGAGCACCATGGGAGCTCATTCTTTGTGTACTGAAATGTTCTTAAAAAAACAGACCTAAACTGTAACAATTGATAAAACAACTTTAAAAGTATTGTTTTCAATTAAATTGAGCCGACAATTTAACTTACTGTGAAACCTGAAGTATTCTTCTCTGATCTTCTTTATGCTCTTCATTGTTTCATTAAATATTTCTTTGTCTTTGTGATTCTGAAGACCTCTAGTGTATTTATCCTTTAGATTCGTAAATCTTTTCATGCAATTCTTTTTACAAAGTTCATTCAGCCATTGGTCTTTCAGTTTCTAAGTGGAATGGTAAAATTTGATGGAAATTCATGTTTTAATAAGCAAAGAAAAGGGAATATAAACAATAATTACAGGTTTCCTAAAGTGCTTTTCCTAAAGTTTCAATTAACAATATGTTTGCTACTTCAATGAAGATATACACTTTGTTCTTTCCTTTTTCTGCACTAGACCATATCTACTAAGGCATACAAAACCATAATGTCACTTTTCCCTTTATTTTATTATCAAACTTGTGCATCTATGTATTCTTTTTCTGTTAATGATAAATCAATTTGAAAAACTTTTGCGAAATGTGATACAACACACAGCATGGCATGATGAAAATTAATTTAGGAGGCGAATGTTACTTGGGAAATATTAGTGAATGTGTTGCAATGCATTGCTGTTCCTTAATGTGACACAGTTGATTTTAACCTCTGGTACTCTAATTCTCTATTACATCACTTCCTAAAGATCAGTAAATACGTCTGTGGTTGTCTGGTCTTTTTTTCCTGGACTACTGATGGCATGAATGAGTCTTGCTGTTAACCAGGCAATTTGTTTTACTCAAGCAGGGCAAACCTTCACCATTCTTGCATCAAAAAAACCCATGTATTTTGGCTTTTTATACAGATTTCTAAGGAACTCGTTAACATCGGTCATCTGTGCTTTGAGCTCAGTATTTTGCTATCCCAAAGAACATATAACACACCTATCTGCTGACTAATTAATATTCATGTATGCAATGAAGTAGCTATTAATGTAAAACCTAGACACTTATACTTTCATTGCTCTTCAATAAACAGTGTAATTATTTTCACTAGATTAAAAAATTATTTAGGAAGATGGGAGATATTCAGGTTTTCAGAAAATATTAGCATTTCAGCCTTATTGATATTTATATGTAGCAATTGTGTATGCTTTTTATAAACAAAGTAAACAAGTTAGAACTATTTAACAATGAAATCAAGTACAGTATTCATTCTCTACTGATATTTTAATTTAGTATTTAGTATTTAATGACAAACTATTTTTTAGATTTACCTGTAACTCCTTCTTCTTTAATTCCTTTTGATTCGTGCCGCTGGTATATTCCAGTTTTTTCATGAACTCCTCAATTACTTTGTCACATTTTTCATTGTAGTCTTTGCACAGTGCATCTTCATTGTGTGGAAGGTGAACTTCCATCTCTGTTACAATATTTTCCATGTTATCTTTTGCTAATAGAAATGTTTTGTTTATCCAGGCCTCATTCATTTCCAGAGCAGCTACTGTCAGACAGACATTGTCTTGTTTGTTCAGCATGTTGATGTAGGAGCGAGCCAGCTCCACAAAGGCTTCACAGAGGGGAAAAGAGTAATGTCAGGTGGTGATATGTTGAGATTAAGCAAATGAGAACAAACAAAATGTGTATATTTATACTGAAAAACCATAAAAATACAACCAGTAATTACTGGAACTGACAGCACCTGTAATGCTTTTAATGCCTCAAACACTTAATAAAATAATGAAAAGTTCTTTGTAATATTTCCTGGATTTTAAAAATATTTAATAATATTACAGGGCAGTAAACATTAATATTTATCATGCTTTGTGTGAGATCCATATTTGCACTTTGAGGCATTAAGAGACACATCTGATTGACATTCCCAGACATAAAGTTGGGGCAACATGTCAAAGGAAATTAAAGACCAAGGGGCTGAGTTTCCTTTCTTCACTGAATGAGTCCAATACTGGAGAACCTTTGTGTCCTCCAGGTGCTGCTGTCAGTGGCCACATGGACTTTTTTGATATTACAGAAGCATTTCTTTCTCTCTGGGAAATCTTCTTCCACCTGGTGAAGGGGGTGAGATTACATTTTGACTTCTTCCCAGAAGATTGCTTATATCTCATTTCTTATATTCTCAGCAGTAAAATAAGTGCTGAGACGAGTTTTTACATTTGGTTAACTGATTTTTCAGAAATTAATAAAATTAGTTTTTAATGTAGTTTACATTAAAAACAAAGATGGATTTTCCCTCAGCTGCTCTAATTTGTGAGCATTCCTGAAGTAATTTCCTTAATTAAAAAATACACATTCTTTCATTAACACACTTTTCATATTATTACTATCAATATACAGTAATGAAACACATTAGTATTGCAACAATTGCAGTGATAACATTCAGAATTATTTGAAACATTAATGATGTAAAAATTCATTGGTTGTCCCTGTTTAAAAAAAACACATTCTGCATGAAAATGTAACAAAGCAAATATGTATTTTCAGGAAAAATATCACATCTTTCACCAGAAACTGAGGAATAAAAATGAAACTGCAATTAGAAATCTGCAATGTAATTATTCGTTCTTTGAATTCTGATGAGGACTGCATTTTAAATTCTAGTTTCTTCAAAGTATTATAAGAAGAAGAATCATACATACAATCACAAAACATTATTGCTACAAAATGTGACAATTTTTCCTTACTATTATTTATTTAATGTATACCAGCACTGACATCAGTTTATATCAGTGTATATACTGTAAACGTAAACGTTTTCTCCTCCTTGCTCATGAATTCATTCCTCCCCCTGTCTCCACCTCTGCACCAGCCCCTCAGCCACTCTTCTCTGAACTGGGCTTACAGTTTCCTCACCCTATAGCCTGGGAACATGGGTTCAGCCAAGTCTCTCTATGCATTGACATCTTAGTTTACTCATTTAATGATCACTCTTGAATACACTATATACTTCTGGGGAACCAAAACCATGTGTTTTATTTTATTACCTCCCAGTATAAAATAGGTTAATTTGTCCCATAAATATGCTAAAACAAAGGATGAAAATGGAGACATTTTCAATGTGCCAATGTAACAGACCCTTCCCTCCACCCCAACATCCTTTGCAGCAGGTTCCTCTGGCTCATCCTTCTTCAGTAAGGAGGCAACACTAATCTCCGACCAGCACTGTCAGTTCCTCAGCCAGGTGTACTGTCCAAAGTGTAAAGCCAAAGTGCTAAAAAAAGTGCTTTTTTACGTCAGCTCATTCCATTTTTAGAATTTGAACAAGAAAATCAAGAGATGTAATTGACAACAGTCGCATAACTGAATATCCACTGTCATTTAACAGAGCTGCTTGTGAAGGCTTTACCTCCTGGTGTGCAGATGAGACTTTTCACTGCCTTGGGAGCAGACTGTTTATCATGAACAGTGGTCACAAAGGTGTTGAGTGATGTTAGAAAGTCATGGTCTAAATCTTCATCTTTCATTTCCGGGAGTTTTCTGAAGAAGAATCAAGTACATATGTTAAAAACACTTAAGTAAGCATGCTCTTATTACCAAACTTACATACAATAAAGAAATGTAAATAGAAATTATAGTTTACTTAAATTTATAAATTATAGTTTACTACTTAAAATGTGGATCCATCAGGTAAGATAGAATAGGATTTTAGGAACAGTAGAATGTTATAATTATTATAATAATTCGAGTGATAATTAATATCATATTATGATGTCAGGCAAATCAAAATAATAGGGGTACAGGGGTAAGACTAAGTGACAGAAAACAAAACTGTTTAGCAGAGGTGAAAAGCAAATAAGGAAGAAAAGATGATCTATGAATAGATTGTGTCTCACTTGTTTTTTCCTCACCAAAACAAATCCTAATACATTAGCAAGGATGTGAGGGGACAACAAAAACAGAAGGTTTGAGTTTGAGAGGAAATTACAGACAGAAGTAAGCAGAGTCTGTTGAGTACAGATGATATTTGACCCTTCCTTTCAAATACTGTACACACACTGGAAAGGAGAAATTATATAAAGCACAGCAAACTTTCAAAAACAAGAACAAAATGTTTAAGTATTTGGCAATTCCTGAATAGTTTATTATATTATTATATATAAATAAAAAGTATACTTACTTGAGCGCTTTCCCAAGAGCTGGTTGTGGCAGAATATGAATTTCTGTTTTGTCAAAGACTTCCTTATATTTTGTCTTTGTTTCTTTATCCAAGGCATTCAGAAACTTGTCCTTAAACTTATCATGATCAAATTCTTCAAACTGGAAATCTCTTATCAGTATATAGAACAAGTTCGGAAGGTAATCTTTAAGTGACTTATTTTTCTCCTCACTGACGAGAGACATCTGATGTACAACTTGTAAGAGGCAGCTGTAGTGGGTTTCAGCAAAAAAAAAATCTATGACGTCACATTGATAATGGCCTTTAATTAAAAAATAGAGTTTAACATTGCTGATATTTTTAAATCACTGAACAGTCCTTCGGATGAGACGTAAAACCGAGGTCCTGACTCTCTGTGGTCATTAAAAATCCCAGGGCCTTTCTCAAAAAGAGTAGGGGTGTAACCCCGGTGTCCTGGCCAAATTTCTCCATTGGCCTTTACCAATCATGACCTCCTAATAATCCCCATCTATGAACTGGCTACATTACTCTGCTCTCCTCCCCACTGATAGCTGATGTGTGGTGAGCGGTCTGGCGCACTATGGCTGCTGTCGCATCATCCAGGTGGATGCTGCACATTGGTGGTGGTGGAGGGGAGTCCCCATTACCTGTAAAGCGCTTTGAGTGGAGTGTCCAGAAAAGCGCTATATAAGTGTAAGCAATTATTATTATTATTATTATTTGAAAAATTCTTAACACTGCATCACTTACAATAAGCACTTGTCCATTTCAGAGTCCCAGGAGAGATGGATCCTACCCAGGAATAAATGTGCAAAAGGCAGGATACACCCTGGACAGGACATCAATCCATCACAGGGCATACACTCACACCAGGGCCAACTCTACCAAACCACTTGGTTAAGCACCTGGAGGAAACCCATGCAAAGAGTATGCAGAGAGCACCCCAGGAATTACACCAAGGGCCCCAGTGCTGCAAGGCTGCAATGATAATCACAGTGCCAATGCACCACCTGGTTTAAACATGGATAATAATATTTTCTTATTTATAATCTCTTTGTTAGTCAGAAACAATAATTTTGATATTTGTTTTAAATTCCAATATAAGTCTTCATTGTCCTTTTTTTCCTGTAATGTCCTGTTGAAATGCTCCAGAAATCTGATTTTGGCTTTTATTTTGGCTTTTATTGGACTTTTGCAGTTCTAGATAATTAGATTGTTTCAGTTTCAGTTTCATATGATTAGAATATGATTAGAAGCTGTCATAAGATTATAAAAAATATTTTACAGCAGACTTCATTAACACTCTGACTGCACATATGTACTTGTGGTTCAGTACTGAAAGGGGTGAAGTGAAGTGACCCAGCAATGATATTAACTAATTCTCCAATTAGACAACTCCACACAGCTGGTACAGTAACAGTACTGGGCATCATGGGTGACACAAATCAGCATAAACAAAGATCACCACAGCTCACCCCAGAATTCACTTTAAACTGAAAACTAAATCTGCTCATGAAATTGGAGGATTATGTAAAGCTCAAGATTTCTTTTTTAGTAATTTATATTGTTGTATAGTTTAAAATGTTTTCTTCCCAAGGATACAGAATTTCTTCAATAGCGCTTCTGTCGATACATCCTTTGATGTTGAAGATTATACTGCTGGACAGCAGTGTTGTCAGTAAAAATATAGTCTTATCAGTTATGAGCCTGTTTTCACAGTCATCCAATCCCTCAGTATCCAGAAGCAGGAGACAGGCATTTGTGTGGAAAGGGTGTGGTCTGGACCACATCCAAATGCCTTTGGTACATCCTTCCACTCCATGTCCAACTTTGAATCCTTGGTCTTCATTAAAGAACCGAGACAGCAGGTAAGACTTTCCAGTCCTGTGCTTACCCACAATGCCAATCACCTCTGCAACACCTGTCATTCCTGACAGAACTTCAGCTGCCCTCTCATTGAGTACAACTTTATCATTCTGGATCTCAATGAATATCTGTGGAGTTGCCATCATGCCTATTCTGCTCCTGGTAAAATAAGAGAAAACTAACTTAAGAATACATTAACTCATTTTTCACTATTTTATACTATGTGAATTTTGTAAAAATTCTATAGGTTCTGATTCTTATTAATTCATTCAGGATACCTGTGCCACAACAAATTGACTGTAAAAACATGTATACGTACTATAGCTGTCAACAGTTAATGTATATTGATTAGTTTTACACATTATCACAATTCCTTGAACCAGCAATACAAATTGATTCTGAAATTTGCATTATAAGTCAAAGTCATAACTTGGAAGTGATTATATAATGGAACAGTGTTATAAGTTGGTGACTAACTCCTGATTCAACAGCAGCTAGGCAACATTCATTATTTTGTGATCACAAATAACTTAAGGGAGTAGACAGAGGTCTGATTTATGCAAGATTATTTGAAACCATGAAGTCAGCTCTGACTGGATGGCATAAAAATGTGACCTGTGGGAAAACTGGTTTGCCTATGGTTATACTCGATTAGAGCAATACAAATATGAAAAATGCCATTTGGCTAATTTTCCCATTTGGTAGTTAGTTAATTGATCTGGGGACTCATTCAGCTGTTTCTTGAAAAATAAAGACAGGTGTCACATAGAAAACAAAATAAATTCACCTCCCGAATCACAACCCAAATCTCTAATCACCACCAGAGGGCCCCACACGAGAAAACCAATATCACTCTTCCCTAACAGCCAAGTGAATATCTCTCTAATCATCATCACCTTTAATTAGGAGCATTATATTAAAGGCTCAAGTGGCTACTCAAGCATTCATGCCAGGACCATGAGCCTTCAGCTCAGATAATCCTCTCTTCTCTACTTCAGAGAAATAAAATCCTTAACTGAGTTTTAACATTTGCCCTAAAAACCTTCCGAAAAGCTAAGTATGGACCGACTACAAGCTGACTTTCTACTTCTGTCTGGGATATTGAGCCTGAAACCGGTGAAAGGTGTCGCTAAAACCCACACAATGTCACACAGGCTGTTAAATTTAACCATATTACTGTCTAGCTTGTTCCACACTTTGCTAACAAGTCTGCATGCCTGCATCTCTGAATAATGGGGAATTTATTATTCTTTGAGTTTCTACAAAGGCTAGAAGGACTGTGAACCTCTCTCAAGGAGAGATAAGAATTGTACTGAAACAGACATAAAACCATTTAGCCAAGAACAAAACAGGGCTAGTGATTCTCAAGTCAAGAGAGGTGATTTCCCAACACCTGACACAAGGCCATAATTTAAGGGCCACTACTTAGTAAGAAATGCAAGAAGGACTTTTTTTAAGATTCATTTTAAAGGAACTGACCAAACATACCTTAAAATCATCCATAAATAGATATTTTATTTATCACATTTAAAAGAAACAGAACCAACTGCATTAAACTAAGAGAAACAATGGATATCTGAGCAAATGCCTGTAACTACTGTATCACTTGTATGGTCTTAAATTAAAGAGCAATTCATAATTAAACAGATGGAACAGTCGGAATCCTGGTTACAACAAGCATTACTGTAAGGATTTTTCAGATTTTTCTGATCCATCAACATCGATTGAGGGTCCAGGTTTGAGTCTAGTGAATACATGAGGATACAATCCTCTCCAATTGCTTGTAAAGCAAGTCAGAATTTTGACCTATTAAAATTGCATCCTTCATTCTGTATTGATAAAAGACTATATTAAGTACTGGATGTGTTGCCACATGTTTCATTCCCTTACGAAAGCTTAAACCTAAATTATTAAATTAAAATACAATATAATTCATCATTATCATTTCAGAAATAAACAGGCTGTACTTGTTTGGTATCAAATGAATGGGCAAAGCATGAGTAGGTCAGAAATCTAATAATCTAATATTAACTTTGTAAATTTTACTCAGAAGAAGTTTTGAGTTTTCTCAATTATTGGATATTTTATCCTGTCTTTCCTGTTAGAAGCAATAAAAATTTCTGAAGGCAAGATATGCAAATCACAGGTTTGAACTGGCCAATCAGAACCCTGGAAGAAAAGACTCTGGTATGTCTTTGTCTGAGGCTAATCAATAGAGCAAGCCAAGAGCCACACTTTGGAAGTCTGGAAGTTTTAGAAGACCTTAGGTCCTACTAGTGGATGTCAAGTCTAAAGGAAGTCAGCAGACAAGGGAGAAGAAGTAACAAAGAGCTCAGCTAGACAAGAGGAGTAAAGTCTGATCCACTGCTCCACCCACTCCAGCCAGCAGCCCATCTACATGAGCTCCACAGCAACTCTGGATCAGCTTCTGAGCAGAGTCACAGCAGTCTTCTACTTAACAAATCCGCACCAGATGATGCCTACTTCCCCGCTATCCAAGACATAAGCAATACGGACGCAAAGCTTTTTTAGTTTGCACTGTTCCTTAATATATATATGTATTTATTAACTTTGTGTTTGGTTTATCTTGATAAAGACTTAATGTAACATGATGCCTTCTGCCTCAAATTAGAATTTGACTTTGTTAACACTACTCTATAACTTAGCAACTTGCACTTTTCAAATTCTCTATTTCCAACCATTTCCACTTTCCTTTCCAAAGGCCTTTGTTGTATTAATTGTATTTCTAATAAACTCATCTGTTTTAATAAACTGAAGGAATCTGGATTTGAATTCACACAGATCAACCTCACCTTTATCTTGAATTAGGAATATTCAGCACAGTGGTAATTATCACATTAAACTGGCTGTGTTTTCAGAGGATATGGTCATCTAAGGGTTGGTGTGGTGATAAACACCAGATCACAAGACCTGTTTTATCCTTCTATTGGTGTTTCAGAAACCTCGGACACATGGTTTTGGTCTTGTGCTGGAAAGTGCTTACAGCAGTGCCTAACCTTTAGTCACATGTGCTGTACATGATTTACTGAAAATTCAGGCAACCCTACAAAACCATCTGATGCACAGCTTCCTGTTCTCAGCTTTACATATACTTCCATGTAGTCCTCACTTGTGTCTTCTAATTTGTATTTAATTGTGATGAATTTGTCAGTACCTTTGAGGATATTGAATACTTTGTCAAAACTCCTTGATCTTCTCTGTTCGAGACATAAAGGCTTTGGTCCTTCAGTCTGTCAGTGTAGGACATTCTCCTGAGTCCCAAACTGTATCTGGTAGTTATCAGACCTAATTCTAACAGGAATATATATATATATTGTTGTTGTTGTTGTTGTTTTAGTGTGGTGACCAAAAGTGTACACAGTATACCAAATGAGGCCTTACTATTACTATATTATGTGATTTTAACCTTTTAGTACTCCTGTTTGTCATATGTCCAGAGGCCATTTCCAGATGGAATAATGTCCCCTGAAACATTCTGTATTAATTTTGTAAGTACAGACAGTTGAGGCCTGGTTGACAGCTTAAATTGAAACTAATATAACATTCCCTGATTTGCATTCTGCTCTAATAGATGTATAATCTAACATTTTGTTTTGCCTTTCTTTCTTAATGTTTTTATTATTTCCAGGAATTGTCTAGAAGATATGTGCTCATATTATCCAATGTGTATACATTGCGTGTTCATGACTCGCTTGTGAGCATGTTTCCACACCTGTCTTTTCCTGATAATAACAGCAGAGCTGACCCATGTAAAACTATCCTCACTGTGAGGAAAAGGACTGCTTACCTTCCTCTTCTCAAGAAAATATGTTACACAGGCTCCACTGTGACTCTGCCATGTAGGAATGTTAATTAATTTGGGTAGTGTGGTGTCATATGAACAGTGACTCACACACCTGGGAACTGACAGGCAGCTGTAGCACCAGACAGTTGCACAGAGAAATTCAATATAAAAATTGCACTCTCCATTCAACAAGATATATTAACATGTCCAACAACTGCATAGCTGCTTGTTTTAATTTTCATAGTAAGGGACACACTGTCACAACTACAGGAAGGGCTCTGTTTCAGTCTCACTACATTTGTTTCCACTGTGCATTTAAAACAGCCTTAAACTTTGAATAATACAATTTTATCTGTCAACATTGTAGTATGTACTGCATATTTCCAAACTTCAGTATCTCAGATTTACTGGTTTAACCGTAATTAACAATAAAACAGGATGGTTTTGAGACTTTATCTACTTACATGGGATCTCACTTGTTTAATGTTTTGATAATTTAATATCCTTATTTTTAACTTAATCTCAGCAAAATGTGTTTCCAGTGCTTTGGGTTTTACAAAAGAAACACAAATCTGGAAATAATTTCTCCTGGTGGCATAATTCAAGGGACCAATTGTATCGACCCCAAAGCAGCGAACCAACTGGAGTTCAGCCTGTGCAAAACTAGTGAGCAAACTTAAGATCAAATGCAATGAACATGGCTGAAATTTGTCCACAGCTCCATTCTGAACCTGTCCTGAATTACAATGAACCCAAAGTAACAACTGCTGCCCTCTAGATATTATTGTAGTAGTAGATTAATTTAAACCACCTCTTCACAGGTTTTAAGCAACTCAGTAGCGGACTAAGCACGGGATCCCATTAGAACTTTCCTGAACATAGTGGAAATGATACTTTCACTAAATGATGAACTTAGCATCTTTAGCTTGACATTTATTGTAAAATTTACCTACAATACTTGAGGGGCTTTCCAGACACAACAATTATTTATCAATACAAGTATTTATTAATAAAAGTGTAATATGTTAATAATGAAGTTTAATATCTATCTTTATCAGTAGCTGTACTACAGATAATGCATGTTTAACCTAACACTAACCCTTTTGTATGTGATAGTTCATTTTTCAGATAACCAGGGGAGGGAAGAGAACTGAAATCAAGGAAATACAAATTGAAATGGAGTGTAATTCTTACATGTGTTCTGTTACATCTGGGAGTTAATTGAATAGATTTGTTGTATTTTTCTTTGGGATTTGACTCTTCACTTGTGTTTCTCAGGGAAAGCAGGGATATTGGGGATGCAAAGAATAAGTTGTACTGTATAGGCAAAGGTATGGGTAAGTTAAAGAAAAAAAAACATATTATTAAAAGTGATAATCTAAGACAATTCTTTGGAACAGTGTCCTTTCTCATATCTGTGGCTGTGGTCCAACAATAATGGTGTTGAAATGTGCGGAAAGATTTGGAGACGAACAGGAGGCCCATCCAGTCGGTAACAAGGTTGAGCAAGACCGCACATGCCGCAGTGACGGTGCTGTTAATGGAATAGTACACAGACCACATGAAAGGCAAGGAAAAGGTGGTTTTAAAATTTCAAGATCAGAGGAACAGCAATTAACTGAAAAGATCTGTTACAGAGCTCTAAGTTTTCCTTTTTAGAGCTGTAAATGTAACTTGTTTTTGTAGATCAAATCCACATATTGATGTTAATTCTATTTAAAAAATAAAATGACTAACGCTGTTGGACATTACATGATGCTTTGTGTAACATTTGTTTTCACTCAGCTGTAAGGAAAATGCACTACGCGCCTTTATTTTAATTAAAAACTCTTAATGTAGATGAGTTGTACAACAAACATTACAACAAATGCAGCCCCTGAAGTTGCATAACACTTACGTTAAAATTATTGCAGACACAAAAGTAGCTTATGCCTATTATAACACCGAAATAGCAATGTGTTTGCTTTATTTGTCTGAAGGATCTCTGTATGAATCAGTATAATTTATCAATGGAAATAAAAACTGCTATAATACATGTTCAAGCTTAACACGCACCTGCTATTATCGTTTGTTCGTTTGTGATTAAATGCAATTGAGTATCTCATAAGCAGTTACCTTCTCTGGTTTATTTCAATATAAATGCCGTTCTTAAATTCAAATTAACATTAAATTGCCAAGAACATTCAGTTATATATTAACACAAGACAGATAAATGAATAATTATGGCTGACATATTAACGCACTGAACAGACTAATTGAAAAGCTCTGATTCAGAGCACCGGCAGTTCTTGCTAATTTGAACAACAACGATGCTGAACCCTCAGCACCGTACTAAACACAAGTTCATTTGGTCCCCAGCTTTTTTTGGTCCCCAGCAGTTTTCGTTGCATCTGAACTCAGAGCTGGAGATGATCTCCTGATAGTACCGCATTAAGTACTCCGGAGCTTAAGCAGAGCGTGCTAAATCTGAAAGTTCGTTGAAATTGAATGATCTTGACACAGTGGCCTGTCTTGTAATCATGAGCCGAAAAGGTCGAAAGACACATCCTCACAATAAACACCTTTGCATTTCTGGGCACTTGTGCCATCGTTACTAATCTATTCTATCTGCGCTTCCAAACTATTCAATGTTGAGATTTTGACAGCTACATTTATGTATATGAAATACTATGAAGGCAAACATAGGATTACTGGGACTATTAGAAGCAGAACTAGAAGAAAGCAAAAACATTATAGGAGTCCCATTTACTAAGGTGTATTTGCCTAGATTTTAGTTCACTTCACTCCATAGAATATTAATCTACGTCACAGTATGTCTCCCAGAAATCTATCACAAATGATCAAAATGATGACACTTGCTTCAAGACTGGAATACAATTTCAGTTTTATATTTCAATACAGTATATTAACAGTCACTAATGTTTAAATTAAGTTCATATTAACGATATTATTTCAGTAATGCGTTTCTCCGTCATTCAGAACTTTCCCTTGCGATCTGCTTAGCACTGTACTAACTTGGTTAGTGTAGTAACCTCTAGACGGCAGCAGCTGTTTGTGTTTGTTGCAACAGAGGATATATTTTAGTGCAGAGATAGCGACTAATTTCAGCTGCCAAGTCCTCTGCAATTGGTATTAGGAGTGATTTCCTTCGCTTACCTTTGTGCTGGAATCGGTCAGTACGATTCAATTTCTGTGCGGTTCCCCTCTGGTCCTGACCACAGCTCAGTTCTACAACGATGATCTGGTGTGCACAATAAATCAGCTATATTATATGTTGCTTTTAACCACAAAAAAATGCATTTGTGTTAGTCAGTTAGGTTAAATATTTTTATATCTGTAGCTTCTCCGATAAGAGGAGAAATCAGAAATGATAAAATGTCTAATTTAAAGCAAACAGATACCCATTTCTCTAACGTAAATGTGGGAGGAGACACTTCTATGGATTTTGTATTGTTTCAAAGTATTTGAAAATGAAATTAGAACATTTCTTGAATCTGTTTAACTGGAAAAAAAGATTGACTGGAAAAAAAGATTTTCAGTCCTAATCAGATTTTAATTTCCTCGAGGGCCACATTTCCTTCGGAAGAAAGGCCAGATGGCCAGACACAGGGAGGGTAGGTATTTTATGATGGAGGAATACGTAATAAACAACACAATTTACACTTATAATAAATTAAATGAAACCCCTTATATTGTAATATTCAAATGAACAAATAAAACTAGAAGAAATATTCACATACATGTGTGCAAATTTAATGCGATATTTGGAATTGCTTCAGTGACAGAATGTCTGTTTCATCTTTGTAAATGTTTGTTCACACAAAATGTGGAGGCAGAAGACAGAAAACTTTAGAAAAGTTGCTCGTGGAATGTTCTTAAAACACCTTTCAGGCAGTGATTTATGTTTAACAAATCATTTTCCTTAAACAGATCCCTATACAAGTCATTCGCAGCAAAGTCAATTACTTCGAGTGGCAATTCAGGCTGAAGATCTTCAACTTCACTTGCAAAAGGGTTCTTGAACAATCTTATGTTCTGTGAGATACTGTTAAAATCTTGAAAACGGTCCTGAAATTTCTGCTTCAAATGTGAAATCACATTTAAAGTGAACGGGATCGGAAAAGGTTCGGCACATTCATTTCTGTACTTTTCACAAGTTGCGAACTGAACAAAATTGTTTGCTGCCACTTGTTTGTCCAAAAAGAATTATTGTCTGAAGAATTTTTGTCTGAAGGATTTTACGAGTGAAAACAAATCTGAAATTATAAAATTTGAAACAAATCTGAAATTATAGAATAGGTCGTGTCCTTTGAGTCATGAAAATATCGAATTCTGTGCGTAATTCACTAAATCTCTAGCACTTGGGTTTGCTGATCCAGCGAACCCCTCAGTGGTACGGAACGTCCGGATATTCACTTTCGATTTCAGATAGGAAGTTTTTAAACTGACGATGATTAAGGGAGGACTATCGTATAAAATTCACTGTCACTATCCATTACTTCAGATAATTGTAATTTTTTATCGCACAAAGCCTGCTGATGAAAGATGATGAATACAGTGCAAAATAATCGTTTTTTCCCGGGTCTTCTGTGCGACGAGCAGTTGTATTAGATGACAGGTATATTTGTTCGAGCAAAGCAACTTTTTCTTTGTATATGCTGCCCATCAGTAAATGGTTTCCCTGCCTTAGCTATGACGTGCTATTTTGAAACTCGCCCTTACAATGGATTCTGATTGTTGTGTTTTCTTCAGTGCTTCTACTTTATCTGAAATCATTTTGCCAATCACATCTGAGTATTTCTGTGCTTCGTATCGTAATGCCTTCGGATATTATACTCCTTGAGAACAGCGACGGTTTCTCTGCGTATTAAGCACAACGCTTTATATTGCTTTCAATCACGAAATAGTTTTCTCATTAAAAATACGGCACTCTTCGTCAACGTTTCTCCACTTAGCTGACATTTCGATGTAAAAAAACAATGCAAGAAAACTCAAGCACAACAAACGTGAACCTGAGGTAAAGGTTATTTAATTTAACACTTGCGCGTAAGCATGTAGTGGTGACGCTTTCCTCTGTTCTCGGGCCGGATAAAGATACCGTAGGTTGGAGACACTTGGGTTAATCCATTCGATCGCTGCATATTGTTAAATGCGGTGAACTCAGCGTTCTGTATAATGCGAGTCTGTTTAAAACCGTTCCTACAGCTGTATCTGAACAGGAGGAAGCGACAGTTACAAGCTGTACAGCTCTATCCTGTCCGGCGCCCTTTATCCTGGAGTTTTCGATAGTTACGTTTAAATCTCCTGTCAGTAACAAAAAAAGCCTAGACTCCAAACTAATCTCATTTCTTGTACTTGAAACAGGTCCAGAGTGGGGGCTCTCTCTGTTAGTTTCAAAACTATTATTAGTTCAGACTAATTTAAAGCAGAAATCTAACATGCCAGCAATCTGCGCCACACGATACCTCCTTGTCCGAAGGCTGTGCTGAGTTTGAGATTGTGACTGATCGAAACAAATGATCATCTCACCTGTATCCTCCGGTCCTCCTCTGTGGTGCGAATCGGTAAGGTGGTGAAGGGGATTACCGCGCTGGAGTTTTATAAACACACATTTCCTTTCACTTTCGAGTTTTATCATGACTAGAACAGGGAGTAAGTAACTATCCTTCCTTTCACTTTCAACTTTTCATACTGATAAACTATTCGCGGAAATCCCAAAGAAAGAAAACTTCCTATATAGACTACTACATTTTTCTAATATAAAACTTTGAAATATAAGCACTAAACAGTTAATCAGAACAGGTTTTAGACTACTTTGTATGTTAATTGAATTGTTTCCATAAAACACCTGCAATTGAGACAACTCACATAATCTGGTTATATTAAAGGGTCTGAGGTGCAGCTCATAAACCTGTCTAAATATTGTTGGATTGGGATTGATGGGTTAAACTAGTGTAGCACCCTTGCCCAGTGATGAGGAGGAAGTTTGGAGATACTGTGGAAATGTCTATAGAGATAGGCCCCGTAGAAATGTGCAGTACACAAAATATGTCAGTTTACTTTGACTTTATCCTGTCCATACAGACAAGATTATCTTATTCTCAGAAACCAACCACACAGTGCTCTATAACCACCAATGAGGGCAATGTCTGACTGCTCTATACAGGGAAAGGTGTGTCTCAAATCTTTATCTGTACCTGGAGACATACTGTATCACCAACAGCCAGTCTCGTCTCTTCTGTTACCTCTAGCATACCTCCTGTCTGACATGATGTAATTTTTTTAACCCTGTGTAGCGTACATTTCTTTACACAGAAAAATACTTAAATTACAATTGCAATCAGCTAACTCCCGTCAGAGTCCTGACTCCTATGTAACAAACAGTTCTTTCCGGACCCTATGCGGACGACACAGTCCGACGGAGTGGGGAAACACTGGGGAAACGTCATGCAGGAATACGGGGCTGAAGACAAGGGGGCGTGTCCAAGGTGCGCTGGTGCACGGGGGAGGTGTGGCCGAGGCGAACAATCCCAAAGAGTAATCCTTAGAGTATCCAAAACACACGAGAAAGTCCAAAACCAGGAGATCCATCAAAACACGAAGTTAAAACCACGAAGGCCGGGTCGGAACCGGCGGACAGGGAACAGGAACTGTGTTGGAATGTGAGGTGGAATGATGAGTCCTCCGGGGCCGTGGCATAACAGTATGGAGTTTTCTTTCAGCAAGTGAGTCTCCTATTCCTGTGAATTGTGTAGGTCCACATATTAATGCCTGCAGGTTTTCAGTGTGACTGGATTGTTCAGGTGGGTGTTGGTGCTGTAGTGAGTCTCACCTGAGAACCGCTCTGACTCATCTGTAATGGAAAGGAGACTCTGGGGTCTCAGGTGCTGGGTAAGCTAAGCTATCTGAGCTGAGACCTGGGCCGTTAGAAATAACGGACAGACAGGATAAAGTGAAAGTTTAAGCTGTCCTGGACTGCTAATTAAAATAGTTAACACCTCAGTACTACTGTAATAATTTCAGAGGTGAAGCTCAGCCTTATTGTCATGGTCACTGCTAACTGAAGTGATAAAAACCCACTACGGAGGAATAGTTAGTGCTGTTATCTCAGCTGTAGAATCTGGATGCTGTGGTCAGTCTAATGGCCAGGGATGGTGTTCGTACAGATCCCTGTATAGAATAGACTGTACATTTTACTGTAGTACTGTAATATTGAATGTAGTAAACTGTCATATAAGTCCACCCAGTGGTGTGGAAACTTACCTGCTTTTTAAACCAGCTTCAGAAACTATGATGCTGAAGTTTTTTTAAATGGCGATAGATACAGGCCCTGTAGTAATATACAGTATTTCAATAACAGCTGTTTACTTTGGCCTTATCCAGTCAACCAGTGGGGTGTTAACCTGGCCATATAGACAAGATTATCTCATTCCCAGAAACTGACCATGCAGTGTTCTGTAAATACCAGTGAGGACAGAGCCTGACTGCTCAGTACCGGGAATGGCGTGTCTCAAGTCTTTATCTATAGCTGGAGACATACTATATCAACAACATGACATGATGCAGTTGTTTTAACCCAGTGCAGCATACTGCCCTACACACAGAAAAATTAAAAATAGAAACAGCTCAGTCCCATCAGAGCCCTGACTCCCAAAAGTCCCTTAACACACCGTTCACAGCAGCACTCAGGGAGGATACTAGCTGAGACAAAACAGTCTGTTTCTCTGAATGGAAAAGGCCCTGCAAAATATTTCACAGTGCTAAACCACTGCTAGATCAAGGTCTAAGGACAGTCTGACACTCCTCACCCCGAGCTACACTTTAATAATGTTCCTGTTGCTTGTGCGAACTAGAATTCCTTTCCTCATCTGTTACAGGCAAAATCAAGAACATCTCTGAGGCCATGATGGTCAAAACCATCCTAATCATTAACTGAACCCAGTAAATATTTTATCAAGAGCCACTAAGAGGACAAAGTCCTGCCCTTCAGATCACCAGGAAGAGAAGGAGAGAGAGAGATTGCTACACATACAGATGCAGCCATTCAAAATGCGAGGGCGATACCGCATTATTTTCCGGTGCGCTGTATGCAGTCTACCGCGAGTTACCGGTAAATACCGCTAGTTACCGTAAATTCTCCTATAATACGGCAAGCAAAATAATAGTATCCGGAATTTCCGCAAGGTGGAGCTAATAAAGCTCAACCTCTCGTGTTTGAGCTGTCGCCATCAAAGTCTTTAACGAAGATATTACTAATAGTATTAATAATGAATGACCTTGGACAAGCTGTAAGTGTAAACTCAAAAGTATTGCCCTGGTCCACATTCATTTTTTCATTGACCGTCTTTGTAAAAGTAACACCACAGCATTTCGCAATCACGCATTTGTTTCCAATCATGCAAAGTACAGTAATTTATGAGAATCGATTCACCATGCCTTTCACATGCTCATAAAAGAGATTGATTTAGGAGCATAAACATATCACCGTATGCAAACTGTACTGTATACAGTATGTATATGTATATTTAATGTCTTAACTGTGCCCGTTTAAGTATTGAATATTTATATGGAATTTTACCACTGAAGGGAAATCTTAGTGCCTGAGCATAAAAAGAATAGGAGCATACTGCAAAGCGTGTGAAGGCCATAAACGATATTCATTTTGGAACTTAAACATACAGTATATGGCTGGTCTCGGTACTTTAAAGAAAACATACACACCAGTATTCCATTTCTCCCTAAACATTTTAAGCATCGAAGTCTTTAACTAACGTGATACCGGAGTCAACAAGCATACTTTTAGAATTTAATTAAAAGGGAATATAATATGGAATCGCGTATCTAAAGAAATTAATAACGATATGATTATATCCGTGTACTGCGACAGGGCTGCGTAGGGCTGTTTCGCCTCTCTCTTCATGTGAATTCCCTTGTAGCCCACTGGTCTACGTGCTCGATTACCAACTCACGGGCTGTGTGTTCAAATCCAGCTGGTGCTGGACTTTTCTTTTAACAAACATTTCTTCGAAAAAATAGAATAGCAATATTATGGACAATCAATTGACTTTTATATTTCAAAATATCACAACATGATCGATTCCAAGTCATTTTTGATAATGATGAATAGTCACCTTCTTCCCTTCTGATAACGGTCCCTGCTTCTGCTTCCTGCTTCTATTGTGTGTGTGTGTGTAATAGAGTAAATTTTTATAGAGAAATGGAGGCTGGACAGTATGCGTTACAATATAAACATTTATATTGATTTAAATCGTGTTTTGATATAAATCGCAAACTCATTTTTTATTATGTGTTTTTTTAATCATAATCAGACTAATGCAACATAAATTGATACAGTATCTTTGTCTTCTAAGTATCTTAATAAACTTTCAGCATAGCTTTCTACCCGTTTAGATTTATTTTTCTTGGGATTTTGGGATCAAACGTGGAAGGATTAGATTGTAATCGTTTTTATTTTTCAAATACGTTTTAGAAAAGTGTAATCTATACCTGCCCAGACTGTACGCCTTCCTTAACCCCGCCCTGACCACTTTCACTCCTGTCCTGCTCTTCCCCACGCACCCCAGCCGGGCTCTTCGGCCTCTGCCCGGGACGAATGTATATTTTGATCTTTACACCCGGCGTGGCACCGAGGGAGCGTCTGCATTTATAACTTAGTTTTTAAAATTAGTCAAGCAATATGAAGCATCTCCTTTTACTTTTAAGTCCCTTAAATACATTGAGCACAGCTTTCTCACCACTTAAGATTACTTTTTGATACCATCCTTACACAAAGCAGAAACTTTCCGATGACATACAGTACAAGTGGAAAGATTACAGATTTTAATCGTCTTTAATTTTGTTACGTTATACGTTTTAGGAACATTTCATCTAAACAAACACCACAAAACTATTCTCGATTGTATTTCTGAGTGTTATGTTACATCTACAGTAGTTCACTGCTTTAAATACATTGAATTAAGAAAGTTAGATGTAGCACTTTAGATCTTTTTTTTCTGAACCAGGGAAAATCTGATCATGTTTCTCTATAACAATAATAAAAAACATTATTTTACATATCACCTTTAAAAGTGGCATCTCAAAGCAAAAACGTAGATGGGAAAAACAGTTAAAAGGGACAAAAGTAAATACCAGACAAACGCAAACGCGTTTTTAATAAAAATGCTTTTATTCATTCAGCAGAGAGTGAGAGGGACATCCAGCAGAGAGAGACACACACACACAGGTTTCCATTGACAAAAGTAATTGTTTTTTTACATTCCTCTTGTCTAACAGGAATGTTGTGTTTGTGGACAGACTGTTAGACGAGAGGAAAAGAGCACCTCTTTCTACGAAGCATTTCGTTGATCCGATCACGAATTATTTTCCAGTCGCACAAAGTAAGGGTTGAGAATCTCCGATTCACCATGCTACTAATGGTTTCCCGGAGATTGCAAGGCAAGGCACTTTTGCCTCTGGACCCATCAAAATTTACAGACGTGGTCCACCCCCAGTAAATTTCAAAAGTCACAAGATTTCGAAACATGAGGGTGGCGTAGCGGTCGGCTCTTGTTTTCCCGTCTATGCCGATGCACTGCAAGTACAACCCTCCCTCCATCTCCAGAGTGATGGGTAGCAGTTGGACATCTGGGAGAATTATTTTTCCCACTGGCGTCTGTGACTTCTGCTGTGCTTCCTGGGGGGAGATAGACGACGGGGACAGCATCAACCAATTCCCATGCGGTGGTGAACGGAGAGGCCGGGATGGAGTGTACTGAGGCGGTGTGTGCTCTGCGGGGGGCAGAGCTTCCGCCAGGCATTGCAACCTGCGCGGCGGGGAGAGGCACTTTTCGAGAGACAGCTGCTCAACTGTTTGACTGCTGGAACATACTGTCTCCTTCCTCTGCATTTTCAGGAGTGTCTCTAGCCTCCCAGTCCTCCCCAGTAATGCGTCGTACTGCTCCCGCTGCTGCCGAAATGTCTCCACACAGGTGCTGCTTCTACAGGTTGGCACCCTGGCCAGTGGCCGAGAGCAGAGACCCACGGCCTGTGGCAAAATAACATAATTCATGTAAGAAATAAAGTCACACAGTAGTATTCATCAGTCGCGGAACAGAAGTCAAAATAAACTTTTCTTTTTTTCCGTCTTACCGCTTTCTTTTTTACTGTCCTGGTGGTAGATCGTTTCGCCCGTGCGGTGTTTTCTTGAAGAACAGGCTACAAAGAAATAATTATAATTGAATTTAAAATTCAAAACGGCAATAATACCTTGTAATATACGCTGTAATAACGTATTTCAGATGAAGTCTGCTGTATTTGCTTACCCTTCGCTCTTTGGAAGCTGGGGCGGCAGAAGCACCCCGTCTCTTCCCGTAAAAGGTCTTGGTCTCCATACTGTACTGTGGTAGCTGTAAGGCAGGTTCGCAGTTTTTTTTGTGATGGGAGCTCACCCAATCCCTTTGTGTATTTATGCTATATTCACATGTACGGCTAGAATGTTCATTGGCTTCCAATGAAAGGTGGGTGCCTCTTGCCGAAGTCTGGAGACATTAGAGGCTTGCCACACCCGGACTGTTAAACCAACGCATTAGCACGTCAAAGCCCATTGAGGAGCCGGGCGCAATAATTGTTTTGTCCCTTGATTTACTGATCTGCATTAATTATGGAAATCGAGTTCCTGCTCTTTGCAGACGACCTGGTCCCGCTGTCGCCCACAGAACAGAGGCTGCGCCAGAACCTGGCGCTGCTGGAGCAGCACTGTCAGACCTGGGCGCCGACAGTCAATCTGGACAAGACCAGAGTTATGGTTTTCCAGAAAAAAAGCCAGACCTCAGGGAAACAGGTACAAATTCACACTTAACAACACATTAACACCAAACAACGTTTGTATTATATTCCCTATTAATCAAACTCTAAGAGTATGTACCGGCTTGTCCACTCCTCCCGCCCCTCTCTGTGTACAGTAGAGCCTACTGTCCAGCCAGCACATGTCCACAGACATTCACAACAGTGACTTATCATAAAACGTTTGCACATATAGTTAAATTATTAGTTGTTTTTCAGGAAGTTAAAAAAAACACTTGAAATACTTATCCAGTCTCTCGAAATAAAGTTATTTTTCAAGCAATGCAACAAACGTCTGGCAATGTGTTTTTTTTAATCCAACATTGACAGCCACATCTTAAATCTTGCCAGTCAGCTCTTTTTTCTCTATTTGAATTGTGGCTTACACTTCGCACGACTTTAAAAGCTAGAAAGACAGGTTTCGATTCATATTAGCTGGCGAGCCTTGTTAACAAAAAAACAGACAATACACAGGGAGGGGGAGGTCAAGCCAGAGAGAGAGTTTTTTACCCTCTGTCTAAAAACCCAAATAACCCGGGACTGAGACTCTGGGGGGATCATTGCGTGGTACAGAGCGGAGCTCAGTCAATTCTTATGGAATGTGTTTTCTTTCTTCTTTTTTTCAGCATTGAATAAACCTGTTACTTGATTCATATGGATGCCTGGTTCCGCCGGGGATTCAAAACATTTTTTATTTTTTTTTTAATCGGGTATCAAAGGGAATAGCAGTATAACCCTGTTCATGCACAAACAGTGGCATGTTACATTATTAATTTGGGTGTCTCCTCTTCCCAGAAAGCTCTAAATTGCATTTTGAGCGCGGTTTTTGACTTTTTTTAAATTGCATTTTGAGCGCGGACAGCACATACAAGGGTTAATTGCACAATGAACTGCGCCAAGAAATTTAAAATAGTCTTCTTTAGGTGTGATACAGTCTTTTAATACAGTCTTTGCTGTGCTCTTGAGGGTCCTTGTGGTATTTCGAGCTCTGGTTGAATGATAAGTGTCGCAGTTTAAAGTGTCGCAGTTTATTTATGGGTTGCAATTTAGAAAAAGTCAAAAACCCGCACTCAAAATGCAATTTAGAGCTTTCTGGCAAGAGGAGACACCCAAATTAAAAATGTAACATGCCACTGTTTGTGCATGAACAAAGTAATACTGAGATTTTCCTAAGATACGCGATTAAAAAAAATAAATTTTTTGAATCCCCGGCGGAACACATTCCATAAGAATCAGTGCTTTTATACAGTATATCGCCTTTAAACACATATATTTAAACACGCGTTTACGACTTAAATCAAAACGCGATTCAAATCAATATAAATGTTTACTTTGTAACGCATAGGTGACTATTCATTGTTATTAAAAATACTTAAATTCGATCATGTTGTGATATTTAGAAATATAAATTTGTTTGGTGCGAGTGAGGTTTTATTTAATCTCTGACCAAGGGAAACATTTCATTTTTTCAAAGAAATATTTGTTAAAAAATAAAGTCATAGTTACATGGGATTCAATCACAGACCATATAACATGGGAATCAGCAAACTAACCCACAGCGCTGCCAGCGCAGTCACATGCTGAGGGCTGAAAAAGCACTACAGAAAAATTATCGACAATGTACAGATTTGATAAAGCTATAAAATAATGTAATTAGGCACAGAACAAGTTTACAGCACAGTACAATAATAAATGCTGACCATGACTTTAGAAGCATAAATTACCTTACACTCAATTTAAACACAGGCTGGCTTTAGCCCTCTAAGCTGGTTCATACAGAAATGTAGAGAACCAGGCTCAGAACACACAGCTTCATTAGCAAATACATATGCAGGACAACTGGAGAAGACGTTTTACAGTGGATGGATTTTTAGAAACATCCTATCAGTGACATCACTGATGTCAACTCCTAGGTAACTCTCGTGTGGATAGTTTCACAAGAATCAGACAAAGGTTTAAGCATCGCTTGTTCTAGATAAAACTGCAAAAAAAAAAAAACAACCCATAATGTACTTCTTTGCGGCTCTGTTTGCCCAAATCATATATTCACAACGTGAAATTAGAAAATAATATTACGTAACCAAAATCCGCAATATGGAAACAGAACCTGTGCAATTGTTCACAGGTGATGTACTCGTAACATTTTTACAAGACGAACTACAACATTTAAAAAATGACTTGTATGTACTTGATATCTCTAATCAATCCACGGCGATATAGTTAAAGCAGAGTCCCCGCACAAAACGAAACTAAAACGCCCTGGGCATACCGTTTCGCGCTTCTTATCAGATGCTCAAAAGTAATTTGACCGTATGAAATGCATAATATAAACCTAGAAACATATACGTGAGCAGTATTTACGTAGTATCGGTGTCAAGACATACCTCTCAAATACTGTAAATCAAGTTAAAAATATCTCAAGACCGATTCTGGTCATAATGAAACCATGTTTCGTGTATGTTTTCTTTAAAGAACCGAGACCAGCCATATACTGTATGTTTATGTTCCAAAATTAATATTGTTTATGGCCTTCACACGCCTTACAGTATGCTCCTATTCTTTTTATGCTCAGCTATTAAGATTTCCCTTCAGTGGTAAAATTCCATATGAATATTCAATACTACAACGGGCACAGTAAAGACATTTACAGTAAATTTTTCTACGACAGACCAACAGACCAAGAGTGCCCCTGTCGGTCAACCAATCACGTACCGCGGTACCCCGCGTCATCTTGCGTCATATTCCGCCAAAATGCGCGACGCCGTAGCCAATTACCTCCAGTACGTGTCTGTACCGGGCACTTTGAATGGCTGCATATGTATAAATTGAATTGTTCTATTTTTCAGGCTTGCATATCATATTTCAGTTAAACCTTTTCTTCTATAGTAATTTCATTTGATATTAAAATTAGTCCTGATTTAAGAATTTTATAATAAGTTTCAGTTTCAGTTTAATCATGCCCAGAAGCTACCAAAACTGGTAACGTTCACATAATGTGTAATGCAAAAGCAGCAGTTGGGGTGGGAAACAAAAGGCATTTCTTGGTATGAATCCTAAAACTTCATAGATGGCGTTCTAGGACTTCTCGCTTCAGATAAAGCTGTCAATACATCATAGATTTCTACTCAATCAATATAAGCAGTGTTATCACCACCGAACGCTAAATATAGATCCTGGCAATAATTCATGAGTTGTTTGTTAGAAAATTGTTTATGGTTTTTTTTTAACATATTTTCAATACCAGACAAAAAGTCGGAAGTTTCAATTTCATGCAACTGATGAAATCTCTCTTCGATGGAAGTTATAAGTACAGTACATCCAAAATACTGCGGAATCAATCAAATTTACATGTTTCTTGTGGATCCAGAAGATCATTTTGAGACTCAAAACATGCCTGTCTTTTCTTTTTTCGAGGACGAAGGAGTAGCAGCAGGAGTAGCAGTTATGGCAAGAACGTGTTTAGAGTTCAGCACTTCTCATTTCTAATGCAGAGCCATCGACTCAGAAAGCACCGCCCTCGATAAAAGAAATTGCAGAATTGGTCTGTTCATGCTGCCTACAGGCTTTGAATTGCTGGCATTTTCTGCAAGCGTTCCTTTTTGAGGGTTCATGAAATTCCTCACATTTGAGCCAACACTAAAATATTTCATTCGGGGTCGCCTAATTCATAGTGCAAACCGAATCTACAGGGGAATGCTGTGGCACATGAAGCCGTTTGTTATTCTGTTGTGAGGTGTGAGGGGCGGAATGCAAATCCAGTTGGTGAATAGAAAATGAAACAGGAGTCACTTCTTGAGCTACGAATTCCAAAAAGTATGAAAACCTGTGCATTTTAACAGTGCAGAATACTCACAAATTGCACTGAGTTGCTTGCTTTCTTCTGCTGCTTTAATATTTCAGTCATTCACTGTAGCACTGGAACAATTCAAGAGAGCTAAAAGCAGAAGCTGTCAGGAGTGGGATTTGAACCCACGCCTCCATTTGGAGACCAGAACACCCAAGCCAGCTGGAAAGACACATGTCCTTGAGTCTGGCGCCTTAGACTACTCGGCCACCCTGACAAGCGAGAGCAGGTGGTGTGCTGAATGCACCAGTAGTTGACTAAACTAAGTTTCCATCCTGAAATGATTTGCTTGCGAAGAGCCAAGTTGCCTTGAATGGATCTTGGAAATCAAATATACGGATGGATTGTTATTCGGTTGTGAGTTTTGAGGGGCGTATTATAAATTGAGTTGGTGAAAAGGCGCTTTTTGTTAGTCTGTCGGGAGGCTGCACAAGGTGTTTAGAGGGAGAACTTCTAAAAGGCAGGCTCTCTATGTTTAACATCAAGAAAGATTTTTTTTTTCTCAATGGAAATGCTCTTTGGCGCTACGTAAAGTAGGGAACAACGTCTGCCGAGACCACTTTTGAGCCAGTGCAAATAGTAATGTGCCACCAAGTACATTTAATATTGGCTGTGGTAGCGAGCTGCTTTTGTTTGTGAAGCTTTTACTTCTTTATGCTGAATCATCGGCAGGAGTAGCTTATTAAATCTTTTCTCATAGCGCTCCATCAAAAATACCTTGTCCATGTTCAAAAGAGATCAGGGGATCTACTTCATGCTTTCACATGGCATACCTTACACGAAAGATTTAAATGGGGAATTGACTGTGCTTCTTGATGTTGTTCCTGTGGTTGCCTTGGTTACAATGGTGAACGTTCTTCCACGTTCTGCTAGAGTATCCACTGGGTGGGCTTTATCAATTGGCTCGGACAGGTCATCAGTGCTCCGTCTCCAGAAAAATAATCAGCACTGTCTTTTTTCTGTGCGCATGACCGTCTTTTAAAACATATAAAATCACGAGTTCATTGATTTCTCCAAATAACAACAATACATTTTAACCCTTCAATCCAATAGTTTTACTCCAAGTAAAAAGCAGCGCAATATATAGAGAGATGATATTCAAAGATTTCAACGTTCTTTTTGGATTGCCTGTATGCAGATATCGCTCAGAATTGCTAATATGATTTTAATTCAGTTTTTCTCTACTACTTTCAGAGTCTTTTATTGACCTTGCTGAAGCAGAGAAGTGACAATCACAAATGCGACCAGTTGTGCAGCTGTTTCTGGTTAATAATAATTAATGCAAAAAAAAACAGCTCCTTGCATTAAGAGCAAGAGCAACCAACGCACTCGCTTGTTGAGTTGGGTATTTTCCGAGCTACTCTTCCTTAGCTGTGTAGAGGTTTGATGGGTTTACTGAGACAATTACTGAGACTGAGGCAGTAATCACGAGGTGGTTCGTTGTGGCTTTTAGAAAATCAATCGTCAGAACAACTAACAACGCACACACACGGGTTCAATACACGAGATACAGTGATTAATATAAATTGTGCACCAAAAATATACCAGTCTGCCTGGATACAAGCGGCAGACCTTACTGTGAGGGTTATCAATATACAAGGTACAGTGCCTTGCGAAAGTATTCGGCCCCCTTGAACTTTTCAACCTTTTGCCACATTTCAGGCTTCAAACATAAAGATATAAATTTTTTATTTTATGTGAAGAATCACCAACAAGTGGGACACAATTGTGAAGTGGAACGAAATCTATTGGATTTTTGAAACCTTTTTAACTAATAAAAAAATGAAAAGTGGGGCGTGCAAAATTATTCGGCCCCCTTGCGTTAATACTTTGTAGAGCCACCTTTTGCTGCGATTACAGCTGCAAGTCGCTTGGGGTATGTCTCTATCAGTTTTGCACATCGAGAGACTGAAATTCTTGCCCATTCTTCCTTGCAAAACAGCTCGAGCTCAGTGAGGTTGGATGGAGAGCGTTTGTGAACAGCAGTTTTCAGCTCTTTCCACAGATTCTCGATTGGATTCAGGTCTGGACTTTGACTTGGCCATTCAAACACCTGGATACGTTTATTTGTGAACCATTCCTTTGTAGATTTTGCTGTATGTTTGGGATCATTGTCTTGTTGGAAGATAAATCTCCGTCCCAGTTTCAGGTCTTTTGCAGACTCCAACAGGTTTTCATCCAGAATGGTCCTGTATTTGGCTGCATCCATCTTCCCCTCAATTTTAACCATCTTCCCTGTCCCTGCTGAAGAAAAGCAGGCCCAAACCATGATGCTGCCACCACCATGTTTGACAGTGGGGATGGTGTGTTGAGGGTGATGAGCTGTGTTGCTTTTACGCCAAACATATCATTTTGCATTGTGGCCAAAAAGTTGCGATTTTGGTTTCATCTGACCAGAGCACCTTCTTCCACATGTTTGGGGTGTCTCCCAGGTGGCTTGTGGCAAACGTTAGACGAGACTTTTTATGGATATCTTTGAGAAATGGCTTTCTTCTTGCCACTCTTCCATAAAGGCCAGATTTGTGCAGTGTAAGACTGATTGTTGTCCTATGGACAGACTCTCCCACCTCAGCTGTAGTTCTCTGCAGTTCATCCAGAGTGATCATGGGCCTCTTGGCTGCATCTCTGATCAGTCTTCTCCTTGTCTGAGCTGAAAGTTTAGAGGGACGGCCAGGTCTTGGTAGATTTGCAGTGGTCTGATACTCCTTCCATTTCAAGATGATCGCTTGCACAGTGCTCCTTGGGATGTTTGAAGCTTGGGAAATCTTTTTGTATCCAAATCCAGCTTTAAACTTCTCCACAACAGTATTACGGACCTGCCTGGTGTGTTCCTTGGTCTTCATGATGCTCTCTGCGCTTTCAACAGAACCTTGAGACTATCACAGAGCAGGTGCATTTATACAGAGACTTGATTACACACAGGTGGATTCTATTTATCACCATCAGTCATTTAGGACAACATTGGATCATTCAGAGATCCTCGCTGAACTTCTGGAGTGAGTTTGCTGTAAAGGGGCCGAATAATTTTGCACGCCCCACTTTTCATTTTTTTATTAGTTAAAAAAGTTTTAAAAATCCAATAGATTTCGTTCCACTTCACAATTGTGTCCCACTTGTTGGTGATTCTTCACATAAAATAAAAAAATTATATCTTTATGTTTGAAGCCTGAAATGTGGCAAAAGGTTGAAAAGTTCAAGGGGGCCGAATACTTTCGCAAGGCACTGTATATAATCTCGAAGAGATGCAAACACAAAGAGATACACAACAGAGAATATATGTCAATATATATCGTTCGGTTACCAAATCGCTAATTAGTGTTATTACCCACTGTTACTCTAAACTCGGAAGTAAATGCAATACTCATGAATTAAATTGTTAACAACTTGTGTTGATTTACAATTGAATTCTCGAGACGCAATGTAGAACATGGAGTTTACTTATCCACTGTGTATGGATTTGGAATTTCCAGGCACGAACACCAAACCAGCTGACAGGCTCTGTTGCAGCCTCGGTTCCAGTGGTTGTCCAATGGGCGTTGTCCCAGCGTCCTCTGGCTACCGGCCAACCAGTCGAGGTGCAGCTCGGAGTTGGACGGGCGGAGGAATCTAACCGCGGCGCGCAGGGCAGTTGTTGCTCCGAGGGGATCTACCAGCAGTCCGGCTGGCTAGTAGAAAGTATCTATGCACAGAGTGTGACCGCAAGTCCTCACAAGTCACTCTTTTGCCCGGGAAGAAGCTGGTTCGTTCCCGGACCAGCGCTGCTTCTGAATAAGCTATTCAGGTTGTCGACGGGGGTCCAACTGTAGGCTGCCATTGATCAAGCAGAGCATTCACGTTGGTAGAATTCTGAGTACGTACGGGATCCTCGGCCTCGCGCTTAGAACAAAGTCCAAGTCCCAGTGCAGACAACAGCAGTTGTCACGTGATTGTCTCTGAGGATGCACGAAAATGGCCAAGGAGAGCCCCGATCTGAGCTTCCAAGTCCCAGTGCAGACAACAGCAGTTGTCACGTGATTGTCTCTGAGGATGCGCGGAAATGGCCAAGGAGAGCCCCGATCTGAGCTTGCGCTCCCTTTTTGACCAAGACACAGATGTGTGCTGATTGGTTGAGAGTTTGGCGGGCATTGGAGACCCACGTGGTGTTACCACGCCCTGCCAATCCCTGATTGGTTGATCAAGGTGAGATATGAGTCACTTACTCCTGACACTTAGGAATACAGTCCAGATGTCCATTCAGCACTCCCTAGACAGATAGGCGCCAATGGATGACCATTGATCATGATAGTTAGGCTTAGCTAAGTGCATCTCCGTTTAAGAGCTGTCCCTTATCAAAAGAAAACATCTTAAATCAGCCTGCATGAATACTTTCTCAGTGGCTGCACCACAGAGAGGGAGAGTGAGATGGGGCCTCATTTAGGAAAGCTCAGCAATGCTTAATTCTGTCTTATTAACAAGCATTGCCGCTACAGCTGTAAACTTATTTGGTGAGCATGGACCTCTGAGAAGGAGTCTGAATCCATCAAGAAGACAGGAATTCTAATATCGCACTGCCGTCTTGTGTACAAAATATTTGTTCAGCTCTAACGTCTGTGTGCGTTGACAAGGCATCTCAAAAGGACGTATTAAATAAGAAAATTATCCTTTCTGTTACCATTCCTGCGGTTGGAGCGTTGTTTCACCCTTTTACGTTCTACAATATTTACAGACAAGGTTTTATCACTGGAGTTGTGAACAAGTGTGCATCAGTCCATGAAAATCATCAGTACTGCTGTTTTACTATGCATAGTTTAATCAAGAGCACTTAAAAGATGCAAAAGATGGATTGTGTTCTGTGAGCACCTGCACATCTCTAAGTCACTTCCACAACCTTCTATGTCGGGGATGTTCAGATGCAGCCATTCAAAATGGGTGAGGTATTTCGCGGCATACCGCGACGCCCACCGGGGTATCACGCGGTTCACGTGTGTCACGTGACTAACTATCCGGCGTCGCCTTGTAAAACCGCCAGGGGGAGCTTAACGTCTCATGTACAGCATTTGAGCCTTTAATTTTGAACTGTGTATTACAGCATGTTAATCATCAGTCATTAAAATGTTGGTATATTTTATGAAAGCAAGATTGCTCAGTTGGACAAAAGTACACAACCTACCTTTATCAGAAATATTTATGCATCAAAGCCTTTACTGAAGATATTACTAATAGTATTAATAATGGATGACTTTGGACAAGCTGTATACTCAAAGTATAATTTCTTTAGCACATTTGTACAAGCACTTGGAATCTGTCCAAGCCATACTTTGTCAGGCATTTTGTTTTACTTCAACGGGCATAAAAACTTCCTTGCTTTTAACAGGGCGTTTCATAATTTCTAACTACGAAAATGATTTAAAATGCGACACCTATCATGAAAAGAAAAAAATACACACCAGTTTTCCATTTCTCCCTAAACATTGTAAGCTTCGAAGTCTTTAACTAACGTGATACCGGAGTCAACAAGCATACTTTTAGAATTTGATTAAAAGGGAATATAATATGGAATCGCGTATCTCAAGAATTTAATAACGGTATGATTATATCCGTGTACTGCGGCAGGGCTGTGTAGGGCTGTATCGCCTGCCTGTTCATGCGAGCTGTCTTGTAGCCTACTGGTCTAGGTGCGTGACTACCAGCTAGCAGGTTGTGTGTTCGAATCCAGCTGGTGCTGGACCTTCCAGTTTTATTTATTTATTTTTTAATCGCGTAACATAAACATATTACTGTATGCAAACTGTACTGTATACAATATGTATATGTATATTTAATGTCTTAACTGTGCCCGTTTAAGTATTGAATATTCATATCTAATTTTACCACTGAAGGGAAATCTTAACATAAACATACAGTATATGGCTGGTCTCGGTACTTTAAAGAAAAAAATACACACCAGTATTCCATTTCTCCCTAAACATTGTAAGCTTCGAAGTCTTTAACTAACGTGATACCGGAGTCAACAAGCATACTTTTAGAATTTGATTAAAAGGGAATATAATATGGAATCGCGTATCTCAAGAAATTAATAACGATATAATTATATTCATGTTGCAAAAGAACTGCAACGGACATAAAAACTCCCTTGCATGGTTTCATTACGACCAGAATCGGTCTTGAGATATTTTTAACTTGATTTACAGTATTTGAGAGGTATGTCTTAACACCGATACTACAGTGCTTAAGTACTGCTCACGTATATGTTTCTAGGTTTATATTATGCATTTCATACGGTCAAATTACTTTTGAGCAACTAATAAGAAGCGCGAAACGGTATGCGTTTTACTTTTGTTTTGTGCTGGAACCCGTGGATTGATTAGAGATATCAAGTACATACAAGTCATTTTTTAAATGTTGTAGTTCGTCTTGAAAAAATGTTACGAGTACATCATCTATCAACAATCACACAGGTTCTGTTTCCATATTGCGGATTTTGGTTAGGTATTATCAAATCCAGTGGCGCTGTGTGTTACTTTACTGAGTCCTATGTCACATGGTCTGTGATTGAAACCTGTAAAACCGGTTTAATTCGTCACAGCCAGCACTCTTCAGGTGTGAGGGTCTTCTGCTCAGAATGAAACGCTAAAATGTTTGTGTATATTCTAATGGTAGTGGGGGCAGGGTGTGTGGGAACAGGTTTGGTTGAAATTGCATTGGAGATCTATGTTCTTCACACCTGAAACATTTTCTCTGAAAGCATTTTCTTCGCAGTTTAACCGATCTTGCTACAGCATGTTACAGTTTACTATTATTAACCATATTAATTTTAAGTGCTTAATGTAAAATCTTGTAAAAATATATTTTCATTGTTCAAATATACATTAAGTCTGACTATCATATAATAAGTTAAATACAAAACTAAAGAAAAAATAGGGTTAAATATAATTCAAAATATTTTGCTAACAATGTTAACTGTTTATGAATAATAAAATGTATTAACTAAGGAGTAGGATGGCACAGTTGTTAGTATGTTTTTTGTTTTGTTTCTTTTTCATAAATACAACAGTAGTACCTGATGTCTCAGTGGCTTTCAAAATTAAATTATGCATGCAAACCTGTGAACTAGAAAGATAACTAAGATATCCATCCATTATATTCCATAATATCCATGAAATATATGGCGCCAGGGCACCTCACCGTGTCAGGCCACCAGTGTGTCACACATATTTCAGCGCCATATACGCGATTAAAAAATAAATAAATAAAACTGGAAGGTCCAGCACCAGCTGGATTTGAACACACAACCTGCAAGCTGGTAGTCACGCACCTAGACCAGTAGGCTACAGGACAGCTCGCATGAACAGGCAGGCGATACAGCCCTACACAGCCCTGCCGCAGTACACGGATATAATCATACCGTTATTAAATTCTTGAGATACGCGATTCCATATTATATTCCCTTTTAATCAAATTCTAAAAGTATGCTTGTTGACTCCAGTATCACGTTAGTTAAAGACTTCGAAGCTTACAATGTTTAGGGAGAAATGGAATACTGGTGTGTATTTTTTTCTTTAAAGTACCAAGACCAGCCATGTACTGTATGTTTATGTTCCAAAATTAATATCGTTTATGGCCTTCACACGCGTTACAGTATGCTCCTATTCTTTTCATGCTCAGCTACTAAGATTTCCCTTCAGTGGTAAAATTCAATATCTACAACGGGCACAGTAAAGACGTTTACAGTAAGTCTTTCTACGACAGACCAACGGACCACGAGTGCCCCTGTCGGTCAACCAATCACGCACCGCGGTACCCCGTGTCATCTTACCTGCGGTACGTGTCTGTACCGCTCACTTTGAATGGCTGCATCTGTACACACATAGACACCGCATCCACTCTTAGGTACAGATACACTATAACTAACACTAATGCAGATACTGCCAATATTACAACACTAACACTATCATCAAACCCTATCATTGTTACTAACACTGACAAAAACAACTACTAGACTAATAATATGTATAATAACAGTAATACTGTCATGAAACCTAACATGATGATGAGTGTTAATACTCTGACACTAACAGTATAATTATCACTAAATTTAACATGAAAACTAGCATTAAAACTAAATTTAAAAGTATCTATCATCACAAAGTCACATGTATACTTGTATTATTAGTAAAACTACCAGATATACTCTCACTAATATTAACATGAATACTAGCATTAATACTGAAACTATCAGTAATGTCATGATCATTAATACTCACATAGACACTACACACAGTCTATTTCCCTGCACTATTTCACTCTTGCTTCCTTCCAATAAGGACGGAGCTGCGGGAGAAAGGGCGTTATAGATGATCAATGTGAAGAGCTGCTGCTGTGCTTTGACATCTGAGCTCTGTGGAAAACGATCTCAATACAATTCTGAAAAACGCGACTCCCAGAACGCCAGCCGAACAAGTCTCCACAGCCGAAGCTGTATCTGCTAGGCGGCGCAGTTGTCGTGCACAAAGAAGGCTTTGAAAAGCATCAAAAGCATGTCATTCCGAGTTGGTCGTTTGTGTTTTCCGTTCAGATGTGAAATACCGGGAGACAGAGAGCGATGTCTTCCTCGTTAGAGACCGTGGTTTGATTCCCCGACAGCGAGTTGCTCTCCTTCTACCTCCTTATAGAAAGGACTGCCTTTCACTTCTCTGCATTTTCTTTCACAGCGTCGTGCACCTTTTAATCACTTTCAGAGCCTGTGCACAGCACACGACTCGACATCAGGATGCGCATTGAAGTGACAGCAGGAAGCTTTGCGACATGCACTGTGCAGATCCCATAGATCCCCACACTAGGAATCCCCAAACAGTGAGCGTGGCCACTGTGTTTCCACCCGGTTTTGAACCAGCGACCTTTCGCGTGTGAGGCAAACGTGAGAACCACTACACAACGGAAACGATGGGAAACCATGCACAGTGACCCAGCGCTGAGCTTCGCCAATGCTATTCAGCTGCTTCCAGTGCCTTCGTTGGAGTGCGCTGATTGACCGTGCTCACCAGAGACCAGCACGCCTGTCATGGACGGAGCAGGAAAGGCTGCGCCACATTCTACAGCCCTCTCCACACAATCGACGCAATCGGGCTACTGAAGTGGAGAAAATCTCCTCTCCAGAAAGTGCAAATATCATCTTGGAGAGTATAAATTCTATTGCCGAAGGTCAACACTATCTACCAGAGTCACCCCTCCCACCTCCTGCAGGTTTCCGAGCTGCAGTGATGATCACTTCGGCTCACAAGCGAGAGGTCCTCGGTTGGAAACACGCGCCCCTTCTTCTTGTACGTTTTGCACATGATCGAGTGGTTTTAGTGTGGCTCCTTCGTACACGGTGCTGATCTTTTGGAAAGCAGGAGGCAAAACTGACACATTCCCATACCGGGAAATGAACCTGGCCCGCCTGGGTGAAAACCAGGAATCCTAACCACTAGCCCATATGGGAGCATGCAGCCTTCTTCCGTGTGTCATGCAAGCAAACTGTAATTGCTGTTTGCACTTAGAGTGTCGAAGGGTCGATGTATACTGGGGCTCAGTTGAAATGCAACATCAGGACTTTTCCGACTCCTGTCACACGAAGAGAGCACAGCCTTTTCTGCCCTGCACGTGTGTATTGGTAACTCGCCGTGATTGTATAGTGGTCAGTACTTTGCGTTGTGGCTGCTACAACCCCGGTTCGAATCCGTGTCACGGCAGAATAGGGGTGTCTGCTTTTACTACTTGCACAAATGAAGGCAAAAAAAAGCCTATCGATGTGAACAAACGGCGGAGTACTGCCTGAGTGGATCGTTGATGAACGACAGAGGCCACTCCGACCTCTTCTCGGTTTTCTTCAATGACTTACTAAGGATCTTCTTCACATTTGCCCATGCAGGGGAAGCCAGTTACACCAAAGCAAATGCAGGAAAGTACATTTCAAGCAGAGACCAGTGCATTTCAAGGAGGGACTTGTTTACACCGAGAGTGGTCGGAGTATGGAACAATGCGCCAAATGCTGTTGCTGTATACGATTCTTGATGAGATCTTGGGCTCACTAAGCAGGTAATGACAGGTACCGCTCGCTCCCAATGCTCGCTCGAAGACAGCCTTTTCCATCGGCCAGGGCCCCTGGCACTTTACTGTCATTCCCATTCCCTCCGTGCTAGCCTATCCCGATCCGTGGTTACCGTATATCCTGGATACCGATGCAAGTGACTTGGGGGTGGGCGTGGTGCTGGCACAGGAGGGGCCAGATGGGAGCGGGTAGTTGCCTACTACAGTCGGGCTTTGAATAAGGCTGAACGGAACTACTGCGTGACCCGTCGCGAGCTTCAGGCCATACCTATTCGGGACCCGATTCCTGTTGAGGACCGACCATGCGTCCCTCACCTGGCTGCTCCACTTTAAGGAGCCGGAGGCGCAGATGGTGCGATGGATAGAGGTCCTGCAGGAGTATGACTTCACTGTTGTGCAAAGTGCTGGATCTCGCCATCTCAATGCCGGCATTCTCTCGCGGCGCCCCTGTGAGGTTGCGGACTGCCACTACTGCGCCCGGTGGGAGCAGTGTGAGGGAGCCGTCTGCACAGTGACGGAGGCGAGCACCTCGGCCACAGCCCTGGAGGGGCTGCTGGGGGTGGGCATGTCAGACCTGGCACAGCAACAGGCAGCTGATCCTGACGTGGGGCCGGTGCTCCGCTGGAAGGCAGCAGGAGTGCGGCCTGTGCGAGAGGAGCTCCCCCAGCACCCAAAGTCCGTCAAGGCCCTCTGCGTCCTGTAGGAGGCCTTGGAGGTAAAGGACGGGGTGCTGCGCCGGGGGTGGCAGGTACCCTCCAGTGGCGAGATATGGTGGCAGCTGGTGGTGCCACAGTCGCTCCGCGCGGCTGTGCTCAGAGTGGTGCATGGCCAGCCGGGCATGGGGGATTTCGGCTGTAAAAAAACCCTGCAGCGTCTCCGAGGCCATTTTTATTGGGGTCTTTGCCACCGGGACGTGGGGCGGTATTGCCAAACGTGTGCGGTGTGGGTGGCGCAGAAAGGTCCCCTCGAGTGCTCTCGGGCCCCCCTCCAACAACACCAGGTGGGGGCTCCTATGGAGCGGGTGGGGGTGGATGTTTTGGGCCTGTTTCCGCGCACCGAGGCCAGAAACCACTATATCCTGGTAGCAATGGACTATTTCACGAAGTGGCCGGAGGCCTATGCCCTCCTGGACCAGAGTGCCCCCACGGTGGCCGATGCACTACTGGAGGGGATGTTTGCCAGGCTGGGGGTGCCGGAGGAGTTACACAGTGACCAGGGGCGTAACTTCAAGTCCCAGGTCTTCGCCAGAGTGTGCCAGCGCCTGGGGATCTCTAAGACTCAGACCATCCCGCTGCATCCCCAGAGCGACGGGTCTGTGGAGCGGTTTAATCGGACGCTCCCCACCCAGCTGGCCTCCCTGGTGTCCTGTCACCAACGGGACTGGGACCGCCACCTCCCCCTCGAGCTCTGGGCTTATCGGACCACAGTCCAGGAATCTACCGGGTGTACCCTGGCCTCACTCATGCTGGGCCGGGAAATGCAAACCCTGGTGGACCTGGTCTTCGGCCCGCCGCCCGGAGACGAGTCGGCACCACCAGCTGGACCGGACTACGACCGGACAGCTTAACCCGGACCCATCTGACTCAGGCGGGAGTCCGGCAGAAGCGGCACTACGACCTGCTCTGCAGGGGGCCTGCCTTCCTGCCCTGGGACTTGGTTTGGGTGTACAGCCCGCACCGCCGCAAAGGCCTCAGACCTAAGCTGGCGCCTTTGTGGGAGGGGGCCGCTGAGGTCCTCAGGGTGGTAGGCAAGGACTGCTACCAGGGGAGAGTGGTGGTTCTGCACCGAGACCGCCTGGCCCCCTACTGGGACCGGGAGGAGGAGCCCCGCGGGGAGGCTCCGGAGGAGCAGCCAGGGCCGGAGCCGACCGACAATGGGGTGACCGCGGGCCGCCGGCAACCACCGCTTCGTAACAGCTGCTCACGCAGAGTTCCACAGCCTTTAGCCTAGTATGAGTATAGCCTGAGGGGGGTGTTCGATGTCGGCGGGACGCCAGACACTTCAGGTGGGGACAGTGTAACCCCCCTGGCCCGGTGGTGAGGAGGAAGTGCACCTAGGCACTCATGGTACCGTGGAGCAGGTTGGGAGATGTAGCCGGGGAGAGTGAGGGTCAGCTCGATGACCAGCAGCTGACTCTGCATATGTGAATAGTGTTATAGTAGTTTTAGTGTCCTGTGTAGCCTTATAAGTGTATAGCCTGTTGTTAAGTAATTACCACCCTAAATATGTGAACGTGTTCCATCAGTCTCCTCATGTGTGTGTATGTCCTGTGTTTGGTTTTGTGTGGTTTCGATAAAAGAATAAAGCTGTCGCTTGGTTAACTATCACGTCGCCACTTGTCCTTTTCCTGAGGGAACCTGAAAACAGTACAGTATTATAGCATGAACCCCTGAAGATTTTCTTGATACGTTTTATGTGCTCGTTTGTATTGTATGTATTTTTGTTGTTCAAATTAAAAGTAAAAGACACAACTTTCCGGATGCGGCTGCTGTAAAAATAAAATGACATCAAGGGTGCTGTACGCAGAGGTCTGAAACCTGCTCCACAGAAGATCTTTATCCAGAGGTGTTAAAGAAGTCGAGATCTCGCCATGAGAGGGGAAGCATCTCAGAAAAAGCAGGTGCAGTCGGTTCCATGGTCATAACGCCACTAAGTCGGGCGACAAGAGCAAAACCCACCCGGCTTCCTCCGGGCAAGTAATGACCAATAATATTTCAAAATTACAGTTCGGATTTATTAGAAAACTTCACAAGCATTATTAGGTTAGGACTGTAAAATTGTTTTTTAATATCTTGGTATATTTACCTTCATTTTAATATAGATATAACCATAAATGATGTTAAGCATATTGAACTTTTGTCGTACTTTTTAAAACATTTTAGCTGAGGACACACGGCGACTATTATACCTTGTGATACATGCAAGACATCTGTAAACGAAGATGTAATTACAATAAAATTGGCAATTAACAGAAAACCACAATTTGTATAATATTATTCCTCGATATCAATGATCAATTGAAGGATTTGAAGAAACTATCAAAGAAACAGCAGCAATAGCAGATGATTTTGGTTTTGAACCCATCTTTACACCTCAATAATCCATTTGTCCTCGAAAAAAGAAAAGACAGGCATATTTTGAGTCTCATAATTATCCTCTTCTCGATCCAAAAGAAACGTTGATTGCTTCTGTACTTTTTTGGATTTTCTTACGAAGATCTCACGAAGTATTGCCAGGATCTATATTTAGCGTTCGGTAGTGATAACACTGCTGATATTGATTGAGTAGAAATCTATGATGTATTGACAGCTTTATCTGAAGCGAAAAGTCCTAGAACGCCATCTATGAAGTTTTAGGATTCATACCAAGAAATGCCTTTTGTTTCCCACCCCAACTACTGCTTTTGCATTACACATAATGTGAACATTACCAGTTTTGGTAGCTTCTGGGCACGATTTTCCTAAACTGAAACTTATTACAAAATTCTTTAAGATGAACCATGTCCAAAAATTGTAAATCAGGACTAATTTTAATATAAAATGAAATTACTACAGAAGAAAAGGCTTAACTGAAATATGAATAAGACTATGCAAGCCTGAAAAATAGAACAATTCAATATTTATAACTTATTTTTTTATTTTTTGAGAAATGGGCTCACACACCGGAAGACACTAACGTTTCTCTTCGTTAGAGTATGTGAATAACAGTTTAACCCCAAATGTTTGTAATTGTGATTCTGTTCAAATTAAAAAAAGCATCTATCAATAGTAAGAAATTATTAAGAAAGTAAGAAATTGTGTTATTTCATAAACTGTAAGACATGAAGACATTTACAGGTTATATCCTTTGCTTTGTCTTTTAACGCAAGCGGTCAGGATCCAAGCCCATGTTCGGACGGTTGTGTTTCTCTTGTACTCATCAAATGTCATTGTTTTGTCCGTCAGTTCTTTCTCGAGTTGTACCATGGATATTTTATACCATCAATACTTTTCATGCTCTTTTGCATTTTTCTTCACATACGGAAAAGAACTCAAGGCGTTCTTGTCACTGTGCTGCACAGTACAGGACACGCAGTGAGGAATTCGCTAACATAAGAGATACTCACATAAAGTGCTTTTACGTATATTACAAATCACAGGAAGTAAGGTCTTAAAAGATTGGGCAGTAGTGGGATTTAAACCCACACCACTGAGAGAGTGGAGCCTAAAATCCAGCATATTAGACCATTCAGCCACACTACCTCTGGCCCCCTCTCCTTTCCTCACGTTGCTGAGTATAGGTGCCTTCATGAAATTGAGCCAGGTTTGAATCCCAGCCAATGCATCTCCAAATCTTTTCAATTGAATCTGTGATCCTGTAGCACATCCTCTGAAACCAGCAATCGAAATTGGAAACATCTTCTTCAACACTGAAAAGCTCAATTAGGACGAAGCAGTTGTACACAGGACAGCAGTACCATATGTGTTCTTGATTGATTCAGACTCGTTCTCAGTGGTTCTTGCTCACCAAAAATCTTAAAAGCTAAATGAGGCCCCATCTCACTCTCCCTTTCTGTGGTGCAGCCACTGAGAAAGTATTCATGCAGGCTGATTTAAGATGTTTTCTTTTGATAAGGGACAGCTCTTAAACGGAGATGCACTTAGCTAAGCCTAACTATCATGATCAATGGTCATCCATTGGCGCCTATCTGTCTAGGGAGTGCCGAATGGACATCTGGACTGTATTCCTAAGTGTCAGGAGTAAGTGACTCATATCTCACCTTGATCAACCAATCAGGGATTGGCAGGGCGTGGTAACACCACGTGGGTCTCCAATGCCCGCCAAACTCTCAACCAATCAGCACACATCTGTGTCTTGGTCAAAAAGGGAGCGCAAGCTCAGATCGGGGCTCTCCTTGGCCATTTCCGCGCATCCTCAGAGACAATCACGTGACAACTGCTGTTGTCTGCACTGGGACTTGGACTTTGTTCTAAGCGCGAGGCTGAGGATCCCGTACGTACTCAGAATTCTACCAACGTGAATGCTCTGCTTGATCAACGGCAGCCTACAGTTGGACCCTCGTCAACAACCTGAATAGCTTATTCAGAAGCAGCGCTGGTCCGGGAACGAACCAGCTTCTTCCCGGGCAAAAGAGTGACTTGTGAGGACTTGCGGTCACACTCTGTGCATAGATTTCTACTAGCCAGCCGGACTGCTGGTAGATCCCCTCGGAGCAACAACTACCCTGCGCGCCCGTCCAACTCCGAGCTGCACCTCGACTGGTTGGCCGGTAGCCAGAGGACGCCGGGACAATGCCCATTGGACAACCGCTGGAACCGAGGCTGCAACAGAGCCTGTCAGCTGGTTTGGTGTTCGTGCCGGAATATTCCAAATCCATACACAGTGGATAAGTAAACCCCATGTTCTACATTGCGTCTCGAGAATTCAATTGTACCTCAACACAAGTTGTTATCAATTTAATTCATGAGTATTGCATTTACTTCCGAGTTTAGAGTAACAGTGGGGAATAACACTGATTAGCGATTTGGTAACCGAACGATATATATTGACATATATTCTCTGTTGTGTATCTCTTTGTATTTGCATCTCTTCGACATTATATACCTTGTATATTGATAACCCTCACAGTAAGTTCTGCCGCTTGTATCCAGGCAGACTGGTATATGTTTGGTGCACAATTTATATTAATAACTGTATCTCGTGTATTGAACCCGTGTGTGTGCGTTGTTAGTTGTTCTGACGATTGATTTTCTAAAAGCCACAACGAATCACCTCGTGATTACTGCTGCAATGAATAATTGTCTCAGTAAACCCATCAAACCTCTACACAGCTAAGGAAGAGTAGCTCGGAAAATACCCAACTCAACATGCGAGCGCGTTGGTTGCTCTTGCTCTTAATGCAAGGAGCTGTTTTTTTTTTCGCATTAATTATTAACCAGAAACAGCTGCACAACTGGCCGCATTTGTGATTATGTCACTTCTCTGCTTCAGCAAGGTCAATAAAAGACTCTGAAAGTAGTAGAGAAAAACCGAATTAAAATCATATTAGCAATTCTGAGCGATATCTGCATACAGGCAATCCAAAAATAACGTTGAAATCTTTGAATATCATCTCTCTATATATTGCGCTGCTTTTTACTTGGAGTAAAACTATTGGATTGAAGGGTTAAAATGTATTGTTGTTATTTGGAGAAATCAATGAACTCTTGATTTTATATGTTTTAAAAGACGGTCATGCGCACAGAAAAAAGACAGTGCTGATTATTTTTCTGGAGAGGGAGCACTGATGACCTATCCGAGCCAATTGATAAAGCCCACCCAGTGGATACTCTAGCAGAACGTGGTAGAACGATCACCATTGTAACCGAGGCAACCACAGGAACAACATCAAGAAGCACAATCAATTCCCCATTTAAATCTTTCGTGTTAGGTATGCCATGTGAAAGCATGAAGTAAATCCTCTGATCTCTTTTGAACATGGACAAGGTATTTCTGATGGAGAGCTATGAGCAAAGATTTAATAAGCTACTCCTGCCGATGATTCAGCTTAAAGAAGTAAAAGCTTCACAAACAAAAGCAGCTCGCTACCACAGCCAATATTAAATGTACTTGGTGGCACATTACCATTTGCACTGGCTCAAAAGTGGTCTCGGCAGACGTTGTTCCCTACGTAAAGCTGAAAGCGCCAAAGAGCATTTCCATTGAGAAAAAAAATCTTTCTTGATGTTAAACATAGAGAGCCTGCCTTTTAGAAGTTCTCCCTCTAAACACCTTGTGCAGCCTCCCGACAGACTAACAAAAAGCGCCTTTTCACCAACTCAATTTATAATACGCCCCTCAAAACTCACAACCGAATAACAATCCATCCATATATTTGTTTTCCAAGATCCATTCAAGGCAACTTGGCTCTTCGCAAGCAAATCATTTCAGGATGGAAACTCAGTTTAGTCAACTACTGGTGCATTCAGCACACCACCTGCTCTCGCTTGTCAGGGTGGCCGAGTAGTCTAAGGCGCCAGACTCAAGGACATGTGTCTTTCCAGCTGGCTTGGGTGTTCAGGTCTCCAAATGGAGGTGTGGGTTCAAATCCCACTCCTGACAGCTTCTGCTTTTAGCTCTCTTGAATTGTTCCAGTGCTACAGTGAATGACTGAAATATAAAAGCAGCAGAAGAAAGCAAGCAACTCAGTGCAATTTGTGAGTATTCTGCACTGTTAAAATGCACAGGTTTTCATACTTTTTGGAATTCGTAGCTCAAGAAGTGACTCCTGTTTCATTTTCTATTCACCAACTCGATTTGCATTCCGCCCCTCACACCTCACAACAGAATAACAAACGGCTTCATGTGCCACAGCATTCCCCTGTAGATTTGGTTTGCACTATGAATTAGGCGACCCCGAATGAAATATTTTAGTGTTGGCTCAAATGTGAGGAATTTCATGAACCCTCAAAAAGGAACGCTTGCAGAAAATGCCAGCAATTCAAAGCGTGTAGGCAGCATGAACAGACCAATTCTGCAATTTCTTTTATCGCGGGCGGTGCTTTCCGAGTCGATGGCTCTGCATTAGAAATGAGAAGTGCTGAACTCTAAACACGTTCTTGCCATAACTGCTACTCCTGCTGCTACTCCTTCGTCCTCGAAAAAAGAAAAGACAGGCATGTTTTGAGTCTCAAAATGATCTTCTGGATCCACAAGAAACATGTAAATTTGATTGATTCCGCAGTATTTTGGATGTACTGTACTTATAACTTCCATTGAAGAGAGATTTCATCAGTTGCATGAAATTGAAACTTTCGACTTTTTGTCTGGTATTGAAAATATGTTAAAAAAAAACCATAAACAATTTTCTTACAAACAACTCATGAATTATTGCCAGGATCTATATTTAGTGTTCGGTAGTGATAACACTGCTAATATTGATTGAGTAGAAATCTATGATGTATTGACAGCTTTATCTGAAGCAAGAAGTCCTAGAACGCCATCTATGAAGTTTTAGGATTCATACCAAGAAATGCCTTTTGTTTCCCACCCCAACTGTTGCTTTGGCATTACACATTATGTGAACATTACCAGTTTTGGTAGCTTCTGGGCACGATTTTCCTAAACTGAAACTTATTACAAAATTCTTGTAAATCAGGACTAATTTTAATATCAAATGAAATTACTACAGAAGAAAAGGCTTACTGAAATATGAATAAGACTATGCAAGCCTAAAAAGTAGAACAATTCAATTTCTATAACTTATTTTTTAATGTTTTGAGAAATTGGCTCACACCCCGGAAGACACTAACGTTTCTCTTTGTTAGAGTATGTGAATAACAGTTTAACCCCAAATATTTGTAATTGTGATTCTGTTAAAATTCAATAAATCGTCTATCAACAGTAAGAAATTATAAAGAAAGTAAAAAATTGTTTTATTACATAAACTATAAGACAATGAAGAGAGTTTACTTCGCTTTTGTTCTTTTGACTTAAGCGTTCAGGATCCGAACCCATCTGCGGACGGTTGTGTTTCTTGAATCTCTTGTAATCATCAAAAGTCGCTGTTTTGTGCTTCAGTTTTTTATCGAGTTGTACCATGGATATTTTATATGATCAATACTTTACATGCTCTTTTGCATTTTCCTTCACATACAGAAAAAGTTCAAGTTGTTCATATCACTGTGCTGCACATTTACGCTGGACCACCTGTAACAGTACAGGACACACAGTGAGGAATTCGTAAAGCTTTCAGCTCAGTGCGGAGTCCAGAGGGAGGACTCGCTCGCTGAATCATCTCTCAGGAAATCCCGGGTGAGATTCAAAAGGTAAAGCTGGCTCTCTATGAACACGAGCAAAGAGTTCTCACTCAACAGAAGATTTCAATGTGAGTACAGTTATATAAAACACCTGAAGATGCCAGGGATTGAACCCCGGACCTGTGGAGCAGTAAGTGACTTGTAGCACTGACATAAGAGATACTTACATAAAGTGCTTTTACTGACCATATTACAAATCACAGGAAGTAAGGTCTTGAAACATTGGGCAGTAGTGGGATTTAAACCCATGCCCCTGAGAGAGTGGAGCCTAAAATCCAGCATATTAGACCATTCAGCCACACTACCTCTGGCCCCTTCTCCTTTCCTCTCGTTGCTGAGTATAGGTGCCTTCATGCAATTGAGCCAGGTTTGAATCCCAGCCAATGCATCTCCAAATCTTTTCAAATGAATCTGTGATCTTGTAGCACATCCTCTGAAACCAGCAATCGAAATTGGAAACGTCTTCTTCAACACTGAAAAGCTCAATTAGGATGAAGCAGTAATACACAGGACAGCAGTACCATATGTGTTCTTGATTGATTCAGACTCGTTCTCAGTGGTTCTTGCTCACCAAATAACTAAAAAGCTGAGGAAGAACGCTACGAAAAATACTAATCAAAATACAAAATAATAATCAGTATTAACCAGAAACAGCAGAAAAACTGGTCACAATTGTGATTATGTCGCTTCTCTGCTTCAGCAAGGTCAATAAAGGACTCTCTGAAAGTAGTAAAGCACTAAAGCACTGCAAAACTGAATTCAAAATCATATTAGGAATTCTGAGTGGTGCCTGCTTACATGCAATCCAATACGGATGTTGTCTTTAAATAAGAATTCTCTATGTTTCCCTGCCTTGTCCCTGGAGTGAAACTATTGGATTGAAGGAATTCTTCTGACAGGTTTACAAGGTCCCGTTGATATTTGGATAAGTCTATGAACTCGTGATTTTTATATACTTTAAATAACTGCCATACACACAGAATAAAATGACAGTACTGATGATTTTTCCTGAGATGAAGCACAGCTTATCTTTCCAAGACTGCTTATAAAGGCAAGCCAGTGGATACTCTAGCAGAACATGGACAAACGTTCAGCTTCGTAACCAACAAATTCCCAATTTAGATCTGACATGTGAGGTATGCTTTGTGATTGCTTGAAGTGAAACCCACAATCTCTTTTGGACTTAGACAAGTTATTTCTGATGGAGCGCTATGCGGAAAGACATAATCAGCTCTACCCCTGAGGATGACTCGACTTGAAAATGCAGAACATTAACGTTTCACAGATAAAAGGAGCACAACCGACATTAAAATTGAGGGCGCACTGTGATTTGCACTGACTCAAAAGTGATCTTGGTAGACAAACTTCCCTGCTGAAGGTGGAAACGATAAATTGTGTTGAGAAGAAGAAACACTTTTTTCTCCCTGCTTTGATTTTAAGCTGATAAAGTAGCTTTTAACACATTGCTCCATTTGGTGGTTGTAACACAAAAACTCCTAGCAGCAGTGGGATTCAAGCCCACACCCCCAAAGAGAATGGAGCCTTAATCCAGCACCTTAGACTGCTCGGCCACGCTACCCACTGGGCCCTCTTTTTTTGTCTCTACTTGCCTGGAGGAAGCCGGGTGGGTTTTGCTCTTGTCGCCCAACTTAGGGGCGTTATGACCGTGGAACCGACTGCACCTGCTTTTTCTGAGATGGTTCCCCTCTCATGGCGAGATCTCGACTTCTTTAACACCTCTGGATAAAGATCTTCTGTGGAGCAGGTTTCAGACCTCTGCGTACAGCACCCTTGATGTCATTTTATTTTTAAAGCAGCCGCATCTGGAAAGTTGTGTCTTTTACTTTTTATTTGAACAACAAAACTACATACAATACAAACAAGAGCACATATAACGTATCAAGAAAATCGTCAGGGGCACATGCTATAATTCAATAACACTTAAAAAACGATTACACAAGGTAAATAAAGATGATGTCCACACAGCTTGTTCTTACATTTCGAAAGAGTCTGTAAATAAACCCTTACGTCTATTTTGAACTGTTCAAACGTAGGACTCTTCGCAGACCATTTCACTTTATACCACATTCCTAAACGAGGATGCATCTCCTGTTTTAGAACTATTTTGGGTGGTATGGCTTATACAACACACCCACAGTATTCTAATGGTGGACTGCAGATCTGTGCTATAGTTCAGTCGAATTCAAAGGATTTGACTGGGATTCTGAAATGTCTCTTGCAAAGGTATTCGGGTTTGCTTGATCCTTTAATAAAAAAGTGATCTGAAACTACCCAGCTTTACAATCTCTGAGGTAGTTGTCACTAAACTCGGACGTGATGTGCCATACATGTGCCGTGTGCCCGTGTGATTTGCACTGACTCAAAAGTGATCTTGGTAGACAAACTTCCCTGCTGAAGGTGGAAACGATAATTTGTGTTGAGAAGAAGAAACAGTTTTTTCTCCCTGCTTTGATGTTAAGCTGATAAAGTAGCTTTTAACACATTGCTCCATTTGGTGGTTGTAACACAAAAACTCCTAGCAGCAGTGGGATTCAAGCCCACACCCCAAAAGAGACTGGAGCCTTAATCCAGCGCCTTAGACCACTCGGCCACGCTACCCGCTGTGTGCTGTCTCATTGTCTCATTACTTGCCCGGAGGAAGCCGGGTGGGTTTTGCTCTTGTCGCCCGAATTAGTGGCGTTATGACAGTGGAACCGACTGCACCTGCTTTTTCTGAGATGCTTCCCCTCTCATGGCGAGATCTCGACTTCTTTAACACCTCTGGATAAAGATCTTCTGTGGAGCAGGTTTCAGACCTCTGCGTACAGCACCCTTGATGTCATTTTATTTTTACAGCAGCCGCATCCGGAAAGTTGTGTCTTTTACGTTTTATTTGAACAACAAAACTACATACAATACAAACAAGAGCACATATAACGTATCAAGAAAATCGTCAGGGGCACATGCTATAATACAATTACACTTTATGAAAAACGATTACACAAGGTAAATAAAGATAAGGTCCACACAGCTCGTTCTTACATTTCGAAAGAGTCCGTAAATACCCCTTTACGTCTATTTTGAACTGTTCAAACGTAGGACTCTTCCCAGACCATTTCACTTTATACCACATTCCTAGACGAGGATGCTTCTCCTGTTTTAGAACTATTTTGGGCAGTATGGCTTATACAACACACCCACAGTATTCTAATGGTGGACTGCAGATCTGTGCTATAGTTCAGTCGAATTCAAAGGATCCAGCAATCGTACTGGATTTGACTGGGATTCTGAAATGTCTCTTGCAAAAGTATTCGGGTTTGCTTGAATCTTTGACAAAAAAAGTGATCTGATCTGAAACTACCCAGCTTACAATCTCTGAGGTAGTTGTCACTAAACTCGGACGTGATGTGGCACACATGTGCCGTGTGCCTTTACTTTTGTAAAAAACTGGTATCGGGAAAAGTTTCTTAATATTTCTTTTGATTAGCATGCAAGAAAATGTGATCATTACCTATGGAATTTCCCGTCAGCGTGGAGCTTGAATTCACAACCTTGAGACTCAGTGTTCAAGAGTCACAGAAGAGGTCAGCCTGGTCTTCAGTTTGTCAACGATAAGCTCCGGCAGTGCTCCTCTGTAAAGCAGATTGTTCGGATCGGTTATGTGGGACGGCACTTCGATACTAAGATCGTTTGCAGCACACGCATGGTTTCCCCCTTCACGCAAAAAACATAGACGAAGGAAACTCTCTTGTCTTGGGCTGCTGACTCCCGGATTTAAAGCGCTCTGGGTGCCAGCTATGTCTCTAACAAGCACACTATAAAGACAGGAATTACACTTTGCTCACGTCACGCATGGAATGGCGAGGCTACTTGTTCAATATTATCTAGTCTCACCTCATATGGTGCCGATTCCTGGTTTTCATTTAAGAAAGAGCACTGCAAACACCGTAAACAGTGCAAAACGTGTGATGAAAGAAGTCTTTTCCCCCCTTTGTCTAAAGCAGAACACAGCGGAGTCATGCCGAGGGTTGTGAGATCAAGATTTCAGTGGAGCACTTTCGTCTACGTCTTTAGCTACATGAGTTGGACATCCTCTTGTACAGGGAAAGCAGATTGAGATCCTCTGACATGAAAAGTGACAGATAAAAGCCATTTCTCATCCTTTCTCTTAGTGGTGGAACTATCGCATGTAAATGAGGCAACTTGCAAGGCGAGCAGGCTCGGTGCACACCGAATGCAGATGTCTCAGAGCAGTAGAGACGTGTCCAAGTGGCTGTCAAAGGACAGCACTTTGCCGGCGCCGTGGCTTAGTTGGCTAAAGCGCCTGTCTAGTAAACAGGAGATCCTGGGTCCGATTCCCAGCGGTGCCTTTCTTCCTGTCTTACTGTACAGAATTTATCCTTATGGGCAAATCCCATGCCTTTTAATTCAGGTGCATGCAAGTGTTCGTTTCCTTTCTGGAACAACTTGTTTTGAAAGAAATCTATACAGCTTGCGAAAGATGAAACACAAATCTTGCTTATCAGTGAAGAAGAGGTACTCCCAGCAGGCCAGCTAATACCAGCAAAGTTTTTTTTTCACCCTAACCCAGAGAATGGAGAAAAGCGAGGCGCCTGTGGCTCTGCAGTGTAATCAGTTCGCGAGTTCGGCGGTTAGCTGAAAGAGTGGTAAATGGAGCTCGCCCCAGCCCGTCCTTATTCTTATTCTTTTAAAGAGGATAAAAAATTAACTTCGCCGCCATTACTACCAGCTTTAAAAGACTGCCATGGGCACAGAAAAAAAACACACTAACGATGACTTTTCTGGAACCGAAGCAGAGATTCCTTTACGAACCAAATGATAATGCTCAGCCAGTGAATACTGTTAACAGAATGTGAAAGCACGATCAACTTTGTAACTGCAACCACAGGAAAAACAGCAAGAAGCAGGCCTTAATCCAGCGCCTTAGACCGCTCGGCCACGCTACCCACTGTGTGTTGTTTCTTTGTCTCATTACTTGCCCGGAGGAAGCCGGGTGGGTTTTGCTCTTGTCGCCCGACTTAGTGGCGTTATGACCGTGGAACCGACTGCACCTGCTTTTTCTGAGATGCTTCCCCTCTCATGGCGAGATCTCGACTTCTTTAACACCTCTGGATAAAGATCTTCTGTGGAGCTTGAATTCACAACCTTTAGACTCAGTGTTCAAGAGTCACAGAAGAGGTCAGCCTGGTCTTCAGTTTGCCAACGATAAGCTCCGGCAGTGCTCCTCTGTAAAGCAGATTGTTCGGATCGGTTATGTGGGACGGCACTTCGATACTAAGATCGTTTGCAGCACACGCATGGTTTCCCCCATCACGCAAAAAACATAGACGAAGGAAGCTCTATTGTCTTGGGCTGCTGACTCCCGGATTTAAAGCGCTCTGGGTGCCAGCTAAGTCTCTAACAAGCACACTATAAAGACAGGAATTACACTTTGCGCACGTCACGCATGGAATGGCGAGGCTACTTGATCCAATATTATCTAGTCTCACCTCATATGGTGCCGATTCCTGGTTTTCATTTAAGAAAGAGCACTGCAAACACCGTAAACAGTGCAAAACGTGTGATGAAAAAAGTCTTTTCCCCCCTTTGTCTAAAGCAGAACACAGCGGAGTCATACCGAGGGTTGTGAGATCAAGATTTCAGTGGAGCACTGTCGTCTACGTCTTTAGCTACATGAGTTGGACATCCTCTTGTACACGGAAAGCAGATTGAGATCCTCTGACATGAAAAGTGCCAGATAAAAGCCATTTCTCATCCTTTCTCTTAGTGGTGGAGCTATCGCATGTAAATGAGGAAACTTGCAAGGCGAGCAGGCTCGGTGCACACCGAATGCAGATGTCTCAGAGCAGTTGAGACGTGTCCATGTGGCTGTCAAAGGACAGCACTTTGCCGGCGCCGTGGCTTAGTTGGCTAAAGCGCCTGTCTAGTAAACAGGAGATCCTGGGTCCGATTCCCAGCGGTGCCTTTCTTCCTGTCTTACTGTACAGAATTTATCCTTACGGGCAAATCCCATGCCTTTTAATTCAGGTGAATGCAAGTGTTCGTTTCCTTTCTGGAACAACTTGTTTTGAAAGAAATCTATACAGCTTGAGAAAGATGAAACACAAATCTTGCTTATCAGTGAAGAAGAGGTGCTCCCAGCAGGCCAGCTAATACCAGCAAGTTTTTTTTCACCCTGACCCAGAGAATGGAGAAAAGCGAGGCGCCTGTGGCTCTGCAGTATAATCAGTTCGGGAGTTCGGCAGTTAGCTGAAAGAGTGGTAAATGGAGCTCGCCCCAGCCCGTCCTTATTCTTTTAAAGAGGATAAAAAATTAACTTCACCGCCACTACTACCAGCTTTAAAAGACTGCCATGGGCACGGAAAAAAACACACCACAGATGACTTTTCTGGAACCGAAGCAGAGATTCCTTTACGAACCAACTGATAAAGCTCAGCCAGTGAATACTGTTAACAGAATGTGAAAGCACGATCAACTTTGTAACTGCAACCACAGGAAAAACAGCAAGAAGCAGGCTCCATTCCCCATTTAAATCTGTCGTGCGAGGCATGCTTTTTGGCACGCATGAAGTAAATCCCACGATTGCTTTTGAACTTGGACAAAGTACTTCCAAAGGAGCGCTATGCGCAAAGATTTAACAAGCTCAACCCCCGCCGATGATTTGGTGTGAAGAAGCAGAACATTCAAGTTTCACAGACAGAAGCAGCACGCCAGCACAGCCAACATTAAAACGGAGGGCACACTACGATTTGCATTGACACAAAAGTGATCTGGGCAGACGTCGTTCCCTGCATAACGCAAAAAGTGGCAAAGCGCTTTTGGGTTGAGAGGACGCAAGAAGGTTTTTGTTTTGTGCCTTGATGTCAAGCTGAGAAAGTATCTTTAAACACTTTGCTTAGTTTCTCGAGAGACTGCCAAGAAGCAGTTCCCTCCCTTTCGTCTGAAGCCAGCTGAAAGGGGGTCTCGACAGAAGCACCTGGCAGCGGTGGGATTCGAACCCACGCCCCCGAAGAGACTGGAGCCTTAATCCAGCGCCTTAGACCGCTCGGCCACGCTACCCGCTGTGTGTTGTTTCTTTGTCTCATTACTTGCCCGGAGGAAGCCGGGTGGGTTTTGCTCTTGTCGCCCGACTTAGTGGCGTTATGACCGTGGAACCGACTGCACCTGCTTTTTCTGAGATGCTTCCCCTCTCATGGCGAGATCTCGACTTCTTTAACACCTCTGGATAAAGATCTTCTGTGGAGCAGGTTTCAGACCTCTGCGTACAGCACCCTTGATGTCATTTTATTTTTACAGCAGCCACATCCGGAAAGTTGTGTCTTTTACGTTTTATTTGAACAACAAAACTACATACAATACAAACAAGAGCACATATAACGTATCAAGAAAATCGTCAAGGGCACATGCTATAATACAATTACACTTTATGAAAAACGATTACACAAGGTAAATAAAGATAAGGTCCGCACAGCTTGTTCTTACATTTCGAAAGAGCCCGTAAATACCCCTTGACGTCTATTTTGAACTGTTCAAACGTAGGACTCTTCCCAGACCATTTCACTTTATACCACATTCCTAAACGAGGATGCTTCTCCTGTTTTAGAACTATTTTGGGCGGTATGGCTTATACAGCACACCCACAGTATTCTAATGGTGGACTGCAGATCTGTGCTATAGTTCAGTCGAATTCAAAGGATCCAGCAATCGTACTGGATTTGACTGGGATTCTGAAATGTCTCTTGCAAAAGTATTCGGGTTTGCTTGAACCTTTGATACAAAAAGTGATCTGATCTGAAACTACCCAGCTTACAATCTCTGAGGTAGTTGTCACTAAACTCTGACGTGATGTGGCACACATGTGCCATGTGCCTTTACTTTTGTAAAAAACTGGTATCGGGAAAAGTTTCTTAATATTTCTTTTGATTAGCATGCAAGAAAATGTGATCATTACCTATGGAATTTCCCGCCAGCGTGGAGCTTGAATTCACAACCTTGAGACTCAGTGTTCAAGAGTCACAGAAGAGGTCAGCCTGGTCTTCAGTTTGCCAACGATAAGCTCCGGCAGTGCTCCTCTGTAAAGCAGATTGTTCGGATCGGTTATGTGGGACGGCACTTCGATACTAAGATCGTTTGCAGCACACGCATGGTTTCCCCCATCACGCAAAAAACATAGACGAAGGAAGCTCTATTGTCTTGGGCTGCTGACTCCCGGATTTAAAGCGCTCTGGGTGCCAGCTAAGTCTCTAACAAGCACACTATAAAGACAGGAATTACACTTTGCGCACGTCACGCATGGAATGGCGAGGCTACTTGATCCAATATTATCTAGTCTCACCTCATATGGTGCCGATTCCTGGTTTTCATTTAAGAAAGAGCACTGCAAACACCGTAAACAGTGCAAAACGTGTGATGAAAGAAGTCTTTCCCCCCCTTTGTCTAAAGCAGAACACAGCGGAGTCATGCCGAGGGTTGTGAGATCAAGATTTCAGTGGAGCACTGTCGTCTACGTCTTTAGCTACATGAGTTGGACATCCTCTTGTACACGGAAAGCAGATTGAGATCCTCTGACATGAAAAGTGCCAGATAAAAGCCATTTCTCATCCTTTCTCTTAGTGGTGGAGCTATCGCATGTAAATGAGGAAACTTGCAAGGCGAGCAGGCTCGGTGCACACCGAATGCAGATGTCTCAGAGCAGTTGAGACGTGTCCATGTGGCTGTCAAAGGACAGCACTTTGCCGGCGCCGTGGCTTAGTTGGCTAAAGCGCCTGTCTAGTAAACAGGAGATCCTGGGTCCGATTCCCAGCGGTGCCTTTCTTCCTGTCTTACTGTACAGAATTTATCCTTACGGGCAAATCCCATGCCTTTTAATTCAGGTGAATGCAAGTGTTCGTTTCCTTTCTGGAACAACTTGTTTTGAAAGAAATCTATACAGCTTGAGAAAGATGAAACACAAATCTTGCTTATCAGTGAAGAAGAGGTGCTCCCAGCAGGCCAGCTAATACCAGCAAGTTTTTTTTCACCCTTACCCAGAGAATGGAGAAAAGCGAGGCGCCTGTGGCTCTGCAGTGTAATCAGTTCGGGAGTTCGGCGGTTAGCTGAAAGAGTGGTAAATGGAGCTCGCCCCAGCCCGTCCTTATTCTTTTAAAGAGGATAAAAAATTAACTTCGCCGCCACTACTACCAGCTTTAAAAGACTGCCATGGGCACGGAAAAAAACACACCACAGATGACTTTTCTGGAACCGAAGCAGAGATTCCTTTACGAACCAACTGATAAAGCTCAGCCAGTGAATACTGTTAACAGAATGTGAAAGCACGATCAACTTTGTAACTGCAACCACAGGAAAAACAGCAAGAAGCAGGCTCCATTCCCCATTTAAATCTGTCGTGCGAGGCATGCTTTTTGGCACGCATGAAGTAAATCCCACGATCGCTTTTGAACTTGGACAAAGTACTTCCAAAGGAGCGCTATGCGCAAAGATTTAACAAGCTCAACCCCCGCCGATGATTTGGTGTGAAGAAGCAGAACATTCAAGTTTCACAGACAGAAGCAGCACGCCAGCACAGCCAACATTAAAACGGAGGGCACACTACGATTTGCATTGACACAAAAGTGATCTGGGCAGACGTCGTTCCCTGCATAACGCAAAAAGTGGCAAAGCGCTTTTGGGTTGAGAGGACGCAAGAAGGTTTTTGTTTTGTGCCTTGATGTCAAGCTGAGAAAGTATCTTTAAACACTTTGCTTAGTTTCTCGAGAGACTGCCAAGAAGCAGTTCCCTCCCTTTCGTCTGAAGCCAGCTGAAAGGGGGTCTCGACAGAAGCACCTGGCAGCGGTGGGATTCGAACCCACGCCCCCGAAGAGACTGGAGCCTTAATCCAGCGCCTTAGACCGCTCGGCCACGCTACCCGCTGTGTGTTGTCTCTTTGTCTCATTACTTGCCCGGAGGAAGCCGGGTGGGTTTTGCTCTTGTCGCCCGACTTAGTGGCGTTATGACCGTGGAACCGACTGCACCTGCTTTTTCTGAGATGCTTCCCCTCTCATGGCGAGATCTCGACTTCTTTAACACCTCTGGATAAAGATCTTCTGTGGAGCAGGTTTCAGACCTCTGCGTACAGCACCCTTGATGTCATTTTATTTTTACAGCAGCCGCATCCGGAAAGTTGTGTCTTTTACGTTTTATTTGAACAACAAAACTACATACAATACAAACAAGAGCACATATAACGTATCAAGAAAATCGTCAGGGGCACATGCTATAATACAATTACACTTTATGAAAAACGATTACACAAGGTAAATAAAGATAAGGTCCGCACAGCTTGTTCTTACATTTCGAAAGAGTCCGTAAATACCCCTTGACGTCTATTTTGAACTGTTCAAACGTAGGACTCTTCCCAGACCATTTCACTTTATACCACATTCCTAAACGAGGATGCTTCTCCTGTTTTAGAACTATTTTGGGCGGTATGGCTTATACAGCACACCCACAGTATTCTAATGGTGGACTGCAGATCTGTGCTATAGTTCAGTCGAATTCAAAGGATCCAGCAATCGTACTGGATTTGACTGGGATTCTGAAATGTCTCTTGCAAAAGTATTCGGGTTTGCTTGAACCTTTGATACAAAAAGTGATCTGATCTGAAACTACCCAGCTTACAATCTCTGAGGTAGTTGTCACTAAACTCTGACGTGATGTGGCACACATATGCCGTGTGCCTTTACTTTTGTAAAAAACTGGTATCGGGAAAAGTTTCTTAATATTTCTTTTGATTAGCATGCAAGAAAATGTGATCATTACCTATGGAATTTCCCGCCAGCGTGGAGCTTGAATTCACAACCTTGAGACTCAGTGTTCAAGAGTCACAGAAGAGGTCAGCCTGGTCTTCAGTTTGCCAACGATAAGCTCCGGCAGTGCTCCTCTGTAAAGCAGATTGTTCGGATCGGTTATGTGGGACGGCACTTCGATACTAAGATCGTTTGCAGCACACGCATGGTTTCCCCCATCACGCAAAAAACATAGACGAAGGAAGCTCTATTGTCTTGGGCTGCTGACTCCCGGATTTAAAGCGCTCTGGGTGCCAGCTAAGTCTCTAACAAGCACACTATAAAGACAGGAATTACACTTTGCGCAGGTCACGCATGGAATGGCGAGGCTACTTGATCCAATATTATCTAGTCTCACCTCATATGGTGCCGATTCCTGGTTTTCATTTAAGAAAGAGCACTGCAAACACCGTAAACAGTGCAAAACGTGTGATGAAAGAAGTCTTTTCCCCCCTTTGTCTAAAGCAGAACACAGCGGAGTCATGCCGAGGGTTGTGAGATCAAGATTTCAGTGGAGCACTGTCGTCTACGTCTTTAGCTACATGAGTTGGACATCCTCTTGTACACGGAAAGCAGATTGAGATCCTCTGACATGAAAAGTGCCAGATAAAAGCCATTTCTCATCCTTTCTCTTAGTGGTGGAGCTATCGCATGTAAATGAGGAAACTTGCAAGGCGAGCAGGCTCGGTGCACACCGAATGCAGATGTCTCAGAGCAGTTGAGACGTGTCCATGTGGCTGTCAAAGGACAGCACTTTGCCGGCGCCGTGGCTTAGTTGGCTAAAGCGCCTGTCTAGTAAACAGGAGATCCTGGGTCCGATTCCCAGCGGTGCCTTTCTTCCTGTCTTACTGTACAGAATTTATCCTTACGGGCAAATCCCATGCCTTTTAATTCAGGTTCGTTTCCTTTCTGGAACAACTTGTTTTGAAAGAAATCTATACAGCTTGAGAAAGATGAAACACAAATCTTGCTTATCAGTGAAGAAGAGGTGCTCCCAGCAGGCCAGCTAATACCAGCAAGTTTTTTTTTCACCCTGACCCAGAGAATGGAGAAAAGCGAGGCGCCTGTGGCTCTGCAGTGTAATCAGTTCGGGAGTTCGGCGGTTAGCTGAAAGAGTGGTAAATGGAGCTCGCCCCAGCCCGTCCTTATTCTTTTAAAGAGGATAAAAAATTAACTTCGCCGCCACTACTACCAGCTTTAAAAGACTGCCATGGGCACGGAAAAAAACACACCACAGATGACTTTTCTGGAACCGAAGCAGAGATTCCTTTACGAACCAACTGATAAAGCTCAGCCAGTGAATACTGTTAACAGAATGTGAAAGCACGATCAACTTTGTAACTGCAACCACAGGAAAAACAGCAAGAAGCAGGCTCCGTTCCCCATTTAAATCTGTCGTGCGAGGCATGCTTTTTGGCACGCATGAAGTAAATCCCACGATCGCTTTTGAACTTGGACAAAGTACTTCCAAAGGAGCGCTATGCGCAAAGATTTAACAAGCTCAACCCCCGCCGATGATTTGGTGTGAAGAAGCAGAACATTCAAGTTTCACAGACAGAAGCAGCACGCCAGCACAGCCAACATTAAAACGGAGGGCACACTACGATTTGCATTGACACAAAAGTGATCTGGGCAGACGTCGTTCCCTGCATAACGCAAAAAGTGGCAAAGCGCTTTTGGGTTGAGAGGACGCAAGAAGGTTTTTGTTTTGTGCCTTGATGTCAAGCTGAGAAAGTATCTTTAAACACTTTGCTTAGTTTCTCGAGAGACTGCCAAAAAGCAGTTCCCTCCCTTTCGTCTGAAGCCAGCTGAAAGGGGGTCTCGACAGAAGCACCTGGCAGCGGTGGGATTCGAACCCACGCCCCCGAAGAGACTGGAGCCTTAATCCAGCGCCTTAGACCGCTCGGCCACGCTACCCGCTGTGTGAGGTCTCTTTGTCTCATTACTTGCCCGGAGGAAGCCGGGTGGGTTTTGCTCTTGTCGCCCGACTTAGTGGCGTTATGACCGTGGAACCGACTGCACCTGCTTTTTCTGAGATGCTTCCCCTCTCATGGCGAGATCTCGACTTCTTTAACACCTCTGGATAAAGATCTTCTGTGGAGCAGGTTTCAGACCTCTGCGTACAGCACCCTTGATGTCATTTTATTTTTACAGCAGCCGCATCCGGAAAGTTGTGTCTTTTACGTTTTATTTGAACAACAAAACTACATACAATACAAACAAGAGCACATATAACGTATCAAGAAAATCGTCAGGGGCACATGCTATAATACAATTACACTTTATGAAAAACGATTACACAAGGTAAATAAAGATAAGGTCCGCACAGCTTGTTCTTACATTTCGAAAGAGTCCGTAAATACCCCTTGACGTCTATTTTGAACTGTTCAAACGTAGGACTCTTCCCAGACCATTTCACTTTATACCACATTCCTAAACGAGGATGCTTCTCCTGTTTTAGAACTATTTTGGGCGGTATGGCTTATACAGCACACCCACAGTATTCTAATGGTGGACTGCAGATCTGTGCTATAGTTCAGTCGAATTCAAAGGATCCAGCAATCGTACTGGATTTGACTGGGATTCTGAAATGTCTCTTGCAAAAGTATTCGGGTTTGCTTGAACCTTTGATACAAAAAGTGATCTGATCTGAAACTACCCAGCTTACAATCTCTGAGGTAGTTGTCACTAAACTCTGACGTGATGTGGCACACATGTGCAGTGTGCCTTTACTTTTGTAAAAAACTGGTATCGGGAAAAGTTTCTTAATATTTCTTTTGATTAGCATGCAAGAAAATGTGATCATTACCTATGGAATTTCCCGCCAGCGTGGAGCTTGAATTCACAACCTTGAGACTCAGTGTTCAAGAGTCACAGAAGAGGTCAGCCTGGTCTTCAGTTTGCCAACGATAAGCTCCGGCAGTGTTCCTCTGTAAAGCAGATTGTTCGGATCGGTTATGTGGGACGGCACTTCGATACTAAGATCGTTTGCAGCACACGCATGGTTTCCCCCATCACGCAAAAAACATAGACGAAGGAAGCTCTATTGTCTTGGGCTGCTGACTCCCGGATTTAAAGCGCTCTGGGTGCCAGCTAAGTCTCTAACAAGCACACTATAAAGACAGGAATTACACTTTGCGCACGTCACGCATGGAATGGCGAGGCTACTTGATCCAATATTATCTAGTCTCACCTCATATGGTGCCGATTCCTGGTTTTCATTTAAGAAAGAGCACTGCAAACACCGTAAACAGTGCAAAACGTGTGATGAAAGAAGTCTTTTCCCCCCTTTGTCTAAAGCAGAACACAGCGGAGTCATGCCGAGGGTTGTGAGATCAAGATTTCAGTGGAGCACTGTCGTCTACGTCTTTAGCTACATGAGTTGGACATCCTCTTGTACACGGAAAGCAGATTGAGATCCTCTGACATGAAAAGTGCCAGATAAAAGCCATTTCTCATCCTTTCTCTTAGTGGTGGAGCTATCGCATGTAAATGAGGAAACTTGCAAGGCGAGCAGGCTCGGTGCACACCGAATGCAGATGTCTCAGAGCAGTTGAGACGTGTCCATGTGGCTGTCAAAGGACAGCACTTTGCCGGCGCCGTGGCTTAGTTGGCTAAAGCGCCTGTCTAGTAAACAGGAGATCCTGGGTCCGATTCCCAGCGGTGCCTTTCTTCCTGTCTTACTGTACAGAATTTATCCTTACGGGCAAATCCCATGCCTTTTAATTCAGGTGAATGCAAGTGTTCGTTTCCTTTCTGGAACAACTTGTTTTGAAAGAAATCTATACAGCTTGAGAAAGATGAAACACAAATCTTGCTTATCAGTGAAGAAGAGGTGCTCCCAGCAGGCCAGCTAATACCAGCAAGTTTTTTTTCACCCTGACCCAGAGAATGGAGAAAAGCGAGGCGCCTGTGGCTCTGCAGTGTAATCAGTTCAGGAGTTCGGCGGTTAGCTGAAAGAGTGATAAATGGAGCTCGCCCCAGCCCGTCCTTATTCTTTTAAAGAGGATAAAAAATTAACTTCGCCGCCACTACTACCAGCTTTAAAAGACTGCCATGGGCACGGAAAAAAACACACCACAGATGACTTTTCTGGAACCGAAGCAGAGATTCCTTTACGAACCAACTGATAAAGCTCAGCCAGTGAATACTGTTAACAGAATGTGAAAGCACGATCAACTTTGTAACTGCAACCACAGGAAAAACAGCAAGAAGCAGGCTCCATTCCCCATTTAAATCTGTCGTGCGAGGCATGCTTTTTGGCACGCATGAAGTAAATCCCACGATCGCTTTTGAACTTGGACAAAGTACTTCCAAAGGAGCGCTATGCGCAAAGATTTAACAAGCTCAACCCCCGCCGATGATTTGGTGTGAAGAAGCAGAACATTCAAGTTTCACAGACAGAAGCAGCACGCCAGCACAGCCAACATTAAAACGGAGGGCACACTACGATTTGCATTGACACAAAAGTGATCTGGGCAGACGTCGTTCCCTGCATAACGCAAAAAGTGGCAAAGCGCTTTTGGGTTGAGAGGACGCAAGAAGGTTTTTGTTTTGTGCCTTGATGTCAAGCTGAGAAAGTATCTTTAAACACTTTGCTTAGTTTCTCGAGAGACTGCCAAAAAGCAGTTCCCTCCCTTTCGTCTGAAGCCAGCTGAAAGGGGGTCTCGACAGAAGCACCTGGCAGCGGTGGGATTCGAACCCACGCCCCCGAAGAGACTGGAGCCTTAATCCAGCGCCTTAGACCGCTCGGCCACACGACCCGCTGTGTGCTGTCTCTTTGTCTCATTACTTGCCCGGAGGAAGCCGGGTGGGTTTTGCTCTTGTCGCCCGACTTAGTGGCGTTATGACCGTGGAACCGACTGCACCTGCTTTTTCTGAGATGCTTCCCCTCTCATGGCGAGATCTCGACTTCTTTAACACCTCTGGATAAAGATCTTCTGTGGAGCAGGTTTCAGACCTCTGCGTACAGCACCCTTGATGTCATTTTATTTTTACAGCAGCCGCATCCGGAAAGTTGTGTCTTTTACGTTTTATTTGAACAACAAAACTACATACAATACAAACAAGAGCACATATAACGTATCAAGAAAATCGTCAGGGGCACATGCTATAATACAATTACACTTTATGAAAAACGATTACACAAGGTAAATAAAGATAAGGTCCGCACAGCTTGTTCTTACATTTCGAAAGAGTCCGTAAATACCCCTTGACGTCTATTTTGAACTGTTCAAACGTAGGACTCTTCCCAGACCATTTCACTTTATACCACATTCCTAAACGAGGATGCTTCTCCTGTTTTAGAACTATTTTGGGCGGTATGGCTTATACAGCACACCCACAGTATTCTAATGGTGGACTGCAGATCTGTGCTATAGTTCAGTCGAATTCAAAGGATCCAGCAATCGTACTGGATTTGACTGGGATTCTGAAATGTCTCTTGCAAAAGTATTCGGGTTTGCTTGAACCTTTGATACAAAAAGTGATCTGATCTGAAACTACCCAGCTTACAATCTCTGAGGTAGTTGTCACTAAACTCGGACGTGATGTGGCACACATGTGCCGTGTGCCTTTACTTTTGTAAAAAACTGGTATCGGGAAAAGTTTCTTAATATTTCTTTTGATTAGCATGCAAGAAAATGTGATCATTACCTATGGAATTTCCCGCCAGCGTGGAGCTTGAATTCACAACCTTGAGACTCAGTGTTCAAGAGTCACAGAAGAGGTCAGCCTGGTCTTCAGTTTGCCAACGATAAGCTCCGGCAGTGCTCCTCTGTAAAGCAGATTGTTCGGATCGGTTATGTGGGACGGCACTTCGATACTAAGATCGTTTGCAGCACACGCATGGTTTCCCCCATCACGCAAAAAACATAGACGAAGGAAGCTCTATTGTCTTGGGCTGCTGACTCCCGGATTTAAAGCGCTCTGGGTGCCAGCTAAGTCTCTAACAAGCACACTATAAAGACAGGAATTACACTTTGCGCACGTCACGCATGGAATGGCGAGGCTACTTGATCCAATATTATCTAGTCTCACCTCATATGGTGCCGATTCCTGGTTTTCATTTAAGAAAGAGCACTGCAAACACCGTAAACAGTGCAAAACGTGTGATGAAAGAAGTCTTTTCCCCCCTTTGTCTAAAGCAGAACACAGCGGAGTCATGCCGAGGGTTGTGAGATCAAGATTTCAGTGGAGCACTGTCGTCTACGTCTTTAGCTACATGAGTTGGACATCCTCTTGTACACGGAAAGCAGATTGAGATCCTCTGACATGAAAAGTGCCAGATAAAAGCCATTTCTCATCCTTTCTCTTAGTGGTGGAGCTATCGCATGTAAATGAGGAAACTTGCAAGGCGAGCAGGCTCGGTGCACACCGAATGCAGATGTCTCAGAGCAGTTGAGACGTGTCCATGTGGCTGTCAAAGGACAGCACTTTGCCGGCGCCGTGGCTTAGTTGGCTAAAGCGCCTGTCTAGTAAACAGGAGATCCTGGGTCCGATTCCCAGCGGTGCCTTTCTTCCTGTCTTACTGTACAGAATTTATCCTTACGGGCAAATCCCATGCCTTTTAATTCAGGTGAATGCAAGTGTTCGTTTCCTTTCTGGAACAACTTGTTTTGAAAGAAATCTATACAGCTTGAGAAAGATGAAACACAAATCTTGCTTATCAGTGAAGAAGAGGTGCTCCCAGCAGGCCAGCTAATACCAGCAAGTTTTTTTTCACCCTGACCCAGAGAATGGAGAAAAGCGAGGCGCCTGTGGCTCTGCAGTGTAATCAGTTCGGGAGTTCGGCGGTTAGCTGAAAGAGTGGTAAATGGAGCTCGCCCCAGCCCGTCCTTATTCTTTTAAAGAGGATAAAAAATTAACTTCGCCGCCACTACTACCAGCTTTAAAAGACTGCCATGGGCACGGAAAAAAACACACCACAGATGACTTTTCTGGAACCGAAGCAGAGATTCCTTTACGAACCAACTGATAAAGCTCAGCCAGTGAATACTGTTAACAGAATGTGAAAGCACGATCAACTTTGTAACTGCAACCACAGGAAAAACAGCAAGAAGCAGGCTCCATTCCCCATTTAAATCTGTCGTGCGAGGCATGCTTTTTGGCACGCATGAAGTAAATCCCACGATCGCTTTTGAACTTGGACAAAGTACTTCCAAAGGAGCGCTATGCGCAAAGATTTAACAAGCTCAACCCCCGCCGATGATTTGGTGTGAAGAAGCAGAACATTCAAGTTTCACAGACAGAAGCAGCACGCCAGCACAGCCAACATTAAAACGGAGGGCACACTACGATTTGCATTGACACAAAAGTGATCTGGGCAGACGTCGTTCCCTGCATAACGCAAAAAGTGGCAAAGTGCTTTTGGGTTGAGAGGACGCAAGAAGGTTTTTGTTTTGTGCCTTGATGTCAAGCTGAGAAAGTATCTTTAAACACTTTGCTTAGTTTCTCGAGAGACTGCCAAAAAGCAGTTCCCTCCCTTTCGTCTGAAGCCAGCTGAAAGGGGGTCTCGACAGAAGCACCTGGCAGCGGTGGGATTCGAACCCAGGCCCCCGAAGAGACTGGAGCCTTAATCCAGCGCCTTAGACCGCTCGGCCACGCTACCCGCTGTGTGTGGTCTCTTTGTCTCATTACTTGCCCGGAGGAAGCCGGGTGGGTTTTGCTCTTGTCGCCCGACTTAGTGGCGTTATGACCGTGGAACCGACTGCACCTGCTTTTTCTGAGATGCTTCCCCTCTCATGGCGAGATCTCGACTTCTTTAACACCTCTGGATAAAGATCTTCTGTGGAGCAGGTTTCAGACCTCTGCGTACAGCACCCTTGATGTCATTTTATTTTTACAGCAGCCGCATCCGGAAAGTTGTGTCTTTTACGTTTTATTTGAACAACAAAACTACATACAATACAAACAAGAGCACATATAACGTATCAAGAAAATCGTCAGGGGCACATGCTATAATACAATTACACTTTATGAAAAACGATTACACAAGGTAAATAAAGATAAGGTCCGCACAGCTTGTTCTTACATTTCGAAAGAGTCCGTAAATACCCCTTGACGTCTATTTTGAACTGTTCAAACGTAGGACTCTTCCCAGACCATTTCACTTTATACCACATTCCTAAACGAGGATGCTTCTCCTGTTTTAGAACTATTTTGGGCGGTATGGCTTATACAGCACACCCACAGTATTCTAATGGTGGACTGCAGATCTGTGCTATAGTTCAGTCGAATTCAAAGGATCCAGCAATCGTACTGGATTTGACTGGGATTCTGAAATGTCTCTTGCAAAAGTATTCGGGTTTGCTTGAACCTTTGATACAAAAAGTGATCTGATCTGAAACTACCCAGCTTACAATCTCTGAGGTAGTTGTCACTAAACTCGGACGTGATGTGGCACACATGTGCCGTGTGCCTTTACTTTTGTAAAAAACTGGTATCGGGAAAAGTTTCTTAATATTTCTTTTGATTAGCATGCAAGAAAATGTGATCATTACCTATGGAATTTCCCGCCAGCGTGGAGCTTGAATTCACAACCTTGAGACTCAGTGTTCAAGAGTCACAGAAGAGGTCAGCCTGGTCTTCAGTTTGCCAACGATAAGCTCCGGCAGTGCTCCTCTGTAAAGCAGATTGTTCGGATCGGTTATGTGGGACGGCACTTCGATACTAAGATCGTTTGCAGCACACGCATGGTTTCCCCCATCACGCAAAAAACATAGACGAAGGAAGCTCTATTGTCTTGGGCTGCTGACTCCCGGATTTAAAGCGCTCTGGGTGCCAGCTAAGTCTCTAACAAGCACACTATAAAGACAGGAATTACACTTTGCGCACGTCACGCATGGAATGGCGAGGCTACTTGATCCAATATTATCTAGTCTCACCTCATATGGTGCCGATTCCTGGTTTTCATTTAAGAAAGAGCACTGCAAACACCGTAAACAGTGCAAAACGTGTGATGAAAGAAGTCTTTTCCCCCCTTTGTCTAAAGCAGAACACAGCGGAGTCATGCCGAGGGTTGTGAGATCAAGATTTCAGTGGAGCACTGTCGTCTACGTCTTTAGCTACATGAGTTGGACATCCTCTTGTACACGGAAAGCAGATTGAGATCCTCTGACATGAAAAGTGCCAGATAAAAGCCATTTCTCATCCTTTCTCTTAGTGGTGGAGCTATCGCATGTAAATGAGGAAACTTGCAAGGCGAGCAGGCTCGGTGCACACCGAATGCAGATGTCTCAGAGCAGTTGAGACGTGTCCATGTGGCTGTCAAAGGACAGCACTTTGCCGGCGCCGTGGCTTAGTTGGCTAAAGCGCCTGTCTAGTAAACAGGAGATCCTGGGTCTGATTCCCAGCGGTGCCTTTCTTCCTGTCTTACTGTACAGAATTTATCCTTACGGGCAAATCCCATTCCTTTTAATTCAGGTGAATGCAAGTGTTCGTTTCCTTTCTGGAACAACTTGTTTTGAAAGAAATCTATACAGCTTGAGAAAGATGAAACACAAATCTTGCTTATCAGTGAAGAAGAGGTGCTCCCAGCAGGCCAGCTAATACCAGCAAGTTTTTTTTCACCCTGACCCAGAGAATGGAGAAAAGCGAGGCGCCTGTGGCTCTGCAGTGTAATCAGTTCGGGAGTTCGGCGGTTAGCTGAAAGAGTGGTAAATGGAGCTCGCCCCAGCCCGTCCTTATTCTTTTAAAGAGGATAAAAAATTAACTTCGCCGCCACTACTACCAGCTTTAAAAGACTGCCATGGGCACGGAAAAAAACACACCACAGATGACTTTTCTGGAACCGAAGCAGAGATTCCTTTACGAACCAACTGATAAAGCTCAGCCAGTGAATACTGTTAACAGAATGTGAAAGCACGATCAACTTTGTAACTGCAACCACAGGAAAAACAGCAAGAAGCAGGCTCCATTCCCCATTTAAATCTGTCGTGCGAGGCATGCTTTTTGCACGCATGAAGTAAATCCCACAATCGCTTTTGAACTTGGACAAAGTACTTCCAAAGGAGCGCTATGCGCAAAGATTTAACAAGCTCAACCCCCGCCGATGATTTGGTGTGAAGAAGCAGAACATTCAAGTTTCACAGACAGAAGCAGCACGCCAGCACAGCCAACATTAAAACGGAGGGCACACTACGATTTGCATTGACACAAAAGTGATCTGGGCAGACGTCGTTCCCTGCATAACGCAAAAAGTGGCAAAGCGCTTTTGGGTTGAGAGGACGCAAGAAGGTTTTTGTTTTGTGCCTTGATGTCAAGCTGAGAAAGTATCTTTAAACACTTTGCTTAGTTTCTCGAGAGACTGCCAAAAAGCAGTTCCCTCCCTTTCGTCTGAAGCCAGCTGAAAGGGGGTCTCGACAGAAGCACCTGGCAGCGGTGGGATTCGAACCCAGGCCCCCGAAGAGACTGGAGCCTTAATCCAGCGCCTTAGACCGCTCGGCCACGCTACCCGCTGTGTGTGGTCTCTTTGTCTCATTACTTGCCCGGAGGAAGCCGGGTGGGTTTTGCTCTTGTCGCCCGACTTAGTGGCGTTATGACCGTG